>NW_005187436.1:1466381-1476275 GCF_000239375.1 Pundamilia nyererei | reverse complement strand
TATATATATAAAATATAGACATGGCCATGAGACCAGTTTTACAGACAGACAGAGATCAGTCTAATCAGTGTCATTTATATGAACATCAACTAAATGATATGGCATATAATATTTTAAAATGAGCAACTTACAACTTACTCCAGCTGACCATTTTGTGTCTGCAGAGTGTTAGTGTTCCTACTGTGTGCAAGTATCACCTATCAATTAAAGTCTAGTTATACAGTTTGACACACTAACTCCTTTTAACTTTAAGGTAAATTTAAATTGCCATGTTCAAAGGATATATATTTTTTAATGTGAATAGAATTAGATTTTTCACATTAATGACTGCAAATATATTTAAAAAAATAAATGAAAAAGCAAACATAAATTAGGATATTCAATTAATGCTTCTGTTTAGTACCAAAAGAAGAAAATTATAGTGATTATGTGAAAAAGAGGAGTATGAACCATAATTTTTGTGGATGTGCTAATGTGCTTGTTTCTTTTTTTTTCCTTTTATATGTATTGTTGCTGCACATGCAGGTCCACACATGCCGGAAAAAAAAACCCCTCTGATTTAAAAATGCCTGTGAACATTTCTAAGGATGGAGGTGGGGCGCAGAGCCATTTACACTTCTAATTTAAGGGTTCTTTATTCCCAAATGTTAAATACTAATGATTAGCCCCCATTTTGAGCTCAACCCCCACTGGAGGCCTGTTCAGGATCTCCACTGAGGCATTTGTGTGTGTCTACCCTGCTCCTTTCTTCTACTTTTAGCCACACAGGCTCAACTTCACAGGACAGTCGACAGCCCGTGGACAGCAGATGAAAAACTAAGGCAGCATATCCTGCGCCTGTTAAGTCCTCAACTAATTAGCAAAAATGGTGTCCTTTCTTTTCTTTTTAAGCATTTAGTCTCGGGGGGTGGTAGAGAGAGAATAAGACAGAGAGGAGGAGACGGAGAAAGGGGGGAGATAGGGAGTGCGGGAGAAAAGAGAGATGGAGAAATGCTGAGAGCGAGGCTGGAGCGAGGGAGTGACTGAGAAGGAGGAGAGGCATCTGAGCTCTCAGCTGGGCTGTTTTGAAAACACACTGTTGAAAGCCTCTCGGTTAATTCATGGCTTTTGTTTTTAGACCTTTTGTGTTTGCCAGTTTGACCATATAACATCATACATCTGGTCTATAGATTTTTGGGGGCTTTCTCGCTCAGGGACCCATAGTGTCCCCCTGGGCTCAAATTCGAGTGGTCGTGTAACATAAAAGCATCTCAAGTGTGGGCTGAGGGAGAGACACAGAGAGCCAGAAATGGGGATAGATGGCAGGGATGCATGCTGAACGTCAAGGGATAAGAGTAGAAAATGGTTTTACTCTCCTCCTCTTTGGTTTGTTGTTGTCTTAGAGTACCAGGTGAGATATTTCATGTGGCTGTTTGAAAAAGCAACTGACCATTTACAGACATTTCTTTCTGCATTTTGAAGACGTAGTGTTCTAAATTTAAACTTTAGCATGGATTTCAAAAGTCGGGACAAAAGCATCCTATGTCCTATGTTAAATCAAAAATTATTACTCATTAGTGTAATAATAGCCAAATAATGCTAACCAGATTCTGTGCCACAGCCAAATGTATATATAGAATAACCAATGCATAGTCCCCTGCAAGCATTATTACTAAATAAATCACATTACTTAAATTATGTATGTATATTTTTTACTCCACATTGTAAGTTTTGATAATTGCATTTGCAAACAAATTAGCATTACAGCTTTGTTTTTTTTTCCATATGGTGTTTCTTTTAAAGTGAATTATTGTGAAACACGAATTCACTGATAAACTTGCAAACAGAAGAATATAGTTTCTAAAGTTAAAAAAAAAAAGTATTGTTCTTAATAACGCTTTTTTAGGGATTTGTCTCTACATCTTTGACGTTCCGATAAAGCCAGATTCTTCTTTAGTTGCCTGAAGCCATCATAACATATTAGAGAAAAAAATTTGAATGATATTTTAGTACTGATGATTTTCTTCAGAACTTGGCATATAGGAGAATCTTCTCAGGCTGACAGGATGAGTTGTTTTAAAGGTAAACTATGAACTAATTACTAACCCATGCAACAGTGACACTGGTGGGATGACTGACAGTGTATAGTCATCCCAACATATGATTTTTGGTCATCTGAAAAAGGCAAAACTGCAGCAGTGATTACTTGTGTCTGCACATCTTTGCATTTTCAGAATGATTACAAACAATCATGTGTTTAAACAGCTGTTTAAAATGTTGATAACTGGCAGTGATAGTTGAAGTGAATAGCGGTGATAAGCTCACTGCAATTAGTGTTCTGCTGGGAAACCTTGGGTCTTGGCCTTGGTGTAAATGTTACTTTTTAATGTAGTAGCCACCTAAACAATGTTGCAACAGCCCTCCCTAACAATGGTGACCTCCACTAGCAGAACACTGTCCCCTGCCAAACTGCAAAAACTGTTTAGGACCCAGCCTGCAGAAACACCAGATTCCAATCTGATTGGTAGAATGCACCTGAGCAAGCCCAATGTATGAAGACATCACAGGATCCAACATAATCAGTGCTCACATTTTATTTAGCAGAGACAGACGCTATTAAATTAGTTCATAATGACACTATAATAAGATTAAGGCTATCAATTTTGGTATCCACTCTATGCTCGTTGTCACTCAGAGTTCATGTTGTAAAATATGTTGTAAAATGGTCTCAGTTACAATTAAAAAGGAGTATAACACAGGAAAGATTTCAAGTGGGGAGAATAATTTCTTCAGTCAAATCGACCTCTTGTACATCAAAGTGTTAATAGAAAAAGAGGTTTAGATTTTCATTGGGACTTAACTTCACACTGGGACATCCAATAGATCAGCGGTCCCCAACCTTTTTTGCGCCACGGACCGGTTTATATCCTACAATATTTTCACGGAGCGACCTTTAAGGTGTCGCAGGTAAATACAAAAAAATAAAACCAGTACCGGTACCAAAAAAAGAAGAATTATTCATAACAGAGTTAACTGAGTTAACGATAAAAATGATTTAAAAAAATAATGCTAAAAACCAATAAAAACCCTGAAAACCATAAATTTCACACCCGAGCCTCAACTCTCCCAGCCCGGTACCAAACGACTCACGGTCCCTGGCCCGGGGGTTGGGGACCGCTGTAGTAGATGACATCAAAGCAGCCATCTATTATATGCAAACTACGGCCATACCTAGAAATAGGGTCGATCAGCTCTTAGTGTTAATTTCCTAAATTTAGCTTAAAGCATTCAGTAGAAATTCCTCAAATCACTGTGTATGATTTCTAAATGTAGAAATTAGACATTTTTACTGACTTATGAGCTTTCTGATTATGTTCTCGGGATTTTACAGAACCTTACCATAAACACACATGATTAATGTCTTTGATTGGTCAGCACAGCATGCTGCTGGAGCCCTACTGCTTTGGCTTCTCCACTGTGCTGATCACTGATGTCGAAACACATTAACTTCAGGATAGAAGACTATAACATATTTCATATATGCAGAGTACAGGTGAGAGTTATTCCCATTTTTACTGCTATCACTGCATGGCTCAGATGATTTCTGAGTGCGATGTGTACTAAATATAAAGGTATGTATTAGTATTTAATACAAGTGACAAAAGGATACTGACTGACATGAGAATATTCTCTGCTAAGTCAAACGAAGTTTGATATACCGTAACCTTTGGAAAAATTACTATGGCTGAGAAGTTGACACATGACATGAGCGTGGCATATGATAGGACATTATACAATAATACATTACATAACCATAATACATTACACTGGTTAATGACATATTAATAATAATCTAATTAATAATGAAAAATAACATATATATTATCTCATCTTATTTTGAACTTTCCAAAATAAGATGCTACATTGTTCAATAGTAATGGAGCTAAATATGAGCGCACAGTATGGCTTGTATGATTTCTGAAGTTTCTAAATAGATGTGTTTTCTTATATATAATATCAGTTTGGAGTAACTCAAAGTAAGCTGTATTTTTTCACGTATTGGACCTCATATTGCCCAGAGCCAAGTATCTAAGGGTCAAGGGACTACACCCAATAAATCAATATGAGATATAATAAGCGGAAAAAAATGAAAAATGGTGTCTGTATTTACATGATACATGGACTGCATAGACATGCACAGGAGCAATACGAGCGTGTGCACGTCTGTTCACATGAGGATGTACATATATATGAAGATACAAAAAGATCACTACCCCCACCCCAACAATGGGAGGAAAAGAAAGAAGAAATCCCAAACATATACTTGGGTTATAAATTAGGAGCTGTCAGTATTACAATGTATATTAATAGTCACACCTCTTTTTAATGAGTTTGGCATTGGCAGCTGAGAGGAAATACAAGTCATCATAGCACAGCTCATGCGCACCCCGATGAAAGAACCTATAATAAATCTTGTGAGAGCAGGGCTCACCATAAATATGTATCGCATAAGGCATCTGTTTTACATTCTGCATATAAATCAGCCGGAGTGCTGAATAGCAATGAATCAGACACTCGACGGTTGATTTGATAACAAATCGACTCTGAACTTGGGAGGGGAGAATTTAAAGCCTTCGACAAAAGTGGGGAGTGGTGGGGTCAGTCAAGACCTGTGAGGCTCTGACATGAGTCTCTTCGAGCAGATAATGCTACAGTTTTCCCCCTGGGTCAGGTGTGGGACTAATCTTCCTTGAGTTATCCTTTTGTACACTGTACTCTTTGACATGTCACAGATGATGCCAGTACCTGCGTCTGACGTGGCCGCAGCATGAGTCTAAGGAACAGCTACTGTACAAAGGATGTGAGGAGTGCACGATGATGATAGCTGCAGATTTGGATCTGAACACAATATATTCACTTGAAATTAAAATGGCACGAGAGAAAAAGTCACTTACTCGATGGTTCTGGACATACTATGCCTCTGATTCACTCCTTGTGCCTAAACTGACCAATTGTCATTCCTCATAAGTCATGTGTCGACCTAATCCTCTAAAAATAACCCAATCAGAGGCACCGAAGGGTGGGCCTTAACTTCGCACATTTCCATATAGTCTTTTCAAAGTAAAAGCCTAGAGACCCAGACCTTATGACCTTACAGATGGTTATGATGACAGTGTGGTGTATTCAACTCGTTACCTTTACTTCAGAAAACAGCACAGTGCATCAGTGGTTAGTGCTGTTGACTCACAGTGAAAGGATCAATGTGGGATGCATCTACGTGTAGTTTGCGTGTTCTCCCTGTATCTGTGCAGATGTTTTGTGAGAGCTCCAAATTCCCCTGTGTACTAGGTTAATGCTGGCTACGTCATCTGGGGACACTACAGCAAATGAAAATCTCAATCTCAAGAGTTTCATTTCCTGGTTAAATAACTATTGAAAACCAAGCGCACTGTATCTGCTGTCACTCTTCTGCTTTCCAATATGCACATAAACAGTGTTTGCAGATAATGTTACAGTTATTGCAGCTTTAAGGAGGATGTTACAACCTTTATGAGCTTCTAAACATGACAAGATCAATAAAATGCTATGGCTTTTGATGCCTGAGGGGTTATCAGTTTGACTCTAGTGTTGACACAGATAGGACGAGGTCACTGAAAAATCAAGAAGGCACGAAAAGTAAGGCCTTTTCTTCCTTTTCTTGTTTATTTCTTTGTCTTTACTTTTAGTTCTTGCATGAGATATAGTTGCTCGTCAAATATAAACAGCCAGATACAAAATAGAAATACGGTATGTTTGAATTTTTGAGAATAGGAAAAAACCCAGATTAATTATGTGATGGTAACTCTACTACAATTTTACCTCAAACCTGCAGAACTGTGAAATATCTGTATTAGGCAACTGTCAGCTTTTTTTTAAATGACTTCTTTGACTCAGGTGAGATTTTGGCCTGTCTCTACACAGAGTGCACAAAAAACAAACAAAAAACAAACAAACACACACATTTTACTTGGACAGTATATGTACACAGGGGCATTAGGTTGGGTGAGGCTGTAAAATATGCTTAACAATGTGGCTGGCTGATTCAGAAAAAGAAGACATAACCATCAACTGAGCCAAATGGGAGCTCTCTCCACAAACATACAAATTATCTTGTGATAGCAGCTGGGGTCTAACATCTGCCTGGGAAATCAAATATCCAGGGAGCAGATGTTCGTACAACCAATGGTGTTATTTTCTGTGCTTCCAATTGCCCTTGGCTGTAGGGGCAGTGCTTAAATAAAGGTGTGTCACTTGCCTAACTTGGCCCAAAAACTACCCTGGACATTCCCGCAGTTAAAAAAAAAAACAGAAAGAAAGAAAGGAAAAAAAAAGACTGTATGTATAAAAGTTAATCATTTAGGAACTTTTGTGTAGAAAATGCATTTAAAGACACTATGTTTGGACAGCTGATATATCATCACATCAACAAGTCAGACCTCCCAGAGGCCTGCGGATGCAGCATCTCCAAAGACAGGATGCCAGAAGGAACGTTAAAGGCAAAAGAATCAGAAGCCAAGGGAAGCTATCTGGAGAGCGTACACCTCAGCATGTTCTTTTCCCCAGTTGTTCAGAACAAGCAGATGGTCTTCAGTGAAATTCAACAGTCTTCTCTTGCTCCAGGGGTATGAAGACAATTGGGAGTGAGTTTCTCCTGATAAGAAATAAGACAAATTTACTATATGCTATGCTGACATTTTGAAGGCTGCAGACCAATTTAAGTTTAGCATTTTAACTTTTTCTGAATTCGCTATATTGGTGATGGTCTATGCAATAATTACTCAGGTATTTGTTTAACAAAACATATATTAGGGTTTCATATTGTTTGTCATCTACTCATTTCAGCATTAAATATTGAGCTGAAGTGTGGTGCTCAGAGAGAGAGAGAGAGCTTTGTGTAGCTTATTAGCTTTTAAGCTCATTACTGTTCTATATTGCCACCTCAGATATAATGTCCCCCAGCCCCCAATCAAGTACACAAGCAGTAAGCAGACCACAATCAGGTAAACCCACTTTGTGCTACATGTTAAAAATCAAGCAACAGAAAGATAACTTAGAACTGGTTGTAAATAAAAGAGCAATAAAAATAATAATGCTGCTGCATTATACTATTAATGAACAATACAAAGGTATAGTTGAGAAAACATGGATGTTGCCATCCTGACATTACCCTTTCGTCCATGAAATAAATTTTTTATACACTGAAGATCTAAATGTTGACTGCATCACTTGGCCGACGTCGGTCATCGTGAATGACTGAAGTCGTTGGAGATAATTATCTGCCCTGTTCGCAGATATGTAAGGCGGCACTAAGCTAAGCAGATAATAAATCCAATGGAAAATTTTGTTAACTAGTTGGTTTTAGCAGTAATAGTGATATTATTTCTTCTGTGCAGTCTTACTTGTGTTTTGTCATCAGTGGAGTGCTCCCTATCTAGTATTAAGGCTATTAAGGCTATTAAGGCTATTAAGGCTATTCCGCGTTTGCTAACTTTTCAGACTGTGAAGCAATGTCCAATTCTTAAACCTTTATTTTGTAATTTTAGCTGTAAAAGTAGAAATTAATTTTCATCTTTAAGGACTTGAGGAACTGAGGAGTTGTAGTAATGTAAAGAACACATGTTAAAATCTAGGCAGAACTTTTATGTTTTACGTTCTAATTTTTATGTCGGCATTCAGACAGCAGTACCTTATAAATGCTTTGATCTACCATGATACGCCAAATATAATGATAAAACCCATCTTCCCATCTTTAAGAAACCCAAGCAATAACTGAGTTGTGATCATTTAAATAGGGTTTGTAAAATGGGCCCACCACCAGGCTGATGGGGAAACAAGGGTAATGCAGTCTGTGGCAGAATTGTGTCAGGGTTGTTTTTTTCTTCAATTTTTCTTCAATTTTAGTTTTTCTAATCTTTACAAAAATTGGCATAAAAGATCTTCAGACCAAATCTTATAAACATTATGAGGATTTTTTACTTTTAAAGCATTTGCTCATTATAATACTTAAGCAAAACTGTAAGCAGTGAGGCCATCCAGCAGGAAGTCACATCATGTCTCATTAATTCTTTGATCTCTCAAAAGTTGGTGGTCCTACTCGGGATTCTATTTTAAGGAAACACCGAATATTCAGCGTGGGGATACAAGTGAGATCATATGTTTTCAGCAGACACCAAACTTGGCCAGACACCAGACTTTGTACCCCTTTCTGAAGTTTTCCCTACAAGAAAATGTTCTTTGATCAATGGGAGACAAGCCCATAAGCAAAAAGCACATTTCTCCTAGTATTGCTTATAGCTACCCTTTTAAGATCATCAAATCAAGTTGCCATGGCGACAGCCCTGCTGAACCGTTGTCCACCTCATCCCTCCTTGCAGCTCTATATGAGATGATCTGGCACCAAACGAATATCTCTCATTCAAAAAACAGGGCAGGAGAAAGCATTAGATATGAGTTCTGTTCTGTCCAGAGATGACAAACAAAAAAGATTGAGGAAGAGACTGGCTCTGAAGTTTTTTTTTTCTTGCAGCTTGATTCACACCTGCACACCCTCCGTGGCAGCATGTTCTGCAAGGGTCGTCTGTTGCACGGCGGGAGTATTTGGGGATGATTAATTGCTCTGTCTTGTCAATGGTGTGCTCAAAACAGCGGGATCCTCTGCATATGTAAATACAAGCAGTCTCAGCACAGCAATCTAGAGCAGGATTAACACAGGTATGCTTCAAAACGCAGACCTACTCACCAATCTTTTCTGCTGTCTCTGCTATCCAACATTGGTTGAAAGAACAAAACAGCCATTTTTCTTCTCCTGATCCAATAGAATACACAATGGCATAGCAAAATTGTTAAAAAAAACAAGTTGAAAGATGCAACGAATTTGTATTAATTTTGTTAAGAAACACGAGTGTTGTAATGGTTTATGTTACGAGTTAATAACACAGAATAATAGTACTTTATAATGTATTTAATTAAATAGAAGTAGAGAAACAGACATTTATAATAAAAATAATTTCAAAAAAGATCTGATCACTTTTACCACCACATTAGCTAATGTAGCTTTATGTCTAATACAGCTCTTATCAGATGAGTTCATATACTTCTTCCCTTGCACCAGTTTTCAGTTTAAAATCCAACAATTAAAGTATATTATGAGTTAAAAAAAATAGCTGGGTGATCAATGGATAATTGAACAGGCCTAAGATTAGTTTAGTTTCCTTAGTGAGCCAATACAGTAGCCTTTATTTACACTGGGTAAAAACATTAACTTTACTGCCGCTTTACAACACTGAAAGTGAGACTTTTTGAGGAATATTTTGCTGTTTCACTGCTCAGTATCTAGTGAAAAGTAGTCCTGTATTGCTAAAGATACTAAAATAGAGAAATCACCTCAAAACAAGCTATTCATAAAAGGTTTCCTGGCATCTTTGATAATTAAGTGTCTAACAAGGTCTTAGACGTCTAGCAACACCACCGTTTTTATTTTTTTCACGATATGTTTCATCCTTTAATGTCATTGGCTATTACATGTGAACTCACTGGCTCATGGCAGGTAAGGAATTTATTGGCGCTCCATTATTACGGGATGGCAGAGAAAGAAGTGCAAATCGCTACGGTTTTCTGAAGATGTTATGACCTCCTCTTAGATTATGTCTTCTGACAGGTTTGTCATCCCTGTGCACTGATGTGCTCTATAGAGTGCTCTGATATCATTAGCTTCATTGCTCCTAATGTGTCCGAACCCCTCAGCAGGAGGACAGGTCATATATTGTGGCCAAAAGCCAAAAGCAAGATAGCAAGATTGCTGAATGAATGCATTCTTACTGGGTAAAATCAGCCTGATCAGAGGGAGACATAATATGAACGTAAAACCTTTTTGTT
>NW_005187436.1:1416798-1466213 GCF_000239375.1 Pundamilia nyererei | reverse complement strand
ATACAAAGTAATACACTTTTATTGTAGGCTATGCAGTAGCAGAGGGGTAAGCTCATAGCTGCCTGAAAGGATTAACAACAGTCCTTCTAAAGCAAAGTGTCTCTTTTGCAGAGGCCACTGAGGTCAGGAAGCAACAATAAGAGGAGTGGTGGGACGTGAAGGACACCCCTGACTTCTAGATTATGAGTCTTTGGAGCATGGACAAGTTGTTCTATACAGCACATACTGCAACATACAGCTATGCAAGAGTGAAAATACGCTAAATATGCTGTGAGGAAATATGTAGAACTGGGAATTTCCCTTGCAGTTTGTTGACAGTTATTAAATTTGATATTGTTAATGACAGCAGATGTTGCCTGCAGGGACCACTCCGTTATCAAGCCAAGTCTAAGAATGAGCTCTATCTACCTGACTGCCTCTTTTTATCTCTCTTTTATTAATCTTACTACTTAAAAGGCCACATTGCTAATTTTTAATCCAAATCCTGTTTCCACAGAACATGTGTCTCTGCTGCTGGATGGCACATTCATATCATCTGGCCTGTATTAGCCTCAGTCATTTAAAATTAGTTATTTGAAAGTCATTAGTCATTTTTTTCTTTTATAGCTCAGAGTGTGTGAAAGCTAATATGTAGAGGTTCTAAACAATGCCTAATATGGTCATTGAATTCTTTCTGCTAAAAGCAGCCTTTCTAACTGTTGCCCCAGGTTGCATTGGGACATGCAACTACCAAAACGGAAAAGTTGTGATTATACTCAAAACTTTGGTTTTCCAGGTCAGCTGACGGACACTTTTTCTTTTTAAATAGAGGACGTTGAAACCAACAGTGCTGGAGGCTTGTAGTTATCAGACCAATGGTTTCAATGTTAAGGACAGCGAGTGCAAAAGTATAGGCTTAGTTATATTTCTGAATGGGTGTGTTTGTCAACCTGCATTCTCATAAGTTTAATTTATTATTTCTTAATGCTGCTGATCATAATGGAAGAAACAAGGTTTTATGACTATTTACTCAACATTGTTGATGATATCATCTCGCACTCTAGGGGCTGTCTGTTTGGTTGATGGAAACACTGTAATCCACTGAAGCAGGGGGGAAAGGGGGAAAAAACAACAGCTGAAGTCTGGTGTGGGGATTTACACCAATCGAGGAAATTCCTATTTTTCTGCAACCAACAAGCGTTGCGGGCCAAAGAAAGGTTGTATATTTTTGTTAGGATGGCGAGGGGAGTGAATATTGCTGAAAGAGCGTCGCTCGCATTCAGATACAGACAAAAGGTGGAAATGAAATAACTTCCTTTCTTGACAAAAACACAGCAGCTCTTGACAGAATAATAGCAGCTGAGTAGATGGAGAAGGTCTGGTACTATAAGCTTTAAAACACAGGAAACTGTTGTGCAGCCTGCCTGCTTATTAAAAGTGAACAGACACACTCCTTAAACAAAATCACAGTTTTTGCAAGCAGTTCGAATCACTAATGACATCTTACAATCTCACATTTGCTGCTAAGTATTCTGCTGATCATGACATATGACATATTTACTTCTCCAAACAATTTCAAAGTGAATCAATAAATGAATTGAATGAAAGCTTTTTCTGTTTTTCTAAAATGTGAAAGTCAAGAGCAGAAAGTCTTTCAGTTTGGAGTCTCAAAGTTTAATAATTCATATTTTCAAATTAGAGATAAATACAAAGATCTTTTGGTAATGGCTTTTATTTGGTAAATCTGGTATATTTTTTTTCTCAAAGATCTGTATGACATGCAAAAGCAAAGAATTCCACATTCCTTAGCTATTGAGTGACTTGAGTAAACTCAGCTCAATAATAAATAACGTGCGTTCTTTACTTTTCCGATAGCTATTTAACAGATTCACCTTACACTATATATATGGTTGGGGGCTTAAAGAGGGCCTATCAGGCTCATTATTAGGTACATATTTTGATTCTTTGACCTAACTATAGCAAATGTACATGATTCAAAGTTTAGAGTAATCTCTCATTTATCTGAAATATCTTCTATTTAAGTGAGCTGTCAATTGATTTTAGATTCTTTTTTGTGTGAATAATTTGTAAATCTACAAGTGATATTGTTATCATATTACTGGAAACTCATGCTTGATTGGTGATTCTGCTAGTGTATAAATGAAGCTCCATTGACTACGATGCACTGCTGTTCAAAAGTTTAGAGCCATCTTTCATGTGTTTAAATTGTCCTAAAAATGAGAAATGGTTGCAATGATTTACTGAAACATGTAAACATGAATGTAAATACAATATACAGTCCTGAACAAAAGTTTAAGACCACTTGAAAAATGGCAAAAAAAATCATGTCTTTCATGTTTGGATCTTAACAAGGTTCTAAGTAGAGCTTCAACATGCAACAAGAAGAAATGGGAGTGAGACAAAACATTGTTTGAGCATGCAATTTATTGAAAACAACTCTTAAACTGAATCAAGCTCTTTTACAGCTGATCAAAAGTTTAGAACCGCACCTCCAACCCCCCAAAAAGAGAAATCAAAGTTCCAAACATGAACTCAGTAATGAGTAGCTCTACTGTTATTGTTGATCACTTCAAGAATTTGTTGCGGCATGCTTGATGCAAGCGTTTCCATGAGGTGAGTAGGAACATTTCTCCAAGTGGTGAAGACAGCAGCAGGAAGGGCATCTACTGTTTGTAACTGTTGTCCATTTTTGTAAATCCATCCCCAAAGGTTCACAGGGAACATGCAGGATGGTCCAGCAGAGTGATGTTATTGTCCTGGATTAAGTCCCTTGGCCTGCAAGCATTGTGTATTGTAGCGTTGTCCTGTTGAAAAACCCAGTCATTACCACACAGACGAGGGCCCTCAGTTATGAGGGATTCTCTCTGAAACATCTGGACATAGCCAGCAGCTATTTGATGCCCCTGCACCTCCTGAAGCTCCATTGTTCCACTGAAGGAAAAAGCACCCCAGACCATTATGGCACCCCCTCCACTGTACCATGTAGAAAACATCTTAGGTGGGATCTGCTTGTCATGCCACTAATGTTGGAAACCATCTGGACCATCAAAGTTAAAAATTTTCTCATCAGAGAATAAAACTTTCTTCCACCATTCAGTGTCCCATTTTTGGTGCTCTCTTGAAGAGTCCAAATGGTCAGTTCTGTGGAGTTCAAGGAGACGTAGCCTTTGAAGACGTTTTTTCTTTTTGAAGCTTCAGTCTTCAGCCTTCAGTCTCTGATGCTGTACGATGGTTATGGGGCTGCAGTCGGCACCAGTAACATCCCTAATTGGGGTCGAGGATCATCCAGTGTCTTGACGGACAGCCAATTGGATTCTCCGGCTCAGTGCTGGTGACATTTTTTTGGGTCCTTCCACTTGACTATTTTGTTCCATAGCCCTCAGGATCATTTAAGAAATTCCAAATTAATGTGATAGTGCGTCCCACCTCAGCAGCATTAGCACCCTGCGAGAAACCCTGCTTATGCAGTTCAACAATGCGACCACGTTCAAAAACTGAAAGTTTTATTTGCCTTTTCCATCAGAATGTCATGACAATATGACTACCTGACAGGAAATGACAATGAATCCACATTTTTGCACAGATTTGACCTTTATTTGACCTTTGACCCTTGATTTGACCTTTTAAAGGCATGTCGTCTTAAATGTTTGATCAGCTGTAAAACAGCCTGTTTTAGTTTAAGCCTTGTTTTCAATAAATGTTTTGTCTCACTCCCATTTCTTCTTGTTGCAGGTTGAAGCTCTACCAACCATGCAAAATATGATTTTTTTTGCCATTTTTAAAGTGGTCTTAAACCTTTGATAGGGACTTTATAAGGTGAAAAAATAGAGTTTGCACTATTCTAATGAGCTTGAAAGTCAATGTTTGGTATGACTAGCTTATTCTTCAGCAGAGTGTGAACTTTTAGGTAAGCTTAGTTTCAACAGGGCCTAGAAATAGCTTTCCAGGCTTCTCGAAATACATTCAAAGCTCTTCTTTGGATGTTGGCTGCCTTTTATTTTATTCCCTCTCAAGATGATGCCACACTGCATCAATAATGTTGAGGTCTGGGTTTTAGGAAGACCAATCCATCACTGATAATGTTTTACTGTATATTTTTCTATCCAGATATGTCTGGATAATGATTAACCAGGAGCACTTTAAAAGTATAAAGGAGGAGGCTTGACACTTGACTTACACAGTACTATACCTTACTTTTGCTGATACTAATATATGTGATAGCTCAAAAACAACTACAGCTGATTTAATTGAAATGAATTATTGTTTTTAAGCTAACAACATGAATACAATCTGGTGGACAGATGATCAATTTGGGAAGAGTAAATAAATAAACCTGGAATAAACAGGGTTACTGCAAATATTTGATTAGGCTTATTTAATTATTAATTCATTTGTTAAAATGTCCTAGAAAAATTGGACTATTCTCTTTAAATCTACATCTACACACCAGTGACTACTGATTTTTAATATTTCAAGTTGACACTTCTGTTGCTTGAGTAGGAAGCATCTTATGACTCTTTCATAGACAGTAGTTTGTAGGTCATTCATGATGAAAATTTAAGACCCCATTCTGGGTTGCTGGACCTCTTGACTATTTAAAAGCTATGTCCAATCAAGCAAATGATTCCTCTCGTGCAATATGGTAATGAGAGGGTGGATGTGTGTTTGTGTGTGTGTTTTAACATGCATGTCTTCGGGAGGGACTGGGGTGTTAATATATTATATTAGTGTAGTAAAAGCTAATTACCATATGTTTGGGAGTCCCATAAGCTGATGTACTTGATGTTTATAACTTGGATTAATAAAATGTCTCCACTCAATTACTTGAGACTCTGCTCTCTTAGCAGATAAACACTTGGCCTGCTAACCTGCTTTCTATCTGAAAAAATATGCCACTAGTATCTCTTTAAGGTGTAAAGAATGCATAACTTTTAAACAAAACTAAGACTTTGGATAAATATTCACTGAATCTTACATGTGGCATTTAAGGGTTTGTTTTATATTTTATGGTACATGTAATTAGTGTAAGGAAATGTCCTCATTGCATTACAGCAAGAAGTATTTCCTTACTTTTTAATAGGGAGTTTGCATGTTCTCTGCTTTTGATTGTGGTTCCTCGAATTAGTTTCCTTTACTTAGGAAACTAACTGATTTCAAACCATTGCCAGATTTGGCTATATGCAACAGTTTAATTCAATTCAGTAGCGTTGAGGTACTTCGGACTGTAAGGTGAAGTCTTTATAGTAGTGATATAGAAAACCCCAACAATCAAACAACCCACTACGAGCAAGCACTTAGTAACAGTAAGAAAAACTCTCTTTTCAAAGGAAGAAACCTCCGGCAGAACCAGGCTCCAGGAGGCAGAGCCATGTGCCATGACTGGTTGGGGGTTGAGGGGAAAGAGAAAAGAAGGAAAAGAAGAGAAAACAGCATTGGGAGAAACACAGACTTATTTAATAAATGCTGCAGCAATCTATAAACGACATGCGAGTACTCAGAGCAGTCTGAGCATATAGTAGCAGAATGAAGCTGTGGTTGATTGTCTCCTGGTGTAGTTTTATTAGATAATAATAAATTAGTGGGCTAGTTTTTTAGCATTACCCTGACACTGAATATTTCAAATTTTAGAGATATTGTGCACATAAACAAAAAAAGCAGTCCTACATGTTTGCTCAATACACATTGAAGGATATATCAAAATGACTCAGATTGTTCACAGTGTTACTGAAGGACAAAGAAAGGCAATGAGAATAATTAGGTTGAAAGTGAAAGGAACTGAAAACAATGGGGGCCAAATATAATAACCCCACTTTTGACTGAATTAAGAGGAAAGAATTATGAGACATCCAGGCCTTTGTTTTCATGATATGCCTGTAGTTTAACTTCATAGATATGAAGTGTTTTCTAATATCATTGGCTAAGAGAAGCATGTGTAATGCAAAAAGTATTGGTTCTACTGCAGAACCTGTGAAACGGTCGTGTGTGTGTGAAGAACAGTCTGCATTTACATGAACTAATTGGAATATATCAGTTAGATACAACTCAAACCACTAAAGCACAGCTCCTTTAATACCAACAGTGTGTTATAATCTTTGTAGTAATGTATGGTGATAAACAGTGTTGAATGTTACACTGAGTACTAACAGCACAGGCACAGAGATGAGTCCACTGTCAGAGGCCATAAGAAGGTAATTCATAGACTGTTTCAATGCTATCATAAATTCTGGAAACCTGATTGAAATTCTTTAGATAGACCACTTCCAAACGACAACCCAGCAGTTTGTCAACTCCTTTAAAAAATTTTTGAGAATGGCTCACAATTGGTCTATTATTAGCTAAGACATTTTTTTTAAGCATTGGTTCAATTACACCCACCTTGAAAGCCTGTGGTACTTATCCTGCTAATAGTGATAAACTGATTGTGTTTAAAATTGTAGGAAAGGGGTCTAACTAGCATGCTGATGAAGAAATATTTATAGGAAGGAATTGTTGAATCTAGTTTTGAAATAAGAATTGGAGATAAAGAGTCTAAAGAAATATCAGCAGTTATTAAAAAATCTGTACTTGATACATTTCCTGAAAAGGCTGTGAACAATTTATTAGTAAAGAAATTCATGCAGTCACTACTTAGCTCACATTGTAATCTGACTCTTTGTCACCTTGGTTACAGGGCTGAAAAGAAAACTTGGGGTTGTCCCTGGTTTCCTCTATCAATTGTGAATAGCCAGAAGGCCCAGCTAATTTACATTTATTGGCTGATTTGTGTTTGTTGGCGTCGTTAATAACAGTGTTACAGTAATTCCTAGAAAAAAAAGTGGGTGTAAAAGCAAAGTACAAGCATATGGCACAACTTTGCATACTTCCAGTGTGTATCAGGCAGAGGAAAAAGCAAGAAGAGGTCAAAGCTGCAGCAACACTTGAAGTATAGAGAACAAGTTTATTGTTAAACCAATGTGTTTCAGCTTGTGGCCTTCATCAGAGTCTAAACGTTGGTGTGCCTTAGATGTTTTTTTCCATAAGTTTCTCGAGCATGCTTGCGTGCCTTAAGGTCATCCCATCAAAAAGTTAGCGTACCTTTTTTTCTTCTCCAAAAGTTTTCTGAGTATGCTTGTGTGCCTTAACCCAGGAGGGTGAGAACGGCTGATAAGGGACAAATTCATCATGCTGAAAGAAATTTATTTAGAAAAAAACGTCAAAGTGTATTCAACAGTGTATTTCTTTGTTTTTATTTTAGTCTAAACTATAGTAAAGTTATGTATAAACACTACTTTTTCACTTGGCATTGCAGATAATGATAATCGCCACTGATGTGGATACTTGACCTGTACAGGTTATCATGTCTGTATACCTGGTTTCCCTCTTCCCCTGAATCAATTGTCTTTTAATCTCTTGCTGTAGGTTACAATTGTGAGAAAATTTAGCTACAGCAGAGGTAGTCCTTTAATGGCTTGACCTTGAGTGGCTTTTTCTCATGCAGACAAAAGGGTGGTAAGGAAATCGAAGAGGAGTGCATGCTGAGAACTCTCTGGTACAGTGCCTTGTAAAAAGCAACACTTCCACTGTTTTTCATTTGCGGGATTTATCGAATAATGTCTGGAAAGCTATCAAATTGCATGTTTGTTTTTCTACAGCAATTTAATAATGCAGCATTAATACCAATAAACAGTAAACTGTAAGTGATGCATTTCATCTCTATAGTCATGCACATCTTATAGGATCAGTTAAGTACATCCCAAGTCATTATCCTACTCCATCCTATATATATATATATATATATATATGTGTGTGTGTGTGTGTGTGTGTGTGTGTGTGTGTGTGTGCAAAAGTCTGATTTATTGGAGTAGCAGTTTATTGGAACGTGGAAAAACAGTATATAAGGCTATTCTTTGGATGTTGGCTGCCTTTTATTCTGTTCTCTGTCAAATGATCTGGGTCTGGGCTTTGGAGAGACCAATCCATGATTGGGAGGGGATTCTGCTGTGTGTTGAGGGGCCAGATGCATCTGTGTTAGGTCTTTGTTTGGATACTGGATTGGATTCTTTTGTGCATCACTTGTCCAGTTTCCTCAATTTGTTTAAGGACAGAGTGCACATCATGCCGAGATATACGAAAAAGGTGATTCCCAAATTTTTCACAGATTTGTTTAAAAAATTGGAACAAATGATGTGTTTTTGCAACTGCCATCTAGTAGCAAAGTGCCTAAATATACCATTTAAAATTGGTTCTGCTAAGATCATCATTGAGTTAGACTTTGTTTTAATGACTCTTAGGTCAATCTAGGTGGCTTAACAAAAAAAAGAGAAAAGAAAAAAAGTCAAAACAAAAATGATGAAAAACCTCCAGAAAGTCTGGAGAATTATTGTTCAAGGTCACTTTAAAAATTACAAGAAACAAAACATAAAGAAATCAGCGGTAACTTAAGACTTTTGTACTGTACTATATCTGCTATCATCCTTGATTTATTTACACAGAGGGATAACAAGTGAAAAAAGAGAGACTATTATTGTTCCAGTCTGCTACATCAGGGATTTCAGGACTAGATGCAGTAAAAGCCACTAGTGGTAATCTATCATTTGCAGAAAGCTCCTTTTGGACATGTTGGCTGCTGGTTGATTTTACGGACAACATTTACTGTAGACAACCAAACAATGGTTGCAAATTGCACATCGACACAATGACACTGACCTGGGCTAACTGATTTATTGTGGCGCAAAATTACTGAGTTCGTAGCTAGTTAAAAGGAACACTCCACTCAGTATCAGACCTCTAGTGTCAAAGTTGAAAATGTAAGCAAACATTTACAGACAATACTGTTGGCGTTACCTGTCAAGACTTGAACGGCTCTACATCACCTGTACATAACCATTTTCCTCAGAATTGGTCTGTGTTCTCTAACATTAAATCAACAGTGATTAAACACTGTGGTATGTGATGTCACGATGCCATAGATAAAGTTTGGGTTCGTTTGTGCACTTGGGATTGACAGTCTCATCTCTATTTCAATTATCCCGTTGTCTTGGTGTTGCATAGATTGTACCAGCATGAGCCTCATTCACATACAATTATAAATAATTTAGCCTACCCTTGAGCATCAATTAGCATAAAGACACAGCTAAGCTGAACTTCTAAAACGGTATTAAGTCATAATAAGCTTGGTTCCTTTTAACTTAAAAAAATCTAGATGTCTTTTATGTGTGTAGAAAAAGATAATAGGAAAATAGGCTAGAGACATTAGCTAATTAGCTGGTTGTAGCTGATGTGTAAAACACATCGTAAAATGCTGCTTATTTCTGCTATAACATTAAACCCATAGTTTAGGTGAAGCTAAATACTTTTCTTAGGTGAATTGGCGATGGCACTGTTCACAATGCAAAAATACAGCTGAAGCTGGCCTAATGGGGAACAGCCACAGAGATAAAGGTTTAGTTTTCTTTAATTGCTGTGCTTGTCAGATTCAACGGTGCACAAAGTAATATTGTTTTGTGTTTCTTAGCCTCGAATGTGATGGAAAAAAAAGCCCACTTTAGTCATAGAATAATGAAGCAATAAAGGCTAGATTCATAAATTCAAATACTTTCAAAACTCCCTGTCTCAGATGAGATAATGAGACAGGGGTGGTTGCTACACTTAAAAATATAAAAGGAATACATGACATGGTCAAAAAGTCATTGACATTGACATAAGCAGTAGTAATTAACCTGAATGTGAAACTGCAAAATGTTATCAACGCTAATTTAACATGTTATTTTTGTTCTGTGGAAGGACTGATGTTCTGTACTCTAAATTATTCCTCAAAGGCACATAATTAGCTCTCATGGAGACTTTTGACTCAGTGAGCTCCCTGCCTTAACCGATTGACATCATGGTCACATAGCTGATCTTTTACCTTCATTTAATATATCTGGGCTGTCTATTTCTTTTGACTTGAGGGCGAATCAGGAGTAGCGGTGTAGTCTTCTTACCTTGATATAAATCAAACAGACATTATCTCTTTTCTCTTTTTTTCATTTTAAACACAGATATCTAATTTTATGAAATCTTTTTGATGTTTGTGAGCAACAAATTATGCTTTGGTTGATGAATTTTACCCTTAGGGAAGATGTTTTTTACCATTTAGATACTATTTACAGCAATGCCATTAGTTACTTATTGTGAACAACATATCATTTATTGCTTACGTCTCCGGGACTTTAAGGAGACATTAACATGTTAGAATACATTTTTACCACTCAGGCCATAGAGTCTGAAGTTAATCTGAACTACCTTTGTCAAATTACTATAGGAATCCCTAATCGAGATGTTAAAAAACATATTTTTTTCATAACTAAAGAGTTTGGAGTTAAGATAAATTTCAGTTGTTATGAGACTTGAATGAGTGTTTAGCATCTGGATTTACCCTTCCCCACTCATCTCTATTTTTTGTCTGCTCTCACTGAGACAAATCCCCATACCTAGCCCAGTGCTTTTATTAAATTCGCCTCAATAAAAAAGCTCAGACAGGATTTATTAGGTACTCAGCATGGACGTTTAGTATTTCCCTCCGTTATTAACTGAAAATCAATAGAAAGCAAAGAAAATGGAAGTCATACAAGTGTTGTCGCCTTTATATTATGTCGGCTGTCGGGTTAGATTCATGACGGAGCTCCAGCGTCTGCAAGGTGGATTTTCTGCTTACATTGCAAGACCTAAAGTGGAAGTTATTCATTATAGTAAGCCAGCGGTCAGATACATTTCCAGGCCCTTTCACACATCTGTCTTGGTAAGAGTCGTATAGAGTGAGAAAGGATGCTGATATACCCGGATAGAGATGTCAGATGCAACACACAGCTTGCTGGATTTATGGTTATTTTCTTGTGAAGACCTTTTTTAACACCATCATAGGGCCTGTACCCTTGGAATGTAAACTGGAATAGCATTACGCTTAACCTTGTTCCCACTCCAATACATATCTTTCATTATATTATCTTGCAATTCATTTTCTTAACTTCTGCAGTTGTCTGTTGCACCTTGCAAAAAGGTGCTACCTATGGCGACAGCAGCGCTTTTGCCATACGCCATTCAATTACGAGGTTTAACAAATGAGCCTCTGCTGGTATGTTTGAATTCTTTGACAACATCAAAATGGCATAAAAGAAATCATGCATACACAAGCACCTTGCTGTCTCATATCTTGAGGAATGCCTTAATAGGTTTACTGAAGAATATTTCGCACTGGCAAAGGTTTCAGCTACTATACACATTCAAGTTCAAAAGAGTAAAGGTGGCATACGCTTAATATGCTATAAAATAACAGTCATTCACTAAGCCTCCATGCTGTGGTTGAACTGCAAAGCAATTCCATCATGAGGAAAAGTGGCTTTGTCCACATATTAGTCTTTTCTTTCACAAAAGGCCAGAAAAATGTGGGAATAAAGAGCTTATCCACCTCACTAATTTAATTACTCTTAGGACCTCCATGACAGTAATGTAAATATTCCATCTTGAGGACCCAAGATACACAGAGTAATTACTTAAGGCTTTCCTTCACATCTCTCAAGACTTTTTTTTATTACCCAAAAGCTTTTTAACATTAGCACTCTCTTCCTGACAAATTAAATGAAATTTCATTACTCTAGCCATCCTAATGGCATGAAACTATCAGCTGTTGTATGCCTGGTCTCTCTTCCCTGGCTGCCCCACCAGATTAATCAAATAGTCAGCTTCAGAGTCAAACCGAGGGGAGCATCGATCCACAAGTCTGTGTTTGTCTACGGCTCATTCGTGTTGCTGATCTGAACCTTGAGTGAAAGCCTTGCATATTGATCTCCATATGTTAAACATGTACAGTCTATCACAAAGCCATTATTCAGAGCAGAGGCAAATGGCTCTTTCTGCAAATAATAGACTACATACAAGCTGCATGTTTGAGATTGATCAAAATATAATTAATGGTGTTAATATACATTTAATGTGTTTGAATTCTTATTTAAATATCAACTGTATACAATTAGCAAAATGAGCCTATTGTTATATGTATTTATTTATTTTCATGTTTAACTGTTTATTTAGCATATACCTCTTAATTCAAAATCTGCTTCATGTGGTACTATATAATATCGAGGCGCATACATCCATCACCTATTATAGACCTTATATTTAACACCTTCGGTTTTGTAAGGGTTAAGCTGCTTGGCCTTTGATCTCTCAGGGGTAAGGTCTTGGCAAAGTGCCCCTCCACCACCTGAAGCCCTTAAGGGACTTTCAATCCAATTGCTGGCTAAGAGTGGATGCAGATCTCAAGGTTACACCTGAGTGTTCAAGGGCAGGTCCAAGTGTAATCGGCACTTAGATCATAGATTAATCTTATTTGCTATCTATTAGGCTTGATTCTTGCTTCCTTCTCTCCCCACCCAAAGCCAGGATTACTGTGATAGTTTAAGATAATGGATTCTTATGGAAGACGAGGTCAAGAACCATTCTTGTTTCAGAACCTGCAGATAATATGATTAATCTAAAAGCCTCTTTCAAAAGAGGTCCCACCTTCAAAGGCCTAATTGGCAAAGAGGTATAGAATAATTCTCAGATGTTGGCTCTTAGGTGTTTTATTAATTACAATTTTATTCTCTCACCAAATGTAGGTGATAGGAAATAAAATTTGTATCTACTTCAGCCTCTAATTTACAAAAAGAAACAGATCAATTGTGTTTTTCATCAGCCAAATCAGCAGGGCTTTACCGATGGCTTTTATTAAATATAATGTTGGTAATCTCATTCTCCTGTGGTCAACCTTTTGGATCTTATGTATGTATTTGATTGATATATAATACATTACATTGACGTTGATGACACTGTTTTGTATGGGATAATTGACATTTCCTTAATACAAATAAGCCAGACATTTTAGTGAGATGAACACTGATTACTACTTTTAAGCCATTTACAAAATGCTCTATTAACATTTAAAAGCAAATGAAAATGTAGCATCTTTGTCCATGCATTACACAAAAGGTTATGTAGAGAAATATATTGATTTCACTAAGTACAATCTCATTTTGATTCAAAATCTCCCCTGTTTTTATTTCTGTGCTAGCCACTAGCCAAAAAGATAACAGATAAACTGATAAAATATATCCAAATGTGGCAGCCTCCCCGATAACCTCTGAAGACACGCTGGTTATCTTGTTCAGTCATCAGCAACTGAATATTTATCACAAAGAACAGACTTGTGTTCCCACCTGCATGTTTACCAGTTTATACACAAGTTAGAGGTCTTTTTCTCAACAAATATCAGCTGTTATTTGGACCCTGTTTGTATAGCAAAGATCCTATAAGCAAGAAAGATATTCAGTTTACGAGCCAAATGTATTCTGCACTGACGGCGACCCTTTCTTACTTTTGTTACAACTCATACCACACCTTCAACTACAGATTGAAGTATCCAGTTCTGCATAAGAGTCTATATAACTGAAATAGTTTCTGGGAAACGGTGAATGTTTACCTCTAATTATTCGCAATTCGGTCAGATCTTTTAAAACACTTTTTTTAGTATTCAGTTAGAGATTAAAAATCTAAATAATCGGAAAAGACTTTCAGATGAAGCTAAAACAGAGCTGAAGATGGCAACTTGCCACTCAACATTTAGTGCAGAAAAGGAGGAAATCACTTACATTTCAAAATACTGTCTGGTTGTTTGTTCTTATGAATCAGAGATACAAACTTTCCAAAGATGGATTAAGGTCTAATTTCCTTTATTACCTGATACTGTTGCACTGCTGCGCTCATTAAAACTCATCTGTCAACTTGCTTTCTAACAAACAAACAGCTGTGTATTTTGTTGATGATTTCTCATTACTAGCATTGTCATTAGAATAAGAACATCTCTAAATGACTGGCACTGCAATTAATAATTTATTTAATCATTATAATTGTTTGTGATTTGCAAGAATAAAACAGTATGCCCTGTTATTTCAATTGTGATCCATCACTATTTGAAAAAAAAAAGACATTTACGTGAAAATACTGAGCTGCTGCATTGTTTATGTGCAATGGGTTCCATATGCTATAGTTTGCGGTTTCTCTGCTTATTGATAAATTTACAAAGCAATGAAAGCACAAACGTTTAACAGAAAAAAATACACATCTGGGTTTACAGAGCAATTTCTCCTTCTATTGAGGCTCAAGACATTAAAGTGCTAATGTTGCCCACATAGAAGGTATTCTACATGCATAGTACAAAACTATCAGAGGCAAAGGAGGCTGCTGCTCCTCTATTTTTGAGAGAGAAGAGGGAGGTCAAAATAGACACATATAACAAAACGATGAAATTAAATTATTACCAGGTTACAGTATTATTTTTGGAAAGACTCCATTGCTTACAATGTAAATTTAAATGCCTCAATAGCAATATCTGAAGGCAGGAGGGGATAGGGCAGCCTGGGTTAATGTGGGAAGCAGGGCAGCCAGAACCTGCTTAAGGGTACTTATTTTATTCTGATGCACTTTTTTTTTTTAAACTCTAATCTGTTGCTGGCCAAGACAAGTAAAGTGAAGGTGCTCCAAAGTAATCACTCAACAAACACAATACAGTAATTGTATTGATTTGGTCCAACGGCTCTTAATTTCTGTTCCACAGTATTGTGGCAAAGTAGTAGCCTATTAATATGTGCAAAGTACTTTCAAACACATCACTAAAAGTTGCTTTCAGCAGAACCTAAAATAAATCCTGGGTGATTATCGGACATTATATGTAAAAATAAAATTTAAGTCATTCAGCAATCCTTACCTTTAAAAAATAGTATCTTCTCCTGTCTTGGACCTCTTTCTTCATCTGTGATATTGTTTTATCTCCCTGTGAAACAGAGCAGCTACCTGTTTAGCTAGGGAACACATTTTCTGATAAGCTGCACAGAAACAGTTGGTGATATTTGTTTGGTCTTTTAAAAAGGTGCATTTGAAATTACCTACCACTTCAAAAAAACAAAACAAACTTAATCTCTTCCTGCTTTTTTGTCTTCTGCTGACTTAGCTAGATGCTAAAGTCTCGTGACCGTAACTTTATGTCAGTCTGCACCTTGAAGGCCGGAGAGTGACTGAGCAAGTACTTCATGCCATCACCGAAGGGAATTCCAGGCCTCAGCACGTGAAAAGTTAACTCATTTGACAGAAAGATTAATTAACCTGCCCATCATATTTAATTGCTCATTAAATGAAGATGTTGGAACACTGATCTGGATTGTTCAGCCCACTTCAACCCCTGTTTATCATAAAGGCTAACCTCTCTAAACATTAAAACCTAGCAACAGGCAAATTATTAATTAATTAATGCTGTTACTTTTGTGTTGTGGGACATAAGGGAGGGTGTCACTCGCACTGGGATCTTTAAAGGGCAAGTTTATCCAAATGATCATAGCCAACATTGGCTTCCACTATTCTACAAATCCTTTTTTATGGGTTATGTTCTTTTAAGTGTATACTGATAATACGTTCATGATTGTCATTTTGATCAAAGTACTTAATGGTGTTTTCTTATTCTTTCTACAGTTGGTCTAATAAGAGATATTGCACTTAATAGCAACTACTTTCAGAAAATTTGCAAGACAGCACTTGTCCCTTGGAAACATAATTTAATACACCATTTACACATGTCATCATTTAATAAAAACAAAACAGTTTATTTGTTTTTTATTTCTGCAGAATTGTTCACCATTTTCTCAACAGACCAGATTTTTTTTTCCTCCTCAGACGCTCTCGTTGACTGTAATTTTCCTCCATATAAGGTTTATATTTTGTGGAGCATAATCATTGCATCAAAATGAAGTAGAATATGCTAATGACTCTAATTGGACTACTAATAGAGACTGTTTCCCCAGCTTTAAGCTTTTGGGGGGTCTGTGTAATCAGTGTAGACAGTCGTTAAGGGAATGGAGAGGCAACTAGCAATGTCAGGAGAGGGCCCAGGCGGTTCCGGCTGACACTACCCCAATCTTCCAGGACCCATTAAATGGCAGTTTCAACACATTACCAACCATAACATCCTTGAATATCACTGATTTTATTTGCAGTATCAAACATTTCATTTCACGCACCATTAATGGAAAAGTGCTGAGGTTCTAATGCTGCCAAACATTTAGTAACTACCTGGACTCAGAGAACCAATTAACTCCAGCGACAACATGGCCAATTAAACACACAAATAGGTGAGTCCAGCGCTGGTTACTGCCCTACTAATTTACTTTTGAATAAACCCAAGCAAAAATAGAAAGTCAGTCACCGAATGACCAGTTAAAGTGGAAGGAATAGCATGCAATTTGGAGGGTGAAATGTAAGATAATGTACAGTACCTAAAATTTAATAGATACAGTATGCTAGGGGAAAAAAATGAATTGTACAAATAAACATCGCAGGAATAGAAAGGAGCAGGTTTGAATAAGAAGTAAGATATCTTTAATTCAATTTGGCATGAGTAAATAAACCCCCATTCAAGTGGAACTGGTTTGGAAACAGTGAAAAATAAGATTACAAGCGAGATGATGTGGTGTTTCACTGTAATATAATGATCCAACTCTGAATAACTTGTTAATTTATAAACACATTAGTGTGTTATTTAAATTATTATTGCATTCATCTCATTAGCATTCAATATACATGATCAGGTGTGCATTGTGTGTGTTTCCCTTTCTGTTTCTATCCTACAACCTATAGGTGATATAAGCTGAGGTGTGTTGCTTATGTGTTCATACTAGAGTAACCTTACAACCTCATCTAAACTAGGTAATATTTTTTGTATTGATTTTCCACCTTTCTTGTAGTGATGCTTTCATTGGAAGCCAGAACGTGTCAATACACACCTGACAAACTCATATCACAGAGGAAGGCAAAGAAAGGATAAGTTGTGGATGTTATTTATGTGAGACATGTCATATCATAGCTTGATAATAGGGTACCAGAGCCATTTCATCTGTATGGGTTAGTGTAGTGTGAAGACAACCTCAGTTCGAGCTGACTTGATTGCCTATGGGGTTCAGCTGATGAGCAGCATAACAAAATCACTGCTGCGTGTAAATTCTTTGAAATTTTATTTAAAACACAGCATAACATACTGGAGTACAATATTCATGGTTTAAGCAATCTTGAATGAAATCACTATTTTTGTTTTTTTTTTACTACAGTATGTTAAGTTGCTGACATATCCAGCAGGCACGGAGCTAACTTATTCAGTTTCTAGTAAGTCACGTTATTTTCTCTTTATGTCAGTTTTCAGCTGCATTCACATTGAAATTTAGCATTTCTAAGTAGCTAATGGATGCTAACTATAGATTCAACAGTGTAAGTGGCTGCAGACCTTCTTCCTGTCATTGAAGCAAACATTTCAACAGGTTTGCAAGTTTATTGTACACCATTGCAATAACTTTGATCATGCTGTGGTCTCCAACCACTGTTTTCTCCTAGTTTGACTGTAACATAAGATTCTGCTATTCCATTAAACTCAACATGTACTCTGTTGTTCAGCACTAAAACCACCTAAATCTGAGGGAAGCCATAAACAGCCCTGGAGAGGCCTTGTGTCATTAAGACCTAATCATTATCGCTTGGCTCTTTCTTGGAATGTCAGTGTTATGTAACAAAAAAACAAAATCAAGGGGAAAAAAAGACTTTGGTATTAATGAATATCATCAGATAGTTCAATGCTAATAAGGGATGTAAGCACATTATAGATAAAACAAAAAACAGCCCAAAATAGTGGGGAACAAGGTTTTAAGTACTCCATGGCCATTTGTGAATGCAGTCAAGCAGTACTGGGAGCTCTCCAGCTGTCTGTGAGTAGAGATCATTAATATTATTGAATTGTTCATAATACCACAAATCGTTGCTTCAGACCTACATTCTTCAAAAGTCATTAAGTTTCTATTTATTAAGCGGTGCCTACCAAGATGCAGCCGAGATTGCAATCTTGTTCTAATGTAACTTTTACGGTTGTCCAAACTTGATTTTTGTTATTGCTGCAGTTACATCCCATATGGAAAAGAAATAGTAAAAACCTATATGATTTACTCATGAAAGTGGCCACTTTCTCATTACTTTCATATATTGTTTTAGTAAGTTATCCAAAACATACAAGTTTCATTATATAATTTTTCAAGGGATCTTATATCTGTTTTCACCCTTGCATGCTTTTCATACAAGTTTCACACAAGACAGATACAAACTTTATAAGATTTATATATATCTTTTCCATATGGGATTAGTCTAATGATTTCTGGACTTATTAATTATTGATGTACGTAAATGACTGATTGATCCAAAAATCACATTCATGCAGATCTATGGTGCTGGTTTAAGAGTGGCAGTGCAGCTGAATCATTATAATCTAGGGCCAGATTACTGTACCTGATAATGATTAAGAAGCATAAGCAATGAAATATTTGGTTGCATATTGGAGAGTATGTCTTACAAGGAGCTTATGTGTCAAATCACCATTCACCAAGCCTGGCCTAGATTTGCTCTGTGTTTTAGAACAAATTTTTACCTCATTGGTTAATATATTTATTTCTTATTTGGCTGTTGAGCCTGGATTATATGGGAAAATGTGTTTTCATTCTGTTATGTATGCTTGAAATGCATGATAAACACTGGGATGTACGCCGTTTACCCTTGAACAGTTTCTCTGTTCCTCTGATTCTCCGCTCATTCAGTTAATTAGATCTACAATTATCTGTACAATGGCAGCATATTGTTATTCTGAATACTGCGAAATGCACGTTTTGTGGACAAGTGAAATGTTCGGATTGCAAAAACACTTCAGTGTGTATAATACTAATGAGAAGTGCTCATGTTGATGACTACCTCACAGTTATACTGAGCCTCTTCACAGAGCACAACATCATGGCACGAAGTATGTTTCTATGTGCTTGTCACTGAAACTCATGTATGGACATTTAAGAAATAATAATAAGAAGAATCATCATATGCGCCATATGGATAATATGTTTCTTTTGTTCTCACATAATTGACATGTTGGTTACATTTTTTTTTTCCAGTGGTTGAAATCATTTTTGGTGTAAAAACTTAAATGGTCCCATTCCATGGTAGCTTCATAACGTTTAGCAGTCATACCTCTGAAAGACTTTTTCAGTGCCCCACCCGCCGCTCTCCCCTTGTGTCTCTTACTCGCAGTTTCCATTCTACTCTTCACCTAGACATCTAGGAGTATCCTACCTTATTGTTTAGGAGCCACAGGGTAGCCAAAGGCCAGGTAACTTGGATTTGACTGGTGTATTCTCTTGTCCCAAAGGATATAAGATACAAATCAAGTTGCTCTGACCCCATTGTCCTCTCCACACTCCTAGTCCCCTAAAGGCAATACAGTGGCATGGGATCCTTCATTCCCTTTATTTATTTTTTTCCCTTTGTGTGGCTTCTGCTAAAGGCATAAGGTACATACATTTCCTTGGGTAAACCACTCGACATTTGGGTCTAGTGTCAGCCAACATTTTGATTTTAAAAGGTGTTTACCTATCCTGATAGCTTAATAATCAGATGGACACGTTCTTGGTTTGAATCTCCATATTAATGAACACATTTTTTGATATATAAACAGAAATATTTTTCTTTTGAACCATCACCTAAAGAAACTGTTCCTACCTTGCAGTTTAAGGTAAGTGACTTATACATAGGTGTAAAAAAGTATACCCAAATTCCTCTGCAATCTGCCGTCTGAGGCAGACAAGTGGCTTCCTCACACTTATGTTTGGCTTAATCTCACCACATAAGCTGAATTTCTCTTTGATGTCACACTGGCCTTTCTCCGTCTTAATGAAATCAGTCTTGACTTAGAAAACAAATAAGCACATTTTCAGTCTGTGTTTGACAGCAGATCATGCCAGTAACCTGTGACCTTAATTTTCTATCCAAACATATATTCATAGGTGGCACCCTGTCTTTTCTTGATGGAAAGTGTCACAGGTGTTGGGGTCTGATTAAAAATATGATAATGTCAGTATCCTTGTTCAAAAGTCTTTTTACAATGCAATGAAATGAAAAAATAGAATCCTAACAGAATCAAAAATCTTTATGAGCAATTTTATGAACCTGTTTCAGTCAAATGCAATTATCTTCTCACTATAAACACTGCATATGTCAGATATATTATATGTTTTAGACTGTATGAAGTCTTTTTATGATATTCATTAAGAGCTTAATGATATAACAGTATGAAATGTAATAAATATTGAAGAGTTTGTAAAGATTTTTAGAAAATATTTTTGTAAAAAAATGCACGTGTGTGTGTTTATAGATAGATATACAGAGAGAGAGCTCTTGGGGCAGTGACCCCCAAGCTTGGTGACTTTCTCCAGCAAATCCCAGGAACAACATCCACGATCTCTGTGCGGTAGAGCGGAGTCCTTGGAGCAGCAACAAAACTGTGCCGAACCCTCAATCTCCCAGGCCTCTGATAGGGACCTGAGCTTTAAGCATAACAACCACACACCGTGGGGAATTGTTTTTTATATCCGAACACGGTTACACCACTAGCACCAGCTTGTAAATGTTGATACAAGGCAAAACGGATTCGTACTTTCACATTGTTTCCACCAACTTCTGATCCTACCATCTGAATATCACAAATCGAGATGCATCAGACCAGGCAACATTTTTCCACTCTTCTATTGTCCAATTTGGTGAGTCTGTGTAAATTGTAGCCTCAGTGTTTACTATTCTAAACTGACTTTAATCTGGTGTGGTCTTCTGCTGCTGTAGTCAGCCTGCTTCAAGGTTCAACATGTTTTGCATTCTAAGATGCTCTTCTGCACAGTTTGGTTGTAATGGGCAGAGCAGTCTGCCTATTCTTCTCTGACATCTGACATTTTCAGCCAGTGAAAATGCAGTGACTGCCACTCACTATATTATATTATATTTTTTTTTATTTCAGGTTATTCTCTGTAAACGATCTTTGTGTGGGGAAATCTCAGTATATCAGTAGTTTATTTAAATTCAAACTAGTCCTAAATCACCTTTCTTCCATATTCTGATACTCATTTTGAGCTACAGCATGTTGTCTTGTAGACGTCTACATCCTGAATTGCAGTGAGTTACTGCCATGTGATTGTCTGATGATATAATTACATTAACAAGCCGTTGAACAGGTGTACCTAACAAAGTAGCCAATGTATATTGCCACTGTGTTTGTTTGTCAGCCCAGTGGATGGAACATTACTGTCTAATTTCCACCAGCTGTATTCCCTCAGTGTGTCTTCTCATACTGATACCTTAGTTTTGCTGGGATATTGATCTTAATGAAGGTCTGCGGGCCGGACTTTGAATAAGGGATTCATATGGAACCAGAATGAGTGACACCTGTTCCCTCCTCTTAAATCTGCATCCAGAGTTTCTCTTCAAATCCTTGTTGGGCAATAAAAGCCATGTTTTTATGCCACGATGTCTGTGCCCTGCTGGACTGCTTGACCTCTTTATCACTGCTTTGCACTGCACTCATTTTTATTTTTTAAATGTAGCAGTATATTGTTTTCTTTCCCAACATATAGACTGTCATTTTTCCCCATTGATTTCTGTACTATAAGTAAAATATTGCAGTGGCTTAAAGCTTGCTTTAAGTATCTCATCGATCATCTTGACCATAAGTTTTATTAATGCCAAAATTACATATTACGAATATAGTAGTTCAGTTGGTTAATTAATAAGTTGCTACCTGGGAGCAATTTGTTACCCTTTTTGTAAGTTTAAAGCATGTTTTTTTCTTTTAGATTTCTGTTTATAAAAGGGGGATTAGTCATTGTTTTCACTGACTAAATATCTCTTTTAAGGTAGGTTAGAAGATGCAACAGACTATAGGTCTTTCTACTCTGATAGAAGATCTATAAAAGATGTGTTTTTGACTGTCTTGGGGATACTTGAGAGAGTAGGTCTGTTTAAATTGTAATTGTTGGAGCTGTCTACATGAACAACAATTGCTCCATATTTGTAAATTGGAGCTGCTTAGTGCTGGACTGAAGCAGCTCCACTGCTGTCAATCAGCCTGTGGCTCACTGACAGCAAGGGAAAACTATTAAAATGCGAATAATATCTGGGCTTAAGTGCAACTTAATGTCTCAACTTTTAGATAATTAAAATTGTTCCCAAAATGTAGTTTTTAGGAAAAACAAACACTAACTTCCAGGTCCTCCTCCTTTCCTCGCCATTAGGTCGATGGCCATTAATTAAGGCATGAACCTGCATGGTTCATGTGGTGCCGTATTGCAATTTAATTTTTCTGCATTCTACACAATTTTTTGCAAGTTCTAAATGTTAACGTGTAGACAATTTTAGCCATTTTGCCAAAGTTTTGTGCATAATGGAAGTATCTGAAGCTGAACAGTGAATGGCATACTTAAAGTATCACACAGATAATTACAATATCTGCCCCAAATTACTGTATTTAGGAAGCGGCATTCAGGTTGAGCATCTGATTCTCGTCAGACGAGGTAAATACGAGGCAATACAGCCCTTTACCCCACCTTCCACCACCATCCTTATCAGCACATTTCCTACAAAGGGTTAATTCAATCATGTCAAGGTTCTCTGCTCTGTTGCTTGCCTCTGCCATCATACTTTAGGCGCAGTGGAGCGTCTCTTCATTGATGGCACCTTTGGCTTCACAATAGAAGCTAATTTGTTAGAATCTTTCACAGGTCAGAGGCTGCTTAAAGGCGAGGAGGGCGCCTTGGCCATCGGAAAAATAAAGCCATCCACTGAGTTGGAGGGGGCAAATTAAATGCCTGGTCATTTTATGATGGTAGACATACAAAACATAAATATCCATTTTCTTTACTTCAATAAAGTCCATGGGATCTCGCCAGCCATCCCAGTTAACACAGGTTAATAGATTGATTCCAGTGACATGGATCATAATGAACAGTAAATTGTTTTATCTCTTAAGTCTTATTTGGTCAGCCAGGAAAACATATGAGGTAATATGGCTGAGGCTAAATGGAGCGTATAATAGATCTCTCACTAAGGCATAAGGATAGGTTGATGGCAGGGCTATGATTAATGAAAATAATAATGCTCTTGAAATTGAAATTTTTCTCTCTCTCTTTTTTGGCCTTTTCAACTCTTTCCTGCTATGGTCATTCTGACTGTTCATGCACAGAGTGACTGATGTGTGGTCGCTAGTGTCTTTATTTATGTTTATTAGGTCATTTTCACAGGAAAGTCTGGCCATGATAAAGACTCTAGCTTTCTGTGAACTCTTAATGGCCAGATGTATGAGGCTCTAACAGGGTGGTCTTTTTGAAATTCAATTTCTATGTTAAAGTATTGGCATAAATGTAATGATGACACTTCTTTTTTTTTTTCTAATATTATGTATTATACTACTGATAAAGCTTACATTGCATTTATTTTAGTATATTTTAAAACAGAATTCTCAATTTTTCAATCTCACCTTGCGTTTACTCATTTAAAGATATCAGTTCAGTACTGCAGCTCCTGCTACCTTCTATTCACCAGAGGCAAAAAAAAAAAAAAAACTTGCAAAAAATCAATGACTTTTAATTCTGCACTATTGATATGCTTAGATAATGCAGCAATTGAACTGTGCCTCTGCCAGTGGTGATGAGGAGTAGTAGATGAAGAGTAATTGGGCCCTGACCCTTGTGTGCCTCGGCCACCGTATCACCCAAGCTTCCCCTAGCATATTCTCTCCTACAAGCAGGAGGGCTCATTTCGCAAACCCTCAGTGGTGGCAAGGTGATAAATTACAGTTCTTAACTATCATTGATTACTCAGTGTTTCTCCACTTTCTGTGACAACTGTTCAGTCACTCTGAATGGCTCTTAATGGCACATTAGAGAGAAGAAAGCATATAGTTTCCCTAGCATTGATTAAACTTGCTTGTTGCTTAATAAAGACAAACTGACACTTGGGTAGCCTGTGACCAAGTTGAGACATAAGACCCATATCATGTACAGCAATGGGATAACACATGGGCTGCCCCCCGAAAGTCGAAGTATCAGTCGAAGATCCCTGATTCTACTCAGATGCCTCAAGTTGAGCATTTGTTTATCCATTTGACAACAAGCGCTGTGCTTACTGTTAACTGATGAAAGAAATAGGAGATTGAGGGCAGTGATTCCAGGTGGGACTTTGCCTTTAAGGAACATGGCCTTGTGGGTAATTTGTAGGGGTGCAACGATACACAAAATTCACGGTTCGGTTCGATACTTTGGTGTCACGGTTCGATATTTTTTCAATACAAAAAATGTTCATGCCTTTATAATTTGTCATTTATTAAAATTATAAATATATATTTTAACTCAGAAGTACAGTTTTTAAATTTAATGTTGCTGAAACAACAAAATAATAAAAAGAAAATATCTGATCGAGAAATCACTCATCTTTGGAAAAGAGAGTTTATTACAGAGAAATGGCTTTTTCCAAAATAAAAGCTATACTATACGTTTCTTCTGGGGTATATTCTCAGCAGCATATTAAACATATCAGGTCCCCATAAGGAGACTCATGTGCTAACGGCTGTCTAAATGACTCGGGTAAAGTTTGTAGCATGCATGCTTGTTCCACTTGTCTTTGCACTAGGATGATGTCGGTGTAAATGTGCAGTCATATTCGTTGTGTTCCCACTAGTGCTGTCAGCGTTAATCTCATTAAAATGACAAAGCTACGTTAACGAGTTACCGCGGATCGCCCCGTGCTTGGGGCTGGACGGTGTCAACACGTTAACAAGCTAACTGCGCTAACGCACTAGTTCCCACCAATTGAGCATTGCGTGGCACATCCGACATACTGTTTTACTTTTGTCCATGACGCGCTTACCTTCAGGGTCATACTTCACATGAAAACCAAGATAGTTCCAAACACCAGATCTGAATGAGGGTGGGGGAGGTTCAATTTCGGGTAGCGTTGAGGCAGTTGCCATGTTGCAACGAGCTTAGCATCTGTCTTGCTAGTGCAGATCCTCAGTGGATCTGCACTCGACAGTGCAGCCTAGGCGAAGTAGTCGAACGCAGATCCACTGAGCACTCAACACAGACAGCATCGTCAGAAGAAAAGTTGATCAAATAAAAAAAAAAGTTTGTATTGTTCGATACATATGCGTACCGAACCGAAAGCACTGTATCGAACGGTTCAATATCGATACGAGTATCGTTGCGCCCCTAGTAATTTGTGTGTGACACTGGTCCTAGATTATAAAAAGTGAGATTCTAGTCTAGAACTCTTATTTAATAGATATGTATGCTTTTGAGTTGCTGCAGTACAGTTTATGGATGTAACTTACTAACCAAAGTTGTGAGTGACAAACAAACACCATTAACAGTGTTAGAAGCAAACGGGAAGTTTGTTTGCTAGTTTCCATTTTAAGATGTTTTATCTTTGTATGTATGTATGTTCTAACTGAGGGATTTCTTAAAAAAAAAAAAAAGAGAGAGAGAAGCAATTGTTGTTGTACATCTCACTTGGAAGGATTCTATGACCATTTCCAAACAGAATGAAGTCTGTCAGTGAGAAAGAGCACTCAAAAGTCTTCCTTAGTTCTGAGAAATCACACACAAAAAACACTCAAGCGCTATCTCAGATGTTACCGGTCACTTAGGATGTTAAATGTTGCAACATTGCATCTGAAAAAACCACAAGAGTCATGAAACAACTGGAGATGTCTGGTTAGAAGTCACTGTGCCACAACTGGCGAAAACCAAACGCACCTTACAACAAGCGCCACCACCGTCAAGCGCAGTGGTGGCAGTGTGAAGATTTGGATTTGCCTTGCAGGACTTTGCAGCACCTTGCAATCATTTACTTGACCATGAACTCCTCTGTATACTAAGGTATTCAAGAGTCAAGTAAAGCCATCTCTCCAAAACTGAGTCATGCAACAGAACAGTGATCCCAAGCAGAGCAGCATTGCTATGGTGGGACTGTAACATAAACAAATGGTCACAAATCTCAGTTCAAAAAAATACACGCATATCCTCAATGCCATATAAACATTAGTTAGGCAAATGCCAGGCTTTCACTTTATTTAGTAGGTCATAACTTATTTGTCTATAGGCAGACCTTGTTCCTCATTTGAAGGTAATCAATGCTTTTAAATCGTTTTCATTTAATTTCATTGTAACTCAGTCAATTTTCCTGCCCATATAAATGATCTGAAATCACAGTTATTCTAAAATTCTTATTTTGTTTTGACTGAACAGTGTTTTTTATTTTTAAATTATATAACATTCAGAAATCACTCTTTCTTTCCCTTGCATGATGACATGAGGCTTTAAAAGAACAGAATGAAAGAGTAAAGCTTCATCTGTCTCTAATGTGAAGACGTCTGTGATAAAACAATCTCAAGATCCAGTGGTAAGATGCTGACAAGAGCATGAGGTCTACATACCTAAATCCAGCCTAAGAAGATAGATGGTGATGGGTTTTGCTAGCAGAGATAGGCTTTACCATTGTGACATTCTTCTTGCTTGGTGATGTGATGCTAAACGCTTCGTTGTATTCTCAAGCACAACAAGCTGAAAAACTAAGAAAAACAAATCCTTATCCCTGCAAAGCTCTACTGAAGACAGACACTAGTGCATGAAACTTTAAAACTGCTGTTGTTTCAAAGCACTAAATAAGATAAGGAACATAAGAAGCTGAGAGAAGAACTGTGTCAGCATTTTATACAGTAAATGTATCCGCAGCTAACGGTGGGACCTCCCGTGATGTATGAATGCTTATTGACCTAACGGGTGTGACGGTAGTGACTTCCTGTTGAGCTTATGAGGTTTCCAGATCCCCCGAGATGAATTTGTACAAGACTGACTGAAAGAAAACAAGATAGTAATCCTTGGCTTAGATTATTAAACAAAGGGAAGGACTAAAACCGTGTTTAATTCTGTGCTGAAATTAATATTTCTGATGTATTTTCTTTTTATTCAGCCACAGCTTTTATAACACTAAGTAATGTTTGCACTAAGCATGTCATCTATGAGACATCAGCAAGTTTGTATATTAGTGTTATGCCTAGGAAATCTAACCTAGATATAAAGCCATATCAAATTTGAGCATTTCGGTCACTTATCTGTCTCTTAGATTAAGCAAACAGGCATGCTGTGTGTTTATCTCTGAACAGCCAAGAAAACCAGTTTTGACTTTTTTGTCAGCTTGTGACCCACTACTCATCAGACTGACCCAGTCCATCAACAAAATGTCACCAAAGACAAATAAAAAAACAAAAGAAATGAACCCTCATTTGAATAAGGATAATATCATAATAGTGGAAGGCTGAGTAGTCTATAAGATTCTGTTGGAGAGATTTCTATTGTAGCTGAACCTGATGTCAAAATGCCATGAGAGGTGTGCCCCTACCAGGTCAGTATGCTTCTGAGGTCGGGGCTTTTGCCCCGGCCTGGGCTCCAGGCCACACTGACTCTAGAGTGGGCCTGGCACTGCTGTCAAGCACACATCATGTGAAACTGCAAAGCTGAACCAGTATAACAGGGTTAAACTGATTAGCAATGCACTTGTGTTCAGTGGGTCACAGTTTGAAGAACAAAAGTGACATTAAAGGATCTATATTTCTCTCTTGGTTCCCTAATGCCATCACTTCTCTTATCATACAAAAGTCTGCTCGGCACCCCTGACAGATAGGTGCCATTTTTCTATTCAGTTTAGCCTTTTCTTTCCCTTTTCTGTGAATATCCCAAATCCCCTGCAACCCTGAGCCCGGTCTTCAAATTCTTAACCTCATGTCTTCCCCCTGTCAATACACGGACTCTTCTTTTCACTTTTAACTCGCGCTTTCTGGCTTGTACTCAAACTTCTGCTCTGTCTTTCAGTTTCCTTCTCACTTTCACCCACACTCATCCCTGGGAAATGTAGATCTTTTCCTGACAAGTTCCTCGAGAAGCAAAGCCTCTGGAGATCATCAGCAGAGCTCTGCCAAAAAAATGCGTGGGAATAGCCGGGATGGGAAGGGGAAGGGACTTTTAATTGTTTTTCTTTTTTCTTTTTTTCGTCTTCTTCTTCTTCTTCTGGAATTAGTCACTGGGAAAAAAAATCTGTGATTGTTCCTTTATTTACTTTACAGTGAGTAAGGATTTAAACTGTGGGTGGCAGCAACTGCTTAAATGGGAAACTCAATAAAATAATACTCCAAGGTAACTCTAGCACTAATGTTTGGAAATTTTCTGCATGTGATACAAATTATGCATATTAATTCTGTTTTGTATGATATAAATCAAGCTACTTTGAAGAGTGAAAATTATGTACTGCCTTTGTTTATGCACTCAGTAACCTCTCTGTATCAACAGCTGGAATAACAAGTGCTGTATTTTGGTGTTCATTAAGAGCTCACTCAGATGATTTCCTGACTGGAGGCATTTGGAAGTTCAGCTCTGGAGTTGAGGGCGGGAGAGTACTAAAAAAGGAGCACATACATCTAGAAACCTGGATGCAATTTTTATCCAGAGAAAGGCTAAAATATTATTAATTATTGTCAACACTGCATTCAGATCTGTGTTAGTAAACAATATGGTATTAGTGGCATTCATAATAAATTGCAAGTAAGTGAATTTAATTTTAATCTGCTCTTGTCTACTGTACTGCGGGTTGGTTTTGGTTCAGTTCAGTTAAATGTTACCTCTTATAGCGTGTAGGGGTGAAGAACTGATGTGTATCTGCAAAGAAAAGGCAGTGCAATATTGACACAATTGACTGTTACAAAAACCGGGGGGAAACTGGCATCACATGGCGAAAACAGCTCAGGGCCATTTGTTTGTAGACTGACAATAAAATGTGGTTTTAAGCCTTTTGTTACACATAAATACAAAATATTGTTTATAATACTAATAAGAAGATTTTAAGTTTAAAAATTGGGCTTGTTTGTGAAGAAATCACAAATGTTGAAGATGATATCAAACCTGCAAAGACTTTGGAAAATAGTTTGTTTGCTGAGCTGTTGCACAATGTCAGTTACCATCTTTCCTCACTGATGGACATAGGAAGGCTTCCATTGTTCAAGCACAATAAGCCGCCTTTCTTAAAGCAGATAAGCATAACAAAGTAAAAGTAGGGGGCCGTCAAACGTCCAATACCAGAAGTGTCCAAGTGACACTATTTGCATATTAGCCATTCTCATACAGAGAACAGCTGAATAAGTTGTATTGATTAAAGTGGTCTTCTGACAGTTACTTGGATTTACCCTTTTGTGATGCTGTATTATTGCAAATTAGAATAATTTAAAGAATAATAATATTAATGGAACTGCTTAGCAATGAAAGCAAGGATTCAATGTTTGGACTGAAGTGTTCATCTCCTCATTTTGTTATGAAAGTATTAAATGACCATGTCAGGATTAGCTCCTTGTTGGTAGAGCTCTACGTTTCCATCAGGACTATTTATGTTTCAATAAATCACAAGCAAATCAGGGTGCACACATTTGCCTCATTAAGTTACTCACTTTATTGTCTTTACATTGCATGAGGAGTTGCAATTGGCTGGATTGGTATTTCTATTACTGAAACGCTACAGGGGGCTGATTGCCAGCAGTGCTCCAAAGCTAACAAGTGGCTAATGTAAAACAAAGTAAGTGATGTAAACCGCACAACTAGATATTCTTACAGTATTTTCAATTGTACGTGGAGGAGGAGTGGGGGTGGGTTGGCGGTGGGGGTGGGGGTGGGGAGTCCACATGTGGATGGTGGCAGGCTGCAGGGTGCAGACGTCTAAACTAGTGTCTGGGATATGAATTGCTGCTCCACAGGAAGCAGGCTGGCTGGTTTGTTTAGCTGGATGTGATTTCGAGTGGCAGGAGGGGGTGTTGCCTGATCATATGAAACACAATGGGGCATACTTTCTGAACACGACCATTAGGCAATAATGACGTGGCTCAAGTCCAAGCCATTTGCTGTCCGTGTCTGCAGATTAAGATATGCCCCTCCATGTATTAATCAAATAGTGGCCTCTGTGTGAGGGCAGTATGTGAGTACATGTTTCTGAAGAAATTTTTCTTGATTTTAACCAGAGAGAAAAACAGAAAATACTCATTTTAAATTGTGCAACTGAAAGACATTAACCGTAAATTGTTGCGGCTAATGATTACCTCGGTTTAGGAGGGTTTTTTGTTGTTGTTGTTTTTTCCATAAAAGTCCCGATTCATTTTTGCACAAGCGACCATTGCCCTCAGCCTAACTTGCACCATAATAACGTCCCTCGTGTGCAGTCCTATAAACATTTGACTAAATACTCTATTAACATATTGAACAAACAGAAAAAAAGACAAAGAAACCCAGGAGTATCCTATTGCAGGAAATAACTAGTCTCATTTTCTCTGTAACTGATTCCAGGAAAGGAGCTACATGAGAGAAAGAAGTCAAGCAGTGGGATTTAGAACACTGAACAAGATGGATTCTTCCAAATTCTAATTGGAGAACAGTTGATTTAATTGGTATCCATTTGGCTGACAAAAGAAAGCAAGAGTAGTGGGCAGGAAGGAATGCCTCTGGGGCCGATGTGAACATGAAGTGGCTCTGCTCAACGCTCAGGGACGGATCACTTCCAAAGACAAACCGTGGGAGCTGGCAGGACAGATTGCAGTGGGAGGGAAGGAGGGATAGAGGGACGGAGGGAGGTGGGGGGGGGGACCAAAATTCATGGTAGAGTGAGGAGCTTTCAATGGAGAGGCATCTTTATTTGGAGAGGGAGGCATTTTAGACACAAAACTGAACTCCCACTATGGGCAGTAATGTGTAATGTGATGCTCACCACGAGCTGAGAGAAGTGGATGTGTTTCAGCGGGTCTTGTAAACGCAAGCCTCGGTGACAGACACGTCTAAGTTATAGTGACCAAAACAAACTGTTTGATTCACAATGGCATGAACGTGGCAATATTTGCAACCCTAACTAATTGGAGATGGATAGAAGGATGTAAATCATTTCTAAAAGTTTGGATTAAAGCCCCGTAGCCTTGTGGTCTTCAAATTAAAGCCATGAATTACATCATATTTCTGGAATGTTTGAAGGTCAGTCAATAATAATCTCTTTACAGATGTTGTAATGGGAGTCATTATAGGACAAGGGTGGCCTTCACAATAACCTATCAGAAACGCGGTTTTGTTTTTATGTCAAGACCTAATCATTAAGCCCCCTTGCTTTGTGTGTTGTCTGCGGAGAGAGAGAGGGAAAAAATGAAGTCCGAGGTGTGTTGTACTGTAGCTTGCACAGAGCACAGGGGGAACCCAGGTGTTGGAGTGTTTTTACTGCCTCTGTAGAGAGGAAGGGTGGGAGAGCAAGGGCAGATGACCTGGAGGGGGTTCAGAGGCAGGGGCTGTGCTTAGGAGACCTTCACAGCCTGCCTCAGGGGGATACAGCCACTGCTTATCTCTTCCTACACTTTTACTTCTTTTTTATCCTCTTCCACAGTACTGCTTTCATTTCCCTTTCCTCTCAGTTTAGGAGGACGGCTACGCCGGCATTATTTCCTACCAACGCCAGCCATTGTATTATCTGCTGACAAGCATTTTCTAAGAGTGGAAATGCTCCTTTCTTCTCTTCTACAGCAAATATTTGAACCTGGCTTGATTGTAAATGTAGCTGTGAAGTGCTCCGGGATTAGCATGTCTTTAATCATTTATTGAGGGTTGGCCAATTTGGAGCACAACACACACGTATACATCCACAGACAAGACACTTCTACAAAGACACCGTATTATCACGATGACATTAATGGTTCCATACAAGACTTCTTTTCTTGTATTTAGTTTGAAAGCCCGGTTACAGCGGCCCTTTCCCCGTTGTGACTACAGTATGTTTTAATCCTCCTACAGTATATGACAGGCTTGCCCTCACCTTGCCCAGCACTTAAAGAAGCAATCTTTCAAAAAGTCCCCCTTAAAGCCTATGTGAATGTGCGTCCGTTCAGAGGAGAGTGCAGTATGCTGATGGGGAATGGGCCCATTCCTGATGTAAATGAAGAGATGCATATCAGTGTTAATCCATTGCTTTGTAGTCACAGCCATACCCAAAGTCTGTCTAATTTCCCTCACACTCCCTTTTGCAGCCAGAAGTGTATCGATCGGCAGTAATTGAAGTGTACTTGATAATCCGTAAGGCAACAGGGGAGAGGGAGACCCTCAACTCTCACATCGATGCACACAGAATGGGGCTGTGGGGTTGTGTGTATTTGAGTGTGAGTGTGTGGTGCAAGGGGGGCTCTCTAATGTATGGGCGGGTAAGGCAACACCCCCCTCGCGGCTTCTTCTCAGCTGATTAAACTCATTGAGAGCCAGACAAGTGGAACAAATAGATATAAAGGTTTGCCTGGCAGCTTACAGCCATTCAGATTTCTTCATTGAAATGGCAAGCACCACATCTACATGGCCTGCTTTATGCCAACATTAAGGAACTGGAGAGCTTGTTTTTAAAATGAACCCTACATTACGGACTGCACTCACTAAGACGTCTCAGGTGGAAACTTTAAGAACATGAACAGACACATTTACTTTTGGGCCAATTAAAAGTGCAGTGCACAATCAAGTATAATGCTGATGATTTCTCTTTTAGAAGAAACAACAGGCTGAAAGCATCGTGTGCTATTGCGACATTAGCCAGTCAGGCTTTTCTTTTAGAATCTTGGTTTGGTTTAACTAGGACCAAATCTTAATTTGCTTTAGCAATCAATTAAAAAAAAATATTAATGCAAAAATATACTTCTTGCTTTAAATTATCATAAAATTTCTTAATGTTACATATTTGCCTGTTTTTCTGTGCTTATTTTCTTTGTTTGTTATCTGAAGGAACATCTAGTGTTACATTTGAAGAATCGATGAAAGACAATAAACATTGTTTTCTTATAATTTTTGAAAACTACATTCAGATTCAGGCCCATTTTGGTTTTAAGCTCCAATCTAACTTGTTATATTAACACTTTTGAAAGTATCTGCAAAAGTATTATTATGACACATATATCGTGTGGCCTAATTCAACATCATATGATGCAAAAATGTTAATGCTGTGCAATTCTTTTTGTTTCCAAGTTGTGATGCAAGTGGAACACAACTACAATATTAGCAACCCTTGACACCAACCCTTGACTTGTATAACTATGCATGTGACAAATAAAGAACCTTGAACACCAAGAAAAACAGCTCCCGAGACTGATGAGTGATGATGATCTCGGAGCGGCTGGGGAAAGATGGTTGGTGGGACAATAAAGGGCATGCAGATTAAAGATGATTAAGAAAATGTGTCATCTGTAAATGTTATGAGATGATTCTGAGATATTGAGGGTTGTTATATTTTTACAGTGATGATTATAACTATGATGTCTGGTTACATAATGATGGTTTTCCTCTCTATAATTATCTTAATTGAGGCTACAGGAAAATACAGTATATGTGGAGAACGCTAGGTTTTCCACAGTGTTGTGATATACAGCTCCTACATAAGCACATCAAGTGTATGGTATAAAAGATGCAAAATAGCAGATATTTAATCGCTATAAGCTGGGTGACGGGATGATGTGAAAGAAAAGAGCTTAAGCTTTTGTCGAAAGCTTGTTTATAACTTCTCGATAGCACCTGTTCAGTCACACAAGGATGTCTTCCTGGTTCCTGGTTTTAAAATGTTATCGCTCTTTTTATAGACAGGAGAGAAAATACCACATTATACTGTACCAGTTTTATTACAAAAAATATATAATTATAATCCAAAAAAAATATCATTCAAAAATATCTGCATGGAAATTTAAATTGTCAGCCATGCTTTACCTTTAGCATTATAGTGATGAAACTATAACATGACAGTCATAGTTTGGACATTCATTATTAATGAAAGAATGTGTTTGGACTTAACCTTTCTGAGGCTAGGGTTATACTTTCTCCATTTGTATGCAATGGTCCACTAGGGTCCAAGTGACTTGAATTTCCTCACCAGAGGGTATACATGGGGCTCTGTTCTGATGTCCTTGTACCCTCTAATTTGTTTTGACCCTGTGGACTTGTGTGTAGCCCACTACGCTACAAATGCACAACCTGCACATGCGCTAAACGACCAAAACGGTCAGGGATGTTAAAGCGAGGCTGCTACCCACATCTGTTAAGATCAGATCAATTAACAATCATCTGTACAATAATTGGGGAAGAGAAAATAGACAGACTTTGGACTAAGGAGAATTCATGTTTTTGTAGTCACTAACGTGCCGTTTATGATCTGAATGTACCCTCCATGTCATCTAGAAAGCAATAAGATAACTACATGTCTGTAGTGTCCGCACTTGTCTGCAGCTATCTGTGTATACACCCGCAAGGGAGTAAAAATCCCAGCCAAAGCCTTTACACCCAAACCTCACACAACTGAACCTCTGTGCCCTGCATGACATACACACACCTGGTTGCACACACACACACACCCACACACACACCTATACACAGAGGGAGAGGGAGAGAAATGTTTCACCGAGTGTCTCACCCTGCAGAGAAAATAAGAAATAACCATAACTCCTTCCACTGCCAACCTGCCCTGCATGACCCCTGTTTTAAGTGGGTAGCAGGTAATTGCTGAGGCGGTGTTACCCATCAGCCTACAAGTCCATGTGTGCCTTATGTGTCATCTCTATTTATTATATTCTGCACGCTCCCTGGGCCTTGGTAATCAATTTCACAAGGATACAGGGCTGATATCAGCTGCCGCGCACATTATGAGGCGAGCCCTCCTCTTATCAAGTGCAGAATTGCCGGCTAGAGGTCATGAACAGATAAACAGGGATGTAACACAACTCCCCCACTCACCTGCCCCCCAGTGAACACGAAGGTGGGAAGGTGATGTTGTGAGGGGGGCACAAAGAACAAAACACCCAGCAAGGAAGAGGTTGTGACCCTTGTAAGGTGCCTCTTGTTACGCCCGACCTTCAGAATTTCATCATCAGTGCCTCTGTCTGCTTAATAATTCGGAAGCTCCTGTCTCATCTCTCTCTTGAGTCAGCGTATGTGGGTGTGTGCATGTTTGTGTGCGTTGGGGTTATGAGGCCCGTAGACACCTTCTCTCTGATTATCTCCAAGCACTCTTTCCAGACCTTTATAGACCAACCACAACTCCATCAATCATTTGCCCTGCTGTCTTACTCTTCAGCCTGACCCATGTCCCACCTCACCACTGCTGGGCTAATATTATCTAAAGCTGTGGCTGTGGTGGTATGCACCCAAAAAATAAAATAAATAAATAAATCCTTCCAAAAATTTGGGGTTTAAAATATACAAATGTTCAAAAGGAAAAGAATCAGAGGCAATCAAATTGAATTTAGTATTGCATTACATCCTTTTCCCTTAATAATGTCAAACTGGCTGTTGAAGAATTAGGCACCCAGAGTTGGTGAGAGAATTAAGAATCTATGTTTAAACATGCTTTCAGCTCTAAAGGAGAGATGTCAGACTAAGAAAGTGTTTATAGAGATCATTTGTGGTCAGTGGACAAGGCGTGCAGCAGTAGAAATGTCATGCAGTTGCATCAGCCTTAGTAAACATTAATTATGAGTCCATCTTTGTTTACTCATCCCCACACCCCTCTCTGGCAGCTGTGCATATTTGCCAAGAGGATTGGATCTCCATGTCACTATTTTGGAGATATGCCTTTACTATCGACCTTGTGTATTTGAGAAAAGATGTTATTATTAATCGCTAAACGGGTCAGCACTGCGATTTTTAGAGCTGACATAGTAAGTAAGGGAAACTTGCTGATAAAATATTTTATTGTTCACTCTTGTGTTTTCCATGACAAAGTTGCACTCTGGTCACCTGCCTTTTGTTGTAGACATGTGTCTGGTTCCCTCAACCTGCCCCCGCTGCACAGCTGACCTTGTGCAGCCTTTCCAGGCCAAAGACTTGATGAGTGTTTTTTTTAGCCCATCCCCCAACATCCCTCGGCATGTGCACTGCACATCCGCTCTGTCATTAAACCCTCCACCCGTGGCTTTAGGACCCACCATATGGTGCAGCTAGTGGAGTGTTGCAAGAAAGGCTCGGCTTTGGTCATAATCTGATGAATCTTTCACAGAAAAGAGGTTTTCTATGATGACATCACAACCAATCGCCTGGATAGCTATCTGCCCTGGTGTGTTTGTGTGTGTATATTATCTCAGTGTGTGTGTGTGTGTGTGTGTGTGTGTGTGTGTGTGTGTTGACATGTGTATGCACATGTGTGCAACTTGCATACTTTGTTTGTTGTGCACTCTTATCACACAGTGAAATTGAAAAATTAAGATGAGTGACAGAAAACCTTAAGAAACATGTTTATTACTGCATACTTACTAAGTACTTACTATGAATAAGTTGCAATACATTTATTTATGCTATTTGGTTTAAAATATAAATATATATTTTCAATAATTTTTCATGTGACCACATATTTATACATTTATATTTGTTGTAACTTTAAAAACTTTAAAATATACTAAATATTTTTAAAGTCCTGGTACCTTGTGCAAGATGAAAGGTTGCCCTTGGAGTCGTTAGAGGCATGTTCAATAGCAGCACGAACAATAGTTGCCAGTTTCACAGTTAAGACATGACCAGTTGTCTGGCAACATGTTTAGTATGCAGCAAGCAGAGCGTATCACACACAAAGATGGAAGAGATTTTCTGTGGTTCACACAATCCAAAACAAGCTATCAATTCCCTGACATAAGAGTGAATGGATATCGCTGGTGTTCAGGCGATGCTATCGACGCACACATACTAAATCCACGAAGGAAGCAAGACGGTGAGGTTTCTGCTCATCTAGCCTTAGAGAAAACTGTGTAAATGAAAATCGTGCTTGTCGTCAAGTTATCGTGTGTCAGAGATGTGTGTATGTGTCTGAAAAGCGAGAGGTGTTTGTTATATAATGTGTCTAGTTTTGGGAAGGTCACATAGTGACATCCCTAGACTGACAGATGTGCACATTAGAAAAAAAAAACCTGTTTAAATTCAGTAAATCTGGTATTTTATAGGCCATGGTGCTGTGTTATCCAGTTGATGTCAGGTCATGTCGGTTATTATCTGGGCGGTGTTTTGTCATTATTATTACTGTTTATAGCGACCTACTGACCCAAAAAGGCAGAAAACCAAATGTGGTCACAAAGCATAAGCTCATTTCCCTTCGGAAATTTGAATGAGTGTAATATCAGAGGAAGCTTAAGGACAGAGAAACGTTCCCTCGTAATTTGAAAGTGTACAATTAATCCGAATTCCATCAGACTGCATTGCTAACTGAAACATTAAGCTATGAAAATATATGTGCTTTACCATTTCCTAAAGATTGCTAATGATTTCATGCGTTGTAGTTTCAAGTTTGCCTTGGATAAAGTTCATGGAGTCCATCCACATGTTTTAAAAAAAAGCAAAAAACATACTAGCATTTAGTCTAATAGGCCTAGAGACCTCTTGGCTTTCTCATTTAGCTGTTCTGTGTATGCCAAAGTAAGGGGCAAAAGGGTAACATGGGGCCTTAAGCAGTAATTTCACCAGCCTGAAGTGTAATGCAGATGGGAATTATTAATTTGTATCTGCTTTGCTTCACTTTTACCACTTACTGAAGAGGGGAAAAGTGTCATTCTATTCAATTTTTGTGTTTCTGAAGTCTCTGGTCTCGAGCAAAGCCTTGTCCAGGGTCGTGAGTGTTAAATGTCAAGCCTTGTAGTGAGCTGTCAAAGAACAGAATAGGCCTGGGATGATTGATGACTAGAGAGTCTGAAACCAAAACCTCCCAATTGCAAATGCTACCTTGCGTCAGTCTTTTTTTTTTCTCTCACTCCTAATAGTTGCTTGCTACAGGGCCAGGCTGGCTCCCACATGCACGCACATTCACATACCAAAAGTGTCTTCTCTGTGCACAGCCAGGTTGCTTTGTATGTATGTGGGTACGTCTCTTGCCAAGTCTCTAAATGTTTAATCCCGCAAAAGAAAAGTAAACCACTGCTTTCCTTTCAGCAGGTTTCCGTTTTTTTCTTAACTTAGACTCTGACATTTGTAGCAATGGGAAGTTGGCAGAATTCGGAGGGAAGTAAGTTAGACAATAACTGAATGTACTGGAGAACTATGATGACAAGATTATTAATGGCTCAGGCTACACCATATTTAGCCCCATGCATATTCAGTGGAACCATACAGATGGGCTTCTGGCTGTGAAAAGTTTTCTGATCTCTGCTATAGGGTCAAACAGTCTATACTTCAACATTGCAGTGATATACATACTGCAGATAAGTTAGATTAACACACATGTAAAATAATGTTACTTTGAGTGATATAGCAAATGATTCTCCTAATGTGCCATTTACATTCAAATTATATTTAAACACCGCTCACTGGATCTTAAAAAGCTTAATAAAATTAAATCTAATCAAATAGAAAGACAAATCATGCGCTTTAATGCCAATCATTGCCTGAGGATACTCACATGTTCAGTGCAATTATTCTATATTGATAGCACATGGAATCTAATACAGCGCAAATATTTAGGCCTGTTAGTGTGTGACAGCTTTAACAAGGAGCACTTCTGATGAAGATATCTCCCTGAACACAGAAATGATCAAAGACTGTCATAGCATTACAATAGTTCCATTTGTCTGCCTTGGCAGGGACATACATCCTGCTTACCGGATGGTTAATCAGAGACTCCCTCTATCATCTTCATCAGGATTGCCTGTGGTTTCGGACAATGTGTAAAAATGTGCTCACATTTCTTCATCTGCCACTCTGCCGCTGCCACTCACTTGTCCCCCAGATGCTATCTCTTCTCAAAGCACTGTCTATTATTTAGCACATCAACAAATTATCTTCTTCTCTTTTTTTTTTATTTCAAACCTCAGCACACTAATTACAATTTATCAAAGCTTTATTCTCTGTGGGGGGAAATGCAGGAAGTATAAAGCACCGATTCCGACGTGGCAATTGTTGTCGTGGAGGCATATGCTACTCCTACACATGCCAGTCTCAAGTCCCCTATTAAAGCAAGCATCATTTCACTCACCTGAAGCAGAGAGCAAAGAGGCTGTGAAATCACAGCATCTGAAGAGCTCAGCACCTGCCAGTCTGACCCGCAGTGACAGGCCACGCTCCTCTTGCCCACATTAATAACACAGATAAACATAAAGCTAAATACCAGGCCATGCTCTGTTAACTTTTATGTGGTTAAGAATGATTGGCTTTTTGCTTCACTACACCACAGGGATCAAAGTACCCTGGAAGGATATCAGAGCGTTAGTCTCCCAGTAGAAATCCAGCTCTGTTCCTTTTACCTTCCATGCATATATAATTGTCAGTGTTCCACCTCAGCACTGCCTACAACCTCTGTGGACATGTCACACACAATATTGTGTGATATGTACTTAGCTAGCTTGGCAGGGCTCTGCAGTGGGACTGTTTGACTAAGCATGCAGCACGTATATAAATGAGTTCTAGGTGTAGACCTACTATAGCTTTGCAAGATATAATCAATACTTGCCCTTTTTAATGACAAATGCTGCAATAACTTTTCATAGCAGCTAAGCTAGAGTTGAAATAACTCTCTTATATTGCTGTGCAGTTATTATATCTTTGATATTATTTCAGTCTCCCATATGATTAAATGGTTTTTATGTTTTGTTTTCAAAATTACAGTAGCCTGTAGAAACACTTACCTCACTAATATTAATCCATGTTTGCTTGAAAGCATAATTCACAAATAATTTTGTCTGTTAATGCAGCATTATTTATTTATTTTTCCCACAAATAGTTCTACCAAATCACCATATTTCAGAGCTTGACATTTAAAAGGGTGGAATTGAAGGTCGTTAAGAGGCAGGGGATGCGGGCAGACGTCTGCAACTGTTTGTTTACCATACCACTCATTGGTGTCGGACTTCCTGACATTCTTGTACCTTATCTTCACTATTCTGAAGTCTGCAAACTGGTGCCAGTTAACATGGGGGATGTGTGTGGGGTCTGCTTCCGTGGCACTGTGTTGCACTCGCACCGGGACTGAATCCAAAAGAGCCAGGCTTGTGCTTTTGAGGAGTCGGGGTCAGGAGAGATTAACCCATGTGATCTGGCAGTGCTAGGAGAAATCTGACTTGAGTTTGGAGCAGAGGTGCTGCAGAGGGCAGTGCAGGCCGGAACAGGTTCAGCGCTTGCTCTCTTATCTCCGGGCCCCACTGTCGACAAAACTGCCATGGTCAAAGAGTGCTGAGAGTGGTGTAAAAAACCTGTTTACATTTCAAGGAGGTCAAGGACTTGAGGACAGATAACTATTAACAGCGTAATGCCACCGTCATTCAAAAGGCTGCCTGGATGCTGGGGTCCAAGCAGACTTTGTTAAGCCGAGCAACGAATTGAAAAGTGAAACTTTGGCAAAAAGTCATTTAATATGTCAGATAATGAGAAACAGAAACACACGTACAATTTGAGAGCGGGAGCACACACAGTTTGTGCAGTATGCTTAGGCTTCTGCTACCTATGTATACATGTTCTTTAATGTCTATAGATATAGATATTAAACACATGTGATGTATAGCATGGTGATCTTAAGGCCTTAAAGTATGCTTTTATACACCCACTGAACCAAAATGAGGAAATGAATTTTGTCAAACAAGCAAACAAAACGTACATAACAAAGTAATGACTCATAGTTCATCCCAAATAGCTAGAAGAAATTAAAAATGCATCCCAAACAAGCTCTCAGGTCTCAGGAGGATATTTAAGACCTGTGATCAGACCTTTATTTCTGCATTTCCCTGCAAGTAACATCACTGACAGGTTTCCTGCCTCCTCCGGAGTGAATTGGATCTCTGTAACAAACTCACTGAGGAAATTAACAGCAGTCACAGCGAGGAAATTGTCATTTCTCCAGATCTTTCTTATATTAACCTGCAGGATTAGAGCAGAGTAAAACTGCAGTAGATGGCAGCGAGGACTAATATTTTTTCACCGTGTTTCCAGTGGCTGACAGCTAGGACTGACATCTCCCCTAAAGATTTGGTGACCTCTATTCTTGCCCAAACCTGTCTAAACATACTATCTTCACATTGTTCCAGGGGTTAGCAATGTGAAGCAGCTGTTTCCCTGTATATGTATTCAGTCTGAGCTTCTCCCTACAACAATGCCCCACTCCCCTTTTTCCTTTCTCCCTCTACTTCTTACTCACACAGATAGAAACCCATGCTTACGTCCTCCTTTCAATCAGAATGCGTTGTTTGCTGACGTATGGCCACTAGAGAAAAATTGCTTCAGTCAAATGTAATTATGGCCCAGTCATTGAAGCGTGTTTATAAATGTAAAAGAGTGAAGGGAACTGAAATGTTAGGATGAAACCCATATCTTAGAAGATATTTATGGCTTATCTATCCATTTATTATATCAGTTTACATCCATATAGTTATATATGGTTACCTATATGGTAACCATATATAACATACCTATATGGATGTAACAATAACCATAATAACACCTCTTATAGTTGTTCTTTGTGCTAAATACGTTTACCATGTTTTGCTACATTGTGTTTCACACTGTGTGGTTTTTATTTTCTGTTGCAATCCAGCATGAATTCATATTAAATGCGACTGCATCCATCAGCACCTCCCTGGCAGCGTGGTTGTCTGGCTCTCGATGTTTAATCTATTAAAGTGCACCCTTGCCTTTTTTTCCCCTGACATTGAGAATCTGAAAACTGGCTTTGAGCGGACATCATGTTTGAGCATCAGACTTCCATTGACACAGGCATATTCATATCATCCTGTCTTATTGATGGCATGACTTTACAGTTATTGAACTGTTGTTGCTGTTTGCTGGGGTTTTTTTTTTAATCTCTCTCTGTTAAAATAACACTGGCACTGTTAACAGTTGAGTGGTAACAGTGAGACGCCGCTGCCCAACACCAGAACACGAGCTTGTATTTATTGCATACAGTAGTAAAAGTAGAGGTAATATTCTGCAAATGTTTGCCAAGGCAATTATCTATTGTGTTTTATCAGTGATGTTGTTAAAAAGGTTTGGAGCTAAATGCAGTCAGAAAATTACATGCGCTCCACTGCAATCAAGCTCATGATTGTAAATACATAGATACAATTATGTAAATTACGAGAAGGAGATAAAACTTAATTCCCTAACACGTAGTTCTCACATGGGTTCATGCAACTGAGGATGATCACACTAATAATAATAATGACAGAATGCTTTTCATATAGCTAGGGCATATTATACATACTGACCTTGTACTCACCTCAGAAAAAGATTATTCTCTGTTATTTAAGGTGATTGATACTCTTAACTTTCTCAAAAATATCTTGTGTTGTCTAATGATAATGGTGATGATGACTTCTAATCACCAAAAAGTCTAAAAGAAACTTGACCTTTTCTATTTAGCCATCTCTTTAACGTATAATTGCAAACACGGGACATTTAAAACTCAAAACTCTCCTGATTCCTCTTTGCCTTATGCTACTTTTGAACCCTTTCCATCTTGAGTAAGAAGGAACAACTGCAAGTGACGTGATTAGCCTAAGCAATGCTGTAACAAGAAGTGAAAAGAAAGCGGCAGTAGCTGGTACTTTAAAGTGTCAGAGTCTTTGTAGCAATGACTAGTTTATGATGCTGATGTCAAGCATCACACTCAATGAGGCCTTTGTCCTAGGCTGAGACCAGGGCAGTGGGAAAACTGCCCACTCTTAGTCGGCAGGCCCATCCATCTTTCCATGAGGCCTTCCCGTCCCCTTTGCACCAAAACTCTTGTGTATTAAAGATCTCTTGGGTTAATGCGCTGGAAAATTGGCTTGCATTTTTATTGGTGGAGTCCAGCTAAATGAAAGAAAAACAACTCATGGAGGGTAGAGAAGGACGAGAAAAATATCTGGAGGAATCATTGTAGAGGGCAGAGCCTCAAGACTTGTTTCCTGCAACTTCGATAAAAGAGAACCTTGTGTCTGACATGCCAGAGATGATATTGAGCTCGGGCCGAGTATAGCTCCATCCATTTATCATTACCGTCATAACCAGTGGTTGTTACTGCTGAAGTATTGACCTGGGCCCAATGTGTGTAATAGGTCATTAGAGATAAATCTGAAGAGAACACCAGTGATGACTGAGACTATAGAACACACATTTTGCGATTGGGGAGTCTGGAACATTTGTGTAATCATAAAGCATCTGTAAAAGATTTGAAAACTATTATCAAATTAGCTTATTTTCATAGTATGACTCAGTATCAAAATAGGCTTTGTCTTTCAGAAGTGAAGTAGTGGTTCACCACTTATTGATGGGTAGAAATCTTTGTATGCAAAACACAAAAACCCTCAGGTAGTGGAAATTATTGCATGGGACCTCGAAAAGTCATTCTCTGTGAACAGTATTTATCATTGCATTCACAAATACAAGTTTAAAGCCTAATGATGCAAAGAAATATTGCTCTGTGGTTGGATGAATGAAAATTTCATAATCTTCCTGGAAATCATAAACCTGCCTTCCTTGAGGTTAAAGATGAGCGGGACCATCCAACCAGTTATCAGCACACACAAACCACACACTTTGTGAAGGGACTAAAGATGCTGAATGACATATGCATCCAGCCAAAGTCTTATTGGACTGGTCTTTCTTAGCACTCAAAGCACTCTTTTTTGTGTATTCATATAGCACTTTATACGCTTATAGTACTTTTGTCTGTTATCACATACTCACACACCAGTTGATGCACCTGGGAGGTTCAGCGTCTTATCCAAGGACAAGCAGGGGATTGAACCACTGACTTTCTGATTAATAGACAGCCTGCTCCCACCTAATGAGCACTGGCTGCACTCTTTTAAGAAGATGCTTTGCTTATTTCAGCAAGTTAGTGCCCAATACAGATTCTGTACACATTCCAGTGTCTTGGTTATGAAGTAAAACAGTCAGTTAGGTGCATTATGAAACAGAAAGCACAACAAAGGTGTGTTGCAGCTGTTGCACAGCTGAAATCATTTATGAAGAAAAAACCTACAGCAATTAATCTCTTTAATTAATAACTGATTACAGTGACGCAACACAAATGAAAATGTGCCTTGTTCCCACCCTCATTAAATTCAACACAGTGGAAGTTATTGCATTCAAAAGCAATTTCAGTAAAAAAAAAATTGCAAAAAAATATCTGCTCTATTTTGAATGTAATAAATATAAAATTATAAATTTAATATATGTTTAAAATTATTGTCATATCTATTTTTGCACAACATCACAACTTTTTTATTGCTTTTTGTCTTTCTTTCTTTTTTTTTCTTTTTTTTACCCCAGTAATAAGTTTACCTCTGTGGGTCTTACTGACACATGCAGGCTGCCTGTGTCACCCGCTCATTCTTTTTGATGACAGAGCTTAAGTTAAACCTCAGCATGGAACACATCAGTGCGATCAATGAGTGTTGAGTGACTGACCTACTGGACACGTTTATGGGTGTGGGAGGCTAATTAGGAACCACTTCCCAGGCTTGGAAAGACAAGCCCTCAGAACAGCTGCTGGTCAGCACTGGACTCCTGTCCTTGGGTCAAGTAGGTGGCAGCTCATCACGGACAGTGACACAGCTATAGGTCTAGAGAGGCCAATTTACTTAATGGCTAGCCTTGGGGCTGGGGACACCCAGTATTTCTTTCACTTGGACACTTGTAGATGACAGTGCAGGAGCCAAAATGATCCATTTTATCACAGCTGGTCTCTTAGGAGAAGCATGACCGGAGCCATTTTAGTGGGGACTCTTTTGTCTTTAAAAGTAAATTTAATGAAGTGGTCTATTTAAAGTTGGCTTGGCAAGCTATTTAGCAATTGTTTGCTCTCATTTAATGATCATTAAGCAATTTAATGTTTAAACGCACTGTAATAATTCAAGGTAAAATGCATTTTGCAAAAGGCTTTATTCCAAACATAATCACTGACATCAGCAGTAATAACTTTCTTTTGCTTTTTCCTTCCAGATTATGCCCCTAGGGGTCAAAATACTTTAGTCCCAGGCGTCTCTTAACACACAGATGTTACAGTAACACAGGCAGGAAATCATGCCTAAACATCACCTTTGACCCCACATGTCAGCTGATCTACCATCACTTCTTTTGAAATAGACTCTCAACTTCTATAAATTACCAGATTTTCCCACCAAGTCCCTCCATTCATTTTGTCTGGCTCCAGTCATTTTCTACTACAGACCCTGCGGTCAACTAATAGTGATTGCACAGTTGCTGAAAATCTGTCCCCTTGGGTTCACAGAGGTCAGAGGGCTCACACCAGGGTCAGAGCCTGTCTTTATGTCTCTTCCCACCAAAGGCTTTGTGATGAATAGAGAGCCCCAGGAAACAAAAGCTTTCAGCAAAGACAAGCAACTTTGCTCAATACATCAGCACCTCCACTCACTGCTGCCTCCCTGGTAAAAACACACTTTCTAACTGAGATAATATGAGATTGAGGAGGAGCAAAATCCACAGAGACATTGAAAGCGAGCAAAGACGAGAAGTGAAGACCGGAGAAAATGAATCATTTGATATTCAGTCCACATTTGGCATTGAAACGGTAAAAAGATAAAATGCAGGCACGAAACAGAAATTGCTCTGAACATATAAAACTTCAAACTTGCAGATGTTGAGGTACACTTTATCATTTCCATAACCACCTTTGGTGCACTAACGTATCGTTCCAACTAAATAAAAGATGGGCCGTTTTCCCCTTTTGGAAAGAAACATTTCCTTATGGTGCCACATGTCATACGTCTCTTTTAGCTTCTTCAACACCTTTCCTTTATCAACTTGTTTATCCTATGTTTGCTTTTGGCCCCTGTAAACCGAATCAGCAAACTAATAACCAGGCTGGTTTCAAAGCTCCTGCTTTGTTCCATTCTCCTCTTATAATGTGTTGCAGATTCCAGAGGTTGAAACTGGCAGCAAGATTTTAAGCAAATGGCATCTGGTTAAAGGTCAGATTTGAGGGGGGGCAGTAGGTGAAAGGTTGAATAACTCCAAGGAAGGTAGTGACCAAGCCTCATGGGAGATGTTTTGGACCTTGCTGTGGGCAAGTACCACAGCTGCTTAATTATTAAAAATCTGAATTTGAGGTGTTGTAACCTTTGTATTCAAAGTTATTTAAAATGGTTACTTGCAAAATATTTGGTCAGTTGCAATTAGATGTTTTTATGGGATATGGATGACTACACATATATGCGCCTACGTCAAATTAGTTTACTGTTATTACCCACTTTTTCACAATAAGTGGTGGTAAAAGTTTGCAGAAAGTATCACAGTCCTGAGTTCAAACTGCAGGTGTGTAAAATGGAACATGCACTTTTCTTCTAAATTAGGCATTGAAGGGCTTTGGGAGAGTGGTAGGGAAATTAGTGGAATAACTGGTTGATTCTAACCAGATGATTGCTTCAGTTGGACACCAGAGAGTTTTCATTAGGTCTCTAATTTACAAGCCTCCCTCTGCATTCCAGCACATGGATCAACTGCCCCAGGTCTTAAAGACCTCCTGTAGCCTTTGGCCCTTGCAAAACTTGTTGCCAGAGCAATGGACTCTGAAATTTACAAATTGCATCACAGCCAAGTTAAACTTCAAGTTTTAAAAGAATCTGCAATTTAATATTATCTCCATGTAGCTGTGATATGGATGATAAATATCATTAGCTGGTAAAGACATCCTCATCAGGCAACTATGTATGTGACCATTATAAACTATATACTGCCTAGCCATTAAACCTCTGCTGCTGGACTTTACTGCAGAGGTCACCTTTAAAAAGTTAAAACCTTCACCCTTGTGGCCTCCTGTTTTTCTTGTTTTTACGTAAAAGTGGCACAAAGCATCTTTGTTTCTTTAATTTCGTCCAAATACTTCTGATTAAAAAATACAGGGTGTGAATCACGACTGATAAAACTTTTATGTTAGCCCCAGAGTGCAATGCAGAGCCCACGCCTGCCACCAATGTACACTACATATGTTCTATTTATTTATAGACTGAAATATGTGCACCCACTGTCAGCTTTTTCCAAGGGCACACACACTATTCCTCCAACTTGAACATCACCCTGGGTCGCTCTAATAGCTGATGACATATAAGCCTTCAGCTGCAGTTCAGGATGTTTTTCCCCTTAAAAGTTCACTTTGATAAATGAACCCGAGACTTGTGCCCCACTGACACTGCGGTGCGGGAGAGATCTTCGCAATGTGATCTTGCACAAAAACAAATGATATAAATTTCAAATTCATCCTAAGGAACTTTCTAAAGTAAACCACCATTTTTCCTGCAATTATGGTGTTTGTAAACACCGGGATGGATGCAGACAGACCATGTGCTTGCGCTAATGATGTTGTAGGAAGGGAGGGAACACTATGGGAGGCCCCATGCTGCTGCTTAACTCTCTCTTAGCTGGCAGGTCATGTGTGATTAAGAGGTTTGTGTTACCTGCAGCCCTGCTGAGGAACTTTTCCCTGGAGGGAAGTTTGTCCCATCCACCTAATCCGAAGAGGCCATGAATGAATATAGCACCATTTACCGGGAGTTTTATCACTCTTTTCCTCAGGGGAGCTCTCTCGGGCATCATATTCAATTTAGTAACCAGACAGGAGCTTACTCACCATTGCAGACTGCACACTAGTTTTACTTTTATTATTTGTTTGAGGTAATATTCTCTAATGCTTGGTGTTGTTACGAGCACATATTTCGCTGACATGAAAAATTAGCGTTGCATTTGAGTCAACACAGTGTGAAGAATTGTAAATGTCATCATCCAGAAAGAATTAAATTAATTAGAATGTAAACACACACAAAGACTGTACATGTTCAGTAATTGCTGTCTCAGTGATCCATCTATAAGCCTGCCAATAGGCCTCAAATGAACATCCAGAAAATGCTTGCCCTCTGTTTTTTTATTGACCGAGGATAATAAATAGTCTTCAAATTGTCCCTGAAATTGTGTCCAACAGTGATTACAGCTGGCATCACGCTGTGTCTGTGTGCAGTGAAGCAGGGGTGGAGATGAGTGGGGGTGACGGAGGGGGATAGAGCTGTGACAGTAGTGGGTCACGAGGTGGCATTCAGGACAAAGGAAAAGCATCACAGAGAGAGACGTATAAGCATGACCATGCTCCTGTCCTGGTTTGTGAAGTGATGGATGAGAGGACGGTGCCGTGGTGGAGGTGGTATTTGATAGCTGATGTAAAAGAAATATGTAGAACAACAATAGTCCCACCACCAAAATCCACAACAATGTTGCTTTCAGGTTCTTTCCGTAACCATTTGTTAGTGCTTTTTGTAAATGCAGCTGTGTAACAGGCATGTTTCCAATCACAGTAAGCTGAGCACACATAATAAATGACACAAACTCTTGTACTGTTATTTATTATATACCAATGCCTCTATTTCAAGGACCTGAAATATAATGAGCTACACATCCTCACTTAGCGTTACTTATAAAGAAACTCATAGAAAGATCACATGCAAAAAACCAACATGAGCAATTGTTAACATTTTTGTGAGCACTTTGATAAAATGTAGAAATCTTTCCACTTAAAACAATCTGACAAAAACAAAAAGAAATTTCAAAAACAGTCAATAACCTATCAAGATGTATTTTTACAAATTAAAGAGAGTGCCTTTAAAAACCAGAACCATCCCCTGCTTGACTTAACTTTATTAAATTTATGCCATTAACTGTACACACACTTATTTTTTTGTCTTTTATAGTCATGCATTTGCAACTCTACTTTAAAAAAAAAAAAAAATCTGAATTAGTTCACTTTAACAATGTCAAGGGAATAAAATGTAATGAACCCCAGACCACCTCTGCTAAAGGCCAAAGTTGTTGTTGTTCATAAAGAGAGGACAGAGGAGACAACTGATATTGTCAGCATGTTGAGTCCTTGCAGTGTTTTGAGTGGGAGAGGGAGAACCAGGGGAGCCCCAAACAGGACAGGGCGGCGAGTTCCGCCAGCTGCACCCTGTCTTTGAGGAGGGGATGAAGAGCTTCTCATTGAGGTTGGCAAACGCTGGCTCGTAAACTTTCCCCTGTCTTTCCCTTTGATTTTCCTTGGACATCTGCCTGGCCCTCCCATCAGGAATGTGCAGCAGCTGTTTGTTGCAAGTGTCTTCGCCGTGTGAACTCAAGCTTGTGCACGGGTCCTGGCTTAATGAATTGAGCCAATTCAAACTGGGTCGCTTGGGACACATGGGCCTGGTGCATAACTCTGCTCCTGGGATGACAAGCAAAGCTCAGAGAAGGAGGCTGGGAAATGTATATTATGGAGGTTAACCATTTGCCCTCATACTGTAATTGGCTTAGATTGTCTAGCAACCGGATTTGCAAGGGCAGAACCTGCACCATTCTGCAGTGCAAAAGTTCAGCTGCAGTCGGTAGGATTGTGTGATCTTATATGTGTGTGTGTGTGTGTGTGTGTGTGTGTGTGTGTGTGTGTGTGTGTGTGTGTGTGTGTGTGTGTGT
>NW_005187436.1:1400023-1416778 GCF_000239375.1 Pundamilia nyererei | reverse complement strand
GAGAGAGAGAGAGAGAGAGAGACAGACAATGTGTAAACATAAGTCAAACACATGGACAGACAGCAGATATGTAGTAACACATGAAAACATGTGAGAGTGATTTAGTTTGTTTGACACTGGGCGCTACACTGCAGAATGTTGCAGAAATGGCAATAAAAAAAGTGAAAACAAGAATAATTTTTAAAGGCTACAACTATGCAATTCTATAAATGCAGTGGAATAATGTTTAATCCAGTGAAGCATCGTAAGTGATTTCTTATGAGTCAGTTATTATCGATGGCCACAGATGCATGCTTTTGTTTTTTCCCCTGCAAACCAATAAACTTTTATGCAGCACTGCTTTCCACCTTGCAGAAAAAAAGAATTCCCTTGTTTTTCTATGCCAAAGAAAGGTCCAGACTTTACTCAGAGTACTCATTTAGACTTTGAACTAAACGAGACAAGAGGATTACTGATAATGTGGACAGCTTTCATTCAAGAAGAACTGGCAAACATGACTGAGCTGACTGATAGGGAGAAGAATCCGATGCTGCGTGTTTGTTTGAAGGATGAGATTAAGGAAAGTGAGAACACAGAATTCAGTGAGATAAATACCACTGAGACATGTTTGTCGAGCCCCGTGAGGCCACTGTCTTCAGAACTAGTTGCACTGTTTCCCATATTGTAACTATAAAAAGGCTTTACTTAGCACTGGTTAAAAAATCTGTTGCTGGCTTCTTTAAATAAAAAATGTTGTTTACATTTCTTAAAAAGACAACATGTCTGAATGATGATGAGCACTTTATGTTTATTTGTTTTTAGTCTTGCCATTATGGGCTTTTTTGGGCTTTTTTCTTGTGTATTTCTGTGTGACTGCCCTTGCGGCGCAGTGAGGGGAACTCTATGAGCCATGATGAGTTGTTTAAAATCTAATCAAAAACTAACAAGTCCCTGGTTATTTGTTTCTGCCTCAATACTTGAGAGTTCCCAGATGTTGTGGAAGGTGGGGAGTCGATTGTTTATACAGCGGCGAATCTCTTCCAAACACACACATTCTATCAGCCTTCATGGCTATCTATCAAGGGAGGCACAAGTTACAGTTTTTCTGGAGTCAGGCAGGCACAAAAGCCCTTCAGCAGCAAATTACAACTCCCACCCCACCTGCTGAAGCCAGCGTGCTGGCGGCGCAATGTTCAGACGGTAACCTGCCTCCGATCGATCGGTTGTTGTTGCAGCTGTGCTCTGGTTGATGGTTTATTTAAGCGGCTCCACATGCTTGTTGAGGGGAAGGCAGCTGAATACATAAAACAGCTCTCAGAACCACTTTGTGGTCCAGCTAAGAGTAAATGGAATAATAAAAACCAAATGGTTTCATCCCGTGTTGTAGGCTCATAAATCCAGGAAGTTGCCTCTTACCTTTATGATCTAACACATGTAGCATGTTAGTTTTTTGTGGGATGGGCAGTGGGATCACTTGAAAGTATTAAGCTAATGTAGATTCAGATAATAATCACTGTTTCATCTGTATCAGCATGCAGTGCATTACAGTTAAAGGAGGGCTTGTAAACAGAGCATACCGACTGACGTGCTTTATCTGAGAAAACGTAAAGTAATGTACAGTTTAAGGAGATATTACAGTGCTCATGTCAGCAGTCTGTATGTAGTTTTTCTTTCAGCTTTTATAAAAAATAATTTTTACAATAACAAAAACAAGTCAAGAGAGAACTTTAGTGGTGATATCTCTGTTCAGCCTGAGTAATTTAAGTCCTCTGTTTAGTCAGCTAGACTTCAAGGTCAAGCCTTGACTCGCTTCAGAGAGGTCAGTGACATCTCCTGTCCATTCACACTGTTTCCTTCCCTTCTGCCAGAGGGGAGGATGTATCCCTAACTTCCTGCTGCCATACACACAGACAGGAAATTAGTAATTTGCTGTGCTATGCCTGACATTTCGGGTGTTCGGAGTTACATGCTGCAGGGGTGTAAGCGTTTCTCAGAATTACTGCTGATTGTCTGCACAGACAATCAATATTTTTTTGGTCTTTTTGTCTTTATTTCCAAAAGCATAAATATTCATGAAAAAATCAAAGGAGAACTGTTTTAGTTAAATATCTGGCACTGCTGATCCTTAAAGACCAATGAGACATTTAAAATAATCTTTCTGATAGTGTGGTGTGGTACAACTAAACCTACAAAAATTGATATTGCAGATGCATGTGAAGTATTGATGCTCTACTAATCAACCTGTCGAAGGGTTTGTACGCAGTAGATAACACTCTGTTCCTACAAATCTAAACTCATAGATTTCTGTCTCATTAGGAGCATTAGCTGGTTAGATTATCAGCAGAGATTAGTTAGCTTGTTTTTTTATGTATATTGGTCTAAAAATTATTACTTGGAGACAATAGGATTGCATGTCTATAAAAAATTACAATATACCAGTTAACATGGGTCCTGGAAATTTTACTTTTTAATGTAACATGACCAACTGTTCTTCCTAGTTCACAACAGGAGGAAACTATAGTGAAAAGGGGATAACTGGACAAAAGTTGAGAGAAAAAGAAAGTTAGAGTGCGGTCCTGTAAAGTAAGTATGCTATAAATCTCTAAAAAGCATTGCTGTAAAAACACTAGAACATGTAACAATGACCAAGGGTACTTAGGAATTTTCTTTTTCCCCTTTGACTTAGCAAACTGACCAGAAAACTTAATTTGGCATGAAATATTTAAAACCAATGAAACCTATTGTAAGTTATGCTGTAAATTGTTCAGATGACTTCTGTAAATAAATTAAGAACACACAGGCAAATCTAATTTAGTTTTTATGGACCCTTAAATGAAACCCAGGGAAAATACATCGTATGCTTGTTCATCACATTCGGAAAGTTGCAATCTACAATTTTAGCAAGGCATTTCATCGATCACAACCAGATCTTTATACTCAAACCTTTATGTCTTTCATGTGAAAAATTGTGTGAGAGACAGCTTTATTGTGACTGTGAGGAAGATTTAAAACTTTAAGTAAATGCTCCTAATTCTGTGACATCTGACATCTGCTTTTGCATGTGTGTACTCGCGGTGCATTACAGTGTAGTTTGAAAGCAGGTCATGATTTTGCCTTGAAATAAGTACAACATATTGTGTATTTTTTTTTAGAAGAAATTGCAAAGTGCTGGCAATTCCACAATCCTGTGACTTTGAGGGATTTAATACCATTTGTTGTCACATGTCAAGCAGCTCCAGTATACTTTTGAGGCCTTTGGAAACAACAAAGGTGATCCTCGGAAAAAGCCAGCCACTCTGATATTGTGGATATTTCTGTAAACTCCCAGGGGTCCAGACTTGCCCTAGAAATGGCTGAGGACTGAAAAATGTGGTCGGAGCAACACTGTTTATGCAGAGCACAAGCTCATTTTTAGGGGAGAGGGAATGTTCGGAAAACCGTTTGGCCCTCTTTTACTTCAAGATATTTTGGCTCATGTTTCCCTGAGAATGACCTGAAAAACAGTAACCTAGATTCTCATATCCAATTAAAACAATTTGAGAAAACAAACCCAAGAGTAATGATAGCTGCCGTCATATTTAAACTATGAATCATGCGGCACTACATACATGTTTATTTACTTGTTAAAATTTGGATTAAACTCAAACATGCACAGAGTACATTCAAGTACTTTTGTTCTATTAGTGCTTTTCTTTTTCGTTAAAAGTGCATTACACTGTGATAAATCACAGACTGCTCCATTATAAAATGTCCATAAACTTGAGTTATAAGATCATTAGCTGTAACACAACGTAAGGAATACATCTTAGAGGAACTTTCAGCCCATCACTGCCTGTTCAGGTTCACAGAGAAAGTGGTCCATGGAGACTCACATATAAAAATAAGGCCGACTTCCTCTTTTTCAACAGGTTATTATCATGTTGTTTCCACAATCTTGAAATGTTATTTCAGAATTGTCCTGCAAAGTATAAAGGCAAAACGTTTTCAATGCACTGTAAAGGTAATCAGAAGAGAAGCTCTGTGTTGTATATAGCACAGGCATTTGATATTTACATGTGTGTTTCATTTACTGATGCACGATAACACTCGCACATCTGGCACAGAGTCGACTAACACATCTGGCATTGGGAAACATTCTTAAACAGCAAGTAACCAGTAATTAGACTTATAAAGACGGTCTAATCACCTGTTCGGCTCTTTGAGGAATTCCACGTAGCACCCCTGAGAAAACTAGGGCCATCGCATATAGGATTGGTTATTTTAGTACCCTATACCTGAACAAACAGCAGATTTCTATTTTGACAGGTTATCTAATTATCCATGCTATTTATGGCGCAGTAACTGTCTGTTACTGATTCCTTCATTATCTTGAAGACAATAAAAATGATTGGGGCCTTGTTGGAGAGAGCCATACCTTTGCTGAGGCTGGGCACATGCCATCAGAAATTATTTATTTAAAGTCAGCAAGCACTAGTAAGTTGGATTTAAATCACGTTTTAGTTAGAGAGATGCTCCATTTGAGCATTTCACTTCTACCCTTTACTGAGAGACCTAGATGCTTTAAGATGGGTTCCTAAATGAGGCTCTCTTAGATCCCTGTAGGATTTTAAGAGCTAGGCATAGCTTACTTTGCTTAGCAACCTTGAACATGGTGTTAAAATGAATCAATTTTCATTGATTGACTGGTTACATGACTGGTTAGGGATGGGCTAAATATACATTTCCTGTTGCTGTACATTAAAAACAGTGTATCTAACTGAGTGCCATACTTACATACAAAGGTTCACTTGCAGAAGTTATGTTTAAACATAACTGACACACTGGATGCCAGTTGAGTGGAACCCTCAACAGGCACAGGGGGCAACACATCATATGTGTTTACATCTTTTAAATGTAAAGGTTTTTAGAATTGCCATTATCCCTTATTCTAATCAGAGACAACAAGCACAATGCAAAAATCTCCCAAAAATCACAATCACATTTTGGTTTGACATTATTATATGTCTTGCTCACTTAGTTTTATTAAGCACTTTTGAATAGTATTTGCAGAAGACAGCAACAAAAGCATTATTTGCTTTGCACCTTTTTGCAGGTCGGGGTTGATTATTGCAAATAAAAAGTGCATAAGTTTGACCCTTTAAGCTGTAGTTTTCTACTTCCTGTTCCTGTTGCCTCTTCCATGTTTATTGATTCTAGATGTTTGCTTGTTTGTCCTTGTATATGTGGAAGAACCTTCCTGACCTTTGCTTATATGCTATACACCAGTCACTGCTTTGACCAATAACTCATTTGCATGTCATACTGGGAGACAAATAACACAGGCCTCTGACTGTGTCCAAATATGATCCGCTCCATTATCTTGACATGTTTAAGACCAAATATAAACAGGCCACAAATATCAGAAGAGGTCACGCTGACAGTACAGTAAGTACATTGTTACTCAAATGGAAATTCAAAAGGACACACATGAAATCACTGGAAAGCATGACCACCCATCAAACGCTGATATGAACGCCCATGCCAACGCTCTTTAATGTTTGAGTGCTGTATGCTTTTGAAAAGCCCTTCAACGTTTTTAATTTAGTCTGCAATGAAGAATGGTTGACAGTTGTTTTTTTGATTCTTACTGGATACAAACAGCATGTTTGGTCTTTTTCCCAGAGAGGCTATTAGCCATAATTTTACTGTCCTCTCTGGGTGTTATTGTCAGTATTCACGTTTGATTAAATCCCTGTGGCATAACTGACCAGTGTCATTGATTTGCTATCCTCCTTGTTGCATTGACTTGCCGAGCCACAAGAGACTTTTTGAAGGCTGCTGATCCCCAATATATATTTGTAACACATTTGTTTTAATTAAGTGTTCACACAGCATGGAAATTGGATACTTGACTAAATGACTGGAACCAACAGTAATACGACTAATTGTGGTTACTGTTGGAGCCATTGTGCCTCACAGATCAATATTTAGAGTAGCTTGGTATTGAATTCTTAAAAGTAAAAGGAGTGATCAAATAACGTGGTGAAAATTAGTGCCTATTGGTTTCCACAGTAACATTGAAGAGGCTTGTGAGAATTTTTAATACATTTTTTTACTTTGGTAAACATAGCTTTTTATTTTTATTTTATACATCGTACACCTTAAAAACATATATAAAAATGCCTTGTTGTCTTACAAATACATATGGATAGTTTAACAAACGCTGGCGTTTTAGATGTCTTGTAGTCAAGCCAAAAGCATGTGCACAGTCCAAAGCAGTGTTTTTAAACTACAAAACCAAATGAAATAAAACACTCAAAGGATTAGAACAATTTAGAAAGCAGACCCCCTTCTTTTCTATTGTGCCTCTACCATGCTGTGGCTATTTCTCTATGCCCAGCATGGGCTCCACTTTGTGGCTTTTAATAACCTACCCCTTCAAGCTTCTACCCCCTGAGACACATTTTTCCCTACTTTATTTGTGCCGCTCTGTTTCTACCTACCAGCAGCTGCAGCGAGTAGCAAGCAGTGGAGGCAGCAGCAGCAAATTTCTTCCAGTTGCTCAACACGCTAATACTCCCCTTTTCTTTGCAGCTCAAGCATTATATTGCAGTTTCATTGACTGGGAGGTGTTGTGTTGCAGTGGAATCAATAGCTGAGGGGATCCCAGCCCAACGATTAGCTTGTCAGTCAGGCCTCTGTGGTTGAAAGGAGGGGAGGCCGCGTAAATCCCAGAATACCAGGGGCCACCAGCATGGAAAAGCTGGAATGCTGGGAGCCGCCGATGGTGCTGCACCACCTGTTGTAAGAGGCAACATGTGCTGAGTGTATTAACCTTTCTGCTACTGTGGTTTAACTGCTTACTGCTTCCACTGGCCCTACAGTGCTGAAGCCTTTAACCACAGCATAAGAAATGCTGCTGTTATCTAATCAAATTAGCTTGAGCTATTTCTTACAAACTGAGTGCTCGTGTTTGGGGTAATAGGAAATAAATTTGAACGCTTTATCTACAGATGGTTTGAAAGTAAAAACCCGAACCCTTAATCCCTACAGCCAAGGGATCAAATGGCTCGGTTATGCTGTGGAAAGTGTTGGTGGCTCAACACCTTAGTAACTCACAACAAATGGGTTTTTCTTTCATTTGTCTGAATTTTTATATACGGAAACAACTTTTTGGTTGATTCTTGACTCACAGTCAGCTGGTGCAGGATATGTAGTAGCAAAGATCTCAAGCATTTGTGTTCAGTGGAAAGGTCGGTGGGAAGGGAATTTGAGATTTTCCATAAAACATTCTCATGTGCAAAAGTGCTTTCCAGTGTAACCAATCACTCAAATCCAGTTTGTCAAAATGATGCAACGCTAATGCAATATCAGCACAAGCGTGTAGTTTTGTTTTGTTTTTTTAATTCTGGCGAAAAATAAGTGTAAGTATTTCTTCTAGGCTTATTCCATGAATCGAATACTGTATCATTCCCCAGGGTCACTGCCACTGATGGCACGCAATGATTCATGTTTCATTCCCTCAAGCACTGGCACAAAGCAGCTGTAAACTGTTTGTTTATGAGTCACATTTAGAGAAAATTTTAGACAAAGTAAATCTTTGACCTTTTTAGAATTATTTGGGTTTGGTCCCAGGGGTTGCCACACAGTTCATCATCAGTAGAATGATATATAATATTAACAGAAGGCAACATACCGTGTTGTGATGCTCCTTTAGCGATTATTCCCCATACGTTTCCCTGTGACCTTTTACTATCATATCCTTACCCATGATTTAATCTGAAACCTGGCAATGATTGTGACTACAACTGTACATCTGCTACTATAAAAAAAGCAATACTGTAATTCACATTTTCTACTTTTTTCTTCTGTCATAGCAAGAGTCTTTCTGAGAGTTTTTTGAGTTTTTGAGTATTTCTCTTAAAAACCTTTGATTTTGTGCCTAATCCACTCTTTCAATACTTTCAGTAGATTATAAAGGCAGCAAAATGTGATTGAAATCCTGACTCATAAGTAGCCTTTCTTTACTTGATTAAAATGTAAGGTTAAGGGTAACTACAAAGAAAATTCAGTGAAATACTGTTCTTTTTAAATTTGGAATGATCAAGCATTTAATTTCTGTCTAGAAGGTGCTACTTGCTACTTGGGAAGGCGGGTGATTATACAAAACTAATACGCTAATGTGCACTTTCTCAACCCCACCTCCGCTCAGTGTCAGCTGTGAAAGGCTCCAGGTTAACCACATCCCAGCTGTATAAGCAGTTAAGTGGATGGATGGATGGATGGATGGATGGATGGATGGATGGATGGATGGATGGATGGATCAACCTCCTATTGGAGGTGTTGAGTTTTCTTTCTTCATACTAATCAAGAGAAACTTTACACCTGTGGCTTGATGAACAACTGTTTACAATGAGTCACCCTAAGAAAAACCAGAGTCACTGAGATGTAGCACTAGAGGAGAAGCTGAGAAGAGTCTATAACTGTTTGTCTTAAAGAGGATGTGAAAGGATAAGGGTCACTGCAAGAGGATTCAGACCCCATTGGCAGTGTTTAACATACTTCCACTAACTGTGCTTCTAGCTTAAAGAGCAATTTTCTTATTGACTTTTGGCTTTTAAGCATGGTAAAACCTGATTAATGTCTATTTATGTGCTTACTGTATAGGTTTTCCAAGTTCCAGGTGACGAAATATAGATTTCTGACATCATAAAAAATGTTTTTTTTGTAGAGAAAGACTCAGGCATGTGAGGAAGAATGCATGCTGTACAGCAATGTCAATTTTATTTACCTTGTACAATGTGTTAACTCACACTTCACACTTTAACAGACTTCACTATTATTAAATCCAGGTAAGTAAATATTTAACTTGCTAAAATATGTTCCAGTCTGGAGTGCAGAGCTTATTCAATTGAATGGTACCAGTTTGTCTTTATTCATATGGTGAAATTAAAATCATTACTTCACAGACATTTTTAGACAACTCTTATAATGTGATCCTTTGTTCAGAAAAAGAAAAAAGTGCTTTGTGTCATTAGCAAAGTATCAGTTATTCAGTATTTTCTCAATTAGGAAAGCTACACTTATTATTCTACCTACTGAACAAAAAACATAGCAATATCACAAGACTGACATGCAGATATATATATAAAAAAAAGGTTTAAGAGTGTTATTTTCCCTGTTTCTGCCTCCATTTTGAAATGCAGAGTGCAGGAACAGGATCAGATATTTAGTGTCTATCTAGCTCACTTAAGCTTTATGCTGTTTAATCCTTTATAATTATGAGTTGTTTTCTGTGGCACACACCGAGAGCGTTAATGTGTGTCTGTGAGAGAGCGAGACACAGAGGCAGATAAAGAGAGGGAAAGTCTTTGTAAAGAATTTGGCAAGCTCAATAAAATCCCTCAAGAGTCCTTACCAAAGGATCTGGGAGAATGTTCTAAGTTCCAAGGAGAAAGACCCCTCAAGAGTGAAAACACACTAGCGTTAAGTTATTAGCTCCACTTTGAGCTGTGTATGTGAAACAAGCTCTCACAAGAGCTGGTGAGAATCCCTCAACTCACATTACTCCTCCCCCTGGCTTTGTCTCTTTTTCAGAATCAGACTAGGAGGGTTATTCTCTCCATGTGGATAGGTCCTCGGGCCCAATTATCTGGCTACAATGCTCAATTAGCCATAATCCCTCTTTTGAGGTGATAATAAAGGGGTTTAAGTTTTTACTTATAGAAAATGAGCCACATTTAGTGAGATGAAGTATGAAATACATAATTCCTATCTTTTAAAGAAAGTTGTTTTTTGGTTTGCTTTTTAGCCGAATTGATTTTTTGCTTAACATTGTTATGATAGCAGCGTGCCTAGAAATACGGGCTTTAAAGATTATTATTGCTGCCCGGCAAGCACAATTCACCAAAGACAATGTAAACGATGAAGCAGCAGATTCTTATGCATTATGATTTTTCTGTTAACCTGTGGCCGAGTGGTGTCGTTTAGGTAAGAGTCACCGTGGGCAAGGTCATATTCTGTCACCAGGTGCTCAATTAAAAAGAGCATTATCCTTGTTTACAAAATACAAGAGCAATGCAGAGTGGGGCAGTAAATTTATTGTCATTAAACAGTAGGAGGCCGTTTTCTCTTGGCTGCTTGCCGACGAGCCACATGAGCTGGGCTGGTTAGCACACACACACTCACATACACACATACGCATGCACACACTGCATTTTTAAGCCAGCACAAGGACTACATCTGGGGCACCCCTCGTCTACGGCCAACTAATGACAAATGTTTTTGCTTTACTTTGGCTCGCATCTTAACAAATGAGTTCAAGCATTCTTGAAAAGCAGATTTAGGAGCAAGAGGTGACAGAAGCAGGGGAAAATGTCTGCCTCAGCTTTATGATGTGGTAACTAAAGGCACTCCATAAGGTGACTGCAAACTAAGCCTAGACATAAAAAAAAGTGAAACTCTGGCACCCAAAATGTCACTGTGCTGCTCCTTATGAGGCTACCACTCAGCCCCGCTCTGTTTACTTACGTGCCAGAAAGTACACATGATAAAAGCCTCCTTTCGACGTGAAGTTGAGCAGTCTTGACTCTTAATTTTTACAAGTTCTCTTAGAAGGCATTTGGCAGGAGGGCTTTAGTTTTCCAAAAAAAAAGAAAACACAGAATTTGAATTGTATGTGGAAAAAAAACAGACTATCAAGAAGAGGTGTTGGGCCTGGCATCTAGAACAGCTCCTTTTGTAACCAAAATAAATAAAAAGAAATAAATAAATAAAAGAATATAAAAGATAATAAAAGAAATTATTAAAAAAGAGAGTTCACTGTTCAACTGGATCTTAATACACCGATAGTTTACCATAGTTTTTTCTTTTCTCTGTGAAACTCACCAAACAATAATCTACTCAGTATCCAAGGGGAATGAACACTCCTGATCCCTACCCCTGCTTTTTTGTAACAATACCTGATTTCATGCCAAATTTGATACCAAGTGTTACTTCTAAGCTCTATCACAGGTTCCTGCCAATCTAGGTATTACAGCTGTCTCTGTTATTCTTGGAGGAGTGGCTCTCAGTTAACCTCAAATCAAGGGCTGTAATTTGTGGTTGATGGCACACTTTGAGATCTGTCTGATCTTTGTGCCTCGGGCTTCGAGGCACAGGACTTGATTAGAGACAGTTACATGTGGGAACTACTGCGCTAACCACAACTCGGAGCGATAGTCAGCCGCATGCATGTCACATGTCTTTCGCGAAGATATATTGAGGTGAGATTTGCAGTGTATATATATATATTAAAAAAAATCAGTATCTTTGTAGTTACAGCTACAAAGGTAAGATTGTCTTATTTTAGCTTTGTCTTGTCTCTGCTTTTTTAGGATCTTGGATTTGAGATTTAAAGATTCAAATCCTTTTCATCCATTTCTGCAATCCATCAAGTTTTTCACCAATACATTCAGTAAAGTTGACATCATTTTCACATGATATATAGAGTAAGATATAGATATAAAAGGAGCACAAAAGTATCTTTTTTTCTAATTTGAAATGTATGTAGCACAAGGTGAAATAAATTGTTCATTTTCCCATTATACGTTCAGAAGTTGTCTAAAACTTTTTAAAAAATAACATTTTAAAATCTAGTGGTACGTTGTAGCTGTGAACACAAGAATTTTCTTTTCTTTTTTCTTTCTTCTATTTTTCCTGAATGCGGCTTCTTGGAAACACCTTTTAGAAAAGTTTTTTTTTCTAATTAATAATTCTTCACATCAAATCAGCATTCCTCGGTGATTACAACAATTTTTTTCATTAACATTTACTCTCTGTGCCACACATGCACACAAATACACACGTACAGATTCAAACGGCTTCATTTTGGGGTCATGGCCATTGCTGCACCGCCACCCACCCGCCCCCACTTCACACTGCACAGGAATAGATGCTGAAAGGGTGAAAAGAAAGAGTTAGGCACAAGGAGAATAAAACACAGCCACACCTTTCAGCGCCTGTGCTCTTGAGGAATTTGATGAGCGACAAAAGCAGTGAACAACTATTTACGCTGTAGCAGAGCTGTGGCGTTGCCTATGGATTCATTATCCTCTTTGCCCCCCTCTTTGGTCCCCACCAGCTCTCTCTCTATTTCTTGCTTTCTTTCTCTCTCTCTCTCTCCAACGCCCTCAAACGCCTCACTCTTTGCCTTTCTTTCTTTCTTTGCTGTCTATAAGAGGTTTTTAAGCCTAGCCAGTGTTTGTAATTAGCTCCCAATGCTGGAATGGAACATGTTGAGGTGGGTGTTAATGGGCTGGCCAGGCCCTTACTCGCACAGCAGGCTGAGAGCAGAAACAGAAAACAGTCTTTGTTCCTTGGATAGGGAGAAGACAAAACGTGAGCATTAAACGTGTGTTGAAGGACCTCTGGAAAATATTAACTGGCATTCATATTTTAAAGGAACACTTGGACCAAAGCACAAGGCCCTTATAATGACTGTCACTTCTCTATATGTGCTCAGCTGGAAACTCTTTGGCAACTAACAATTTCGGCACTCATTATTCTTCCTTTGAAATATTTTCCAAGAGTTCGCAGAGTATTGTTTTAAAATTGTTATGGGGGGTTAACGCTGTTTTCCTTTACTTGGAATCTGTTACCACTGTACAGTTTTTTAAAAATGTAAATATCAAACGGATGAAAGATATCAGCAGCAGAACAATCGAAGAGCACTGTTAACGCAGATGGGACAACAACACATCGCTGTACAGTGGCTTTCAAAGGAGATCAAGCAAAAATTGTAGCTTTGTGTGTTCAGTCTTTCGGGTCAGAGTTCAAATGCACTGGGAAAGCAGTGGGCGTTATTCTGAAATCTTTCAAGATCTTCCCTTTTCCCTTTTTTCTGGCATCTCTGCTTTAAGCTGTGTGGTTGCTGGAGCAATCCATTACTGTGTCAAAGTTCTTGTTCTTCTTTGGCCTGGAAGCATAGTGAAACAGCTTGTTTTCATTTCGGTAGGGGAAAGGCAGGACTGTGTTTCAAGTCCCCTGCTCCTCCAGATGCGCCTTGATCAAGGGAAGTTGACTATGTGCTTTGTGTTCTTTAAGACACTAATGTGATTATGTCACATATTTTCAGCTGATTCCCATTGCTATTAGTCTTGGTGTGGGGTCTTCGTTTCAATGGACTCTATCAAGATGGGAGTAGGAGGGATTTTTCTTTCAGCAAAGTCTGATTCCTAGCCAACCGGAGAACACTGGGGAATGTGTGTGTGTGTGTATAAATCTCCCTGCCTTTGCAGTATAGTATAATAAAGATAATATTTAAGTTCTTGCAATACAGTCTAATAATTCACTTTGGTTTTTTTGCTTTACATTTTTCTTTTGTGAAAGTGAGTAAATTATCGTTTCACTGTTTTCCTTCTTGCGAGAAATGTTTCTGTTTGTTGTTTTGTTTGTCAGAACCACATGATGTATTATACTAGGCTTATTGTCTTTGGACTACATACACCCATACATTGTGTTGTCTGTGTTACATAAACTGAAAAAGCTGAGAAGAAGTGGCATTTATGGCACAAAAAAACTTAAACAAATAAGGGAATTTCAGTGAAAGTGACACAATGGATTTCTTTCAAAGACAAAGTAAATTTTGTTCTTCAACAAAGTCAGCTTAGACAAACGTATCTACCAAGACCAAAGATACTCCAAATAGCGGAGAAGAAGACCTACAAAAGCTAAAGGAAATGGTTAAAATGCCATAAACAAACAGATGTGTCTGCTAAATGGGTTGCTGTCTCCAACAGGAGTCGCCTTACTTTGTGGGCACCTTGAAAAACGTGTAAAAGTTTTTACCAGGGTGGGTCTGGGTCAGAAGGCACAACACTTTCTTATAGCACTGTGGCTCATCAGTCCGAGACATATAGTGTCAAAAATGGCTACCCACAACCAGCAGATAGTGTATGTGCCTCTGCTTCTGTTAAACTGTCCATTAACATGTCTGCATGCTGCTAAAGAGCCTGCCTTATGGCAGTGGGTGGGAATATCTCTGGTAACATTACATTTATCAGCTCATCCACTTACTGCATGTCGGGATGACTGCATATTATGGAGAGTAACAGCATAGCTACGTTGCAATGCTAGATTAGAGGCCAGCTGGGAAGACAGCTCCATCATCTGCGAATCCAAATGGTGGACCCCACTTTCCTTTAAGCTGCCAGCATGGGTAAAAACAGGATTATGCCTCCTGCTCACTGCCTGGGCCTAGATTTGGTCTCTGATGGCTGCCAAACAATTTTGTGACAGGCCACTGTCATCAGCAACTATATGCTCCAAACTCAAAATTGGGAATGGGGCCTTTAACCCCTTAGCAGTCCAATTAGTCCCCTAAACCATCCAATGTACCGTGGGCGGTACGTCCGACTGCTAACAGGTTAACCACAAGTTTTATCCCACCTCATTACGCAAAAGGATATCCCAGAGTCAGCTTAGTCACTGCACCCACTCTGGGTGCTAGAGCCACGGGGGGCGGGATTGCAGCTTCAAATCTGATACAGAGTGCAGTACTATGATGGGAGTAGTCTGGGACAGTTAGAGCCACGCTTGGCCATGTTTTCATTACAGTAAAGCTCCATGGACAGCATCATACTCAACACTGAGGCACTGCCATAGAGAATCAACTGTCTCAACAAGCTGGGGTAGGAACAGCAGAGTTTTGAGCACCCCTCACACTGAGCCATTATTTGCTACATTCATACTAGCACTTGTCTGACAGCCACGACTGATAATTCCTTCTGCTGCTGCTCTCCACACGTCATGAACTCTCCTTCTCCGGGCCCCTTTTTTTTAGAAATAAACAATGGTTTTTTAAAAAAGAAAAAGATTATGTAGTGATTTTGGTTAAAAAAGTTACATTAACGCAATGCAGTCCTTCAGCATTTTAACTTGAATCTTCCTACTTTTTGTTTTGCTATCTTAAAGTTAGCCCATGTGTGAATCAGTCAGTGTTTCCACTAAGCTTGCGTTAAACTACTGTTGAGGTGCTGGGGCCGATTTCCTGTGTATCAAAAACAACACCCACGTTCCTTTTCTGGAAGATCCTCAATCATAAGCTGCATCTCTGACATGCGTACCAGCTCCAGTGCACACCAGTGTCATGTTATGTCTATAATCATTAAACATAAGTGTGTGGATAGATTTTTTAATTTAAAAAAAAATGTAGAACAGAGTTCACAAGACGAGGTCTGTGTGAAGTAAAGCAGATGGTTGGGTGGAGGGACATAATTAATTTTCCAGTGCTTTTAATATTTTTTTGTTATTATTATTATTATTATTTTCTTTTTTATCAAAGATACTTATGCTTTTGGCTAAGTAGGTCCAGAGGATTATCGGTGGTATTAACTAAAATTGTTTTTTGTTTGTTTGTTTGTTTTATTGGGACGATGGGTCTCCAAACTTGTCACATATAACCCAACTAATTACTGTGTAAGTGTAACACTTGAATCTGTTTTGTACTGTTTCTGGCTGTGGGTTCAAGGTCAGAAGCCGACCAGCAAATGCTGTGAGGTAAGTTCTTTTGTTCAATTTTTACCTTGCAGGAGCACTTTGTCTCTTTTCAAAAACAAGAACCTACTTTAACCTCTACGAGATGACTTTGTGTGATTTACGTATATTAATCAACAGACGATGAATGTGGGTATGTCAATCAAATCTTAAAGGTTTTAATCAGATGAATAGTTTTCTAAAATAATAAATCGGATGATCAAGTTGTGTCTTTATTCATATTAACAGATTTCAAGAAAAAATTGCAGATAAACCACTGTGTCACCAATTTTTTTATTCTCTCTATATTTAATCTTCCTGATCTCCCTGATTTATAAATTGTGGCTGTGTCTTGAAAACAAAAGGACATTTCTGTCCTGCAAAAAGTTAATTTTTTTTTATTTCTCTATTTTTATGTGTGCATTTGAAGATCAGTTTGGGGATGATGATCTTAAATCTATCTACAAAATTGCAATGTCAGCAAATGTGATATAAATTTAAAGAGCCCTTGAATAGCCATCTATACATTTTCTTCCACTTATCCAATTCAGGGTTGCTGGAGCCTAGCTTAATAGGATGAGAAGCAGGGTACACCACCAACAGTTTGCCAGTCTGTCACGGGGATAATACAGAGAGAGAGATAGCCATTCACTTTCACATTTACACCTACAGTCAATTTAGAATCACCAGTTAACCTAACCCTGGACTGTGGGAGGAAACTGGAGTACCCACGCAGATACAGGAGAACATACAAATTCCATGACTGGATTAAAGCCAAGAACATCTTGCTGTGTGGCAACAGTGCTAACCACTGCACCACCTTTCCACCTGGATCGCTTAAATAAACTATATTTAATTCTGTTGTAGTGTGCAAGCAGTAGAACTCCCACTTACTTTGTCTGCAGTATGAACAAAATATTTCCAGTCTGCATTTTTTTTTTTAGTATTAATGAAAGTGAGATAGCATTTGGAGTTGGGCGATGTGCTATTTTCTTTTTGCTGAGATGTAAAACGCTTCGATGATAATGGTGGAAAAAGATTAATGAAAAGTCTCAACATGCTTGTAGAGACTTTTGCAGACTTAAAATGTTTGCACCTGAGAAAGCATCTAGAAAGAAATCATACTTACCTTTGTGTGCCGCCCCTTCAATCAGCAGTTTGCTAAGCAGTAATACCAGAAAAAAAGACTTAAAATAGGTGAGTGTTGTTACATGTTCTTATAAACAATAGGCATGCAGTTATGAAGGCTGATACTCATTTTTGCTATAAATCAAATTTAGCATT
>NW_005187436.1:1394837-1399847 GCF_000239375.1 Pundamilia nyererei | reverse complement strand
CAAACAATTTAAATTACATTAATATATGCACTTTTCTGGGGTTTCTGACATTTTCTGGCATTGCCACAAACTGGATAATCCAGCTGTCAACAGTTTGTACAACGCAAGAGCCATTTCCTGGGTTCATCATTGTTTGGAGCAGATTAGTAGAGGGTAGTGGATCTCATATGGCCCGGTCAGAGGCCATCATTGAAGGGCTTAACGGATTAATGTTGCTTCACGCTCTCACTCATTCTCTCTAATATTCAATCAAATTGTGTGCTGGGTGAACTCATGCAGCACACTCTGTACAAACATGTCATATCACTGTAGTTTAACAATACACATCTATTTGCTGAACTCTGTACAAGTACATAATACATATTTCTGCCAGATGGCTTGCTTAAGGATTTCCCTGACTCCTGTTTAGCACTCAGACGTACCAGTATTACAGCATTTGTTGAACTACTGTGTAAAGCTATCTGTGGCAACTGAGTCATGGTGTAGTAGTGTCCATGTGCTTGAGGAGGATGGGTCAAAGGCTAAATCCCTGCTTAAAGACTCCGTAGTGAGCCTTTTCTATCAACAGACAGGCCATTTCAGTATGTGTTGGATAAGATGTAATTTCCCATCTGCTTTATGGCTATTTCTGATCCCTGGGCTCTTGTCAGCAAACTCCTCAGGACAGATATCATCAGTAATATAAGGAGGACTCTGGCAATACTTAGGGCCTTAAAAGGCCCTTCACTTCCCTCAGTCATGTGGTTGGCTTAAAGGGTTTGAAAGTGCAGGTCACAAGTAAACGTTTCACAAACACTATCAAATAGCACAGATTTATGTGGCTTAGGACAGCTTCTTCATTCGCAGAATGTTGTGTGTGTGTGTGTGTGTGTGTGTGTGTGTGTGTGTGTGTGTGTGTGTGTGTGTGTGTGTGTGTGTGTGTGGCTAGCTGAAGTTGGCATGTGGGGGTTTGACTAAACTCTTGTGAAACTGAAATTTATTAGTGTACTTTTTACTCATTGGTTTGTTGATATATACTATATAACCCCAACTTACAGAAAATGTGTAAATGCTCTGTTGTTTTAGCAATATTTTATATTCTGTAACACTTTAACATACGGTTAGCAAATACAAATCTGTATTTGCAGAAATTGCAGTCAAATTTCACTATTTGTGAGTGAGTGAGTTTGGGAGTTCTGCTGCTTTCACGAGGTTCTGGCAATAGAAAACACTTTTGTTGATATCTTGGTTAAATATTATTGCTGTGTGAGAGAATGTGAGTGAATATATAGGCAGCAATCTCTCCAGAGTTTGAGTTCAGAAAAATATTTGGGTGTTCTACTGGGAATTTAAAAAAACAAAAAAGGTGACGCAGAGTTCAGAACTCAAATTTAAGTTGTCCATACTTTAAATTATGGACATGAAAATCATCTAAGTAATGCATTATGTGATTTTTATAAAAATGCCCAAGTTCAATGGTTGTGTGGTTCTGCAAGAGCAACCACAGCAGTACAGAATGATTAGTAATGCAGAATAGACGGCAGAGAGGCAGCTAGCATGGGGAGCTATGGGCTAGAAATGTTTGCATAAGTACAAAATAAGCATATCAGATGTGCAACATATGAATGGGTGTCACAGTAAAAGTTCCCAATCAGATTCCTATTTAACAAAAAATAAGGCCGGTGGTTTGGCCAAAAGGCACCAATATTGGCTGTTGACTCCAGCAAATCTTTGCAGCAAGCTGAGACAGTTTCTTCCCTCTTGTGATCTCATCTGTGGGATTGGTTGTGGAGTCAATATAGTGCCAGGGTTCAGGGTCAGATAGTTTTTCTGTCTCTGGAACTCTGCCCCCCTCTCTGAAATCAGAGTCTGACTGCAGCCAGCTATGGTCTGTCCTTTACACTGCCAGGTTCAAAAGCAATTGTGTTCCCTTCCGAGTTTTGCACAGTTCCCACCAGGGGACCCAAAGTTGCTTATTGGTTGCAACTCTTGATCTGCGGTCTTGGTGAAGCAAGCTTGCCCTTTACCTTCATCAGTGCACAAGTATTTCTGCAGTGCTAACTGTGGCAGGCGTCTAAGTGAAGTAGAGTCCTCTGCTCTCTGACCAAAACTCTGTAGGCTATTGATGATGGAAATATTGCTAACCAGGTGCCTCAAATCCCTGAGGAGAGATTATGGTCAGTTTACCACCTTCTCCTCCGTCTTCCTCGCTATAAAGAGGAGCACCTGATGTTCATAGATTGTGGGTTTGTCATGTTTTGCCACATTAAACAGAGGAATCTTCTTCCAGTAGATAGACTGTTGAAATATTGCGATGATGCCATTGCTATTGCTAAATTGTGTGTTACCTAAATCATCAAGAACTCCCAGCAGGCCAACAGTAAGATAATGTCAGAATATTCAACTCCGTTTTGCATGGACATAAACACGGAATGTTCATCAGATGTAACCAAGGTGAAACTGAAACTTCTGTACAGTCTAGGCTGCTGTCTTTGGAGACACTAAAGGTACTCTTAGCTTGCATGCACATGCCATGCCTTTTTTTCATTTAGCACTGCGCTTCTCGCTTAATGCTCACAGCAGGATGCTAACAATGCAGACGTTTAGCAGGGATAACATTTATTATCTTCACCATCCTTGTTTTAGCGTGTTAACATTTTTGATTTTGCAATGAAAACATTGAATAACTGGCTCATTAAAGTTCTAATAATTTATTTTTTAGGGCAGTAGAATCCATCATGTATCCTATATACATATCATGATACATAATATGCAGGTGACAGAGCTGAGTTAGAAGTGTATATTCCTACAAATAAAATCAGTACAATCTGCTGACTTAGCATATACTGTATAGAGTAGGTAATCAGGTAATGGAGACACCATAAACAGGAATGATTTTTTCAGATTGCGTGGTCAAAAGGCAACTACTACAGCCTGGTCATAAATGATAGTGAGCAAAAATGCTCATTAGAGGGAAATTTTAGTGAAACACTAGTTCACCGTTCAGCTAAAGCACTGCTGTAAAATGGAATTCCTTTTTTCTGCCTCATTATAGGCAAACAAAATCTTGGCATGTGAAATGAGTTATGAACACACTCTTGAGAGGAATACAAAACAGCATGTGCCTTAGTCTGGCCAGGAGTGCTGTAGTTATAATATAAAACATTTACTTGGCTCCACTGCATCATCCCAGCACATGTTAGCGGGGCTGCCAAATGCCAAATTTCAGTCGAAATAATTGTCAGACAAGTTGATAACATATGCTTAAATCCCATGTAATTTTGAGGTATATGCTGTTAGAGAAAGGTGATTTAATTTTCCCTACTCTAATTTATGTGGCTCATATCCTTACCACATAATACTTTTGAACTTAGGCTGTCAAAGATGACATATTTCTTCTAAATGAGCTGTTGTTGACTGTTTCACAAGCTGAGAGATCACAGTTTACGCAGTAAAACATTTCTCTAATTCTTTTTCTACCAGCATCTTTAAGATAAGTCGCATTCCTTTTCTTTGCACTCCTAATCCTTCTATCCTTCATTTACCACCCCTAGACTACCGTTTCATCCTCCACTCCCACCACAGTACCACTGAGATATGCCTTTGTGACCCAACCGCCAACCGCACTCCTCTAAAAATCCAGCTGTTTCCCCTCTGCCACTTTAACTCCCTCTCCTTCATTCATGAGCCGGTATTCTCCTCAGTTTGAGAAAACTGTTTGTGGGTGGATAGTATTTAAGACAATGAATTGTTTTCCCAGAGTCACTCAATGCACAGGACCCATATCCAGCTGTGTTTCCTCAAGCATGATACACTTCACTTGTTAAACACGGTCATTAGTTAGTCAACACTTCTTGGGCTGCCTGGCAAGGAATTAGTGATGACAGTCTCTCCTTCATGCTCCCTCCCACACTGCCAGAGCCTCCCACCATGAGTTTTCTCAGTCCTCTGTCTCCTCTGTTCATGGGAAAGTCCCAGCGCTGGTAGTGTTATGACCAGGGTGAATGATTATGCAGGAACAGAAAAATTTTGTTTCTGTGTTTTATATTCACATAACTCAGATGGAGTTTCCGAACTGAAATCAGTGAATCGGCCGTCATTCTTCTGCTGCTGAAAATGCAATTATAAATACACATTTTAATTTTCCGATAATATTACAAAATTCTTTCTGTAAAAACATTCCAGTTTCATTGCAGTTTTCATCCACTGTTTTTCCAAAGTGTTGCTTAAGGCAGGAAAATTCTGATCAGGATTTGGAAATATAATAAATTGCTCAACCCCTCCCCCTGTCAACCGCACTCTTGTTTTACTGTCTGTTCTATGGACATGAAAATCAGATGTAAAGTGTTGTGATCCCAGAAGGGGAGTGTCCTTCATTGCGGCATTGAGACAACCCAGGACTCCATAGATCAAAGATGGCCTGCGTAAAATAAGCCATGTGTAGGTGACCCTGTCCAACCTTTATTTTAGCATGCAAAGCTTAGAAGTTGCTATTATCAAGATTACTTCCAATTTCTTCAGCTAATAGTTTTATTTAAATACACTGTGCTAAACGCTAAAACCCACCAGTAGCTGTTGCCACTTGGTAACAGTTGTCTGACTTCATTAGAGCTCCACAAAGGAAATGTAGTCCTCTCTGAATGCTGTTTGATGAAGTAATATGATACAGACTACTGTATAGCTGCTAGGAAGAAAAATATCCACTCTCTCTCTCCCTTTCCCCAAACACGCGAACACACGTCACATGTACATGCACTGTACACATTTTATTTAAAGTCACTGAAGCTCAGTACGCAGCAGTGTTTCTCCTTGGAGTTTCATTTCAGGAATGCAAATGCCTTGGGCCCAGACACTCTGTGATTTATCTCCTCATTTATCTTTCCACACATCTGCCTGTGCCCTTGTGTCTGCCTGTTGCTCATTCCTCCTTTCTTTCAGCCAGTGTGTCTCCCGTGGGACCTGGGACTCCCCCACTTGCCCTGCTCTGCCCCTCACATGCTTGTGCGCACACACACACACACACACACACAC
>NW_005187436.1:1382741-1392957 GCF_000239375.1 Pundamilia nyererei | reverse complement strand
ATATATATATATATATATATATACATATGTATATATATATATATATGCAGACCTTGGATAACAATATTCTGCACTCACTGTTGTGTTGTATGATGCTACCCTCACCTTGCCGCTGTCATTTTTACTGGACCTCCAATAATCCAGTCTGTTCACGACCAAGCATAGAGGTCTCTGCACTTAGAGCATCAACAATCTGCACGCTGTCTCTGTTGGATTCAGAACACTGTGGTGGTGCATTACTGGAAGCCATAGAAAGTGACCTGATACCCACACTTGCTTTCTGTCAACAAAGATTACACTCAGACGAGCGCAATGGGAGTCCCGCGCAGACCAACCTGCTGCTTTATGTCTCATGCGGACAAATAGAGTATGTGCAGGACGAGTCGGAGCTTTGTTTTTCTTGTCAGAAACAGGTATGAATAACAGCAGGGCCTGCCACAACACCCCCGAGTGTTTCATATCTTCTCAGCATTGCTGTAAAATAAACACCAGTAGTGCAATTGCACTATGTTTCTTGACATGTCTTGCTGCTCATTCAGACGTCCCCTGTCCTCTTGTGCTATGCCCTACACCCTTCTCCAAAAGTGCCCCACATTCTGCCTTGATTTCACATTTCCTCGTGCAGGTCTGTCTCGAGCCCTGCAGAGAAACCACCGCCTGGTGTGAGGTCAGGTGTTATTTATCACAGCCGTCTGTGCAGGGAGTTGACATTCGCACAGGCGTTCTGCTCTGCCATTGTAATTGACTCTCCTTGTCTTCTCTAGGACACCAACAGATATAACTATGTCAGTACACCTCTCAGCTATATATTACTCATCTCACTGAGGAAGACAACTGGTGAGTTATCATTCTGCATCAGCTAAACACAAGATGGACAACGCGGCTGGTTACAGGAAAATGGCAGGATTTCACAAAGCCAATATAATTCTCAGCCAGATTCATTTCTTTCTTTTCTCCTTTCTTCACACACTTCTCAAATTATCAGGTTCTATAAGTACAGACACGATACAGGGCAACTTCTCTGATAGGGCTAACACTTGTAGGCCAAAGGGAGCAGGCACATTTCTGAGGTCATCGTTAAGTAAATACTTATTAATGGTTACCTCCATGACAATCTGATAAACAGGTCATGGTAATGATTAAGCCAAGGTTGGCAAGGTTATAGGCCATGTGTACACAAACGCATGATGGACGAAAGCAGGTTCAAACAGGTGCTAAGGACTAAATGTAATTGTTCCAGGACAGCGATCTTTGACCTGTTATGTGCGAATGCACTTCATAAACCTCTGAATAGCTTTTGTCAAATAACAGAAGCACACAGTTTTCTAATGACAGGTACACTACACCCCAGAGATCTACATAGTTGAATACTATCCAAATTGTTATGCAGGTATTGTACAGAGCGTTAGGTGCTGACTGAGGGAAATGAAAAGAGAAAAGGAGAAAAAGCAGAAAAAAACATTCAGCCCAACTTAAGTTCACAGGGTCATTTCCAGCTCAAGGATTAAGTAAACTAAACAAAACTACACAAGCTGCAACTTATCAGACTGCTTGCATGCCAGGACTTTATTTTATCTCCCCCTCATGTTTGCGAGTGCGACAGAGAGGGCTCACAGTCCTCGGCAGCGTCAAACATTAGAAAGACCTTCAGTATGCGAAGATTTCTATTCTTTCCCAATAATGATAATTTAAAAAAAGATAACTGGAATAAATAGATCGTGGGGAAAACTGCATCAGTCAGAGCAGTGGCAAGATTTTTTCTAACTTAATCAGTGATTGATTACCTACTTGATTTATCTTTTTTTTTTCCTTTTTACTAAAAGAGATAATGTTGACATCCACTTAGTCTGTGTTAGAATCAGTACAGTGAACAGCTTTGGTCATGCAGGAAATAGCTCTTTAATGCTCTGTCTCAACAGAACTTCACTGAAGCTTTCATGAGGATTATTTTGTTTATTTTGATGAAATGCAGAAACTATTTTTATTGCTTTCTCACATTCCTCTGCTAACCAAGAGTACCACAGTACTTTTGGAGAACTTTTTTTCCCGTGAATCACTTCATCGTGTGGTCACTCAAATCCACCAGGGCACATGAAACATGTATCCTGAATATTTTGCAGCTTTTTAAAATACAGAAAGTCAGTGGTTGTTTGACCTTTAGACTTCTTCTTGACATGTTTATTTATGAAATCTTTTGACTCCTTTGAAATCTCTCAGTAGACACTGTGTAGAGAACAACTTTTCGAACTTAATAATGGCGGTTGCTGAATAAAATGTTTCGAAAAGTGGTCAAATTATCCATAATAAATAAATTATCTGGCATTTTTAAAGATAATATACTACTGAATAACCGATGGAACGTAGCTACAAAAATCTGTGGTTTGTTTTTATATGTTTGCCCTGGGATTATCATTTTATGTAGTCTTTGAATCACTTTGAAAATGTAACTTTGACAACTATGGAAAATGCAGAAATGATGCATACATTTAAATACAGTAACTTTTGACTATACTTTGTGTCTCCTTATGAAATAGTAGGTGAAACTGTCGGATGTAAGTACCTGTCATCGATGCATTTCTTTAGTTCTCAACTTCAAAAATAGCTCATCCAAACTTAAATGTTGTGAACAGGAACCTGCTCTTTACTTTAACATAGCCCTCAGTGGTAACAAAAGGAACACATTGGAAGTTATGTATAAAAATGGGAGTTGGGAACTTGTCTAAATGAGTAAGAAAGTTGTAATCAAGTGTTCTTAAACCACACAGTCTTTTCAAAAGATGCTTAAGTTGTGAAGGCCGGTGACTTTTTGGAGTTTTTCAAATCCTTTTAATGGCTATATTAAAACCACTGAAAAGTGCCTCTTCAGCAATTCATATCTCATAATATTCAGATGATATGGAGCTGGGACTTTTCTCAAGTTCTCAAATAAGCTAAAACATTATTTTGATTAGCACACAATCCTTACAGTATGTGATTTGTTGTAGATCGTAGCTGATACGTGTGCTTTGTTTCAAGGTTTACACAGTGTCAAAATCAGTGGCAAAAGCCAAAATAGGTAAGATGAAATGAAGCTGCCAAAACCCCTGGCATAGATTACATAAGTGAAAGAATACTCTGAGTCAATATCACCTCAAGAAAAACTTCAACACTAAAAAGGGAGGGGGAAAAAAAGAAAGGTCATCTGGTTTCCATTAAGAAGATAAAATGGTTCACTCTGAGCCTTTTACTGGCCGCTTTGTTACTGGGAGGCGTCCATACTGCTCTCTCCATCATCATCCAGTTGACACAACATTAAAGGCTTCAAACAGCCGCACAGGGTTCCTTAATCAAAAACTAATTGTAATAGATATTGAGGAGTGCTAACACTCTGACCGCTTGGCTGGTATATGTGGTCCAAGGCTGGAGATACTATTAAACACAACAAAGGCATGATAGCTGAGACAGGGCAATGCAAGTGTGAAATACAACATGTGGCTGAAAAGGCACAGATACACTGATACTATAAAGCACTGGTCTAAGGCGAGCCTGTCAACTCTGGTTATTTAGAAACAAAACAATGGATCTGGAAAATTCCTGAAAGTGGATACAGCAGAGAGATTTAAAATCACTAACAGCTAAGGAAAGGATACTGTGGCATGGTGCCAGACTTAGAAAATTAGGAACATGTCAGACAAGAGGACATTTTGACAGTGCTTGTGTGTTTAGTATGTGTGTACGGCGTGCGAGCCGGTTACACAATATTTAATTTAGCAAATTAATTCTCATTAATTTGATTAGCCATTATCATTAGCAATAACTCATCAAAGGCCTTTATTCCTATATATTAACCTTTCAGACACTCGCCCACTTAGCATATTAAACATCAGAGTCCAAATGCATGAACAAGGTGAGCGGAGCTTCTGTCTTCGAATGATACATGACGCAACAGTCATCTTCTTGGACTGGAAACACATAGACTTGTCTCTTTCATCATGCCAATCCTTTTGACAAGTCTCATTCTTCTTCTGTTGCTGAAGAAGTCATTTGACAAACCTGTCCTGAAATGAATCTTAACAGACCTACAGAGGTCAGCAGTAAAACACTGGGCAACGAGTAAACAGAGCCAACTGTTTGAAGCCATCAAACCTGCTTTTTGGGTTTAGAAAATGGTCTGAAATTAACTCTACATCTATCTATCTATTGTACCGGATGATTTCACACCCGACGAGATAGAATCAGTGCTTGTTTTTGTGGGGTACTTGTGCGTATACCATGTCTGGCTTTCATGCAGGTGATGAAAACTTTGAGTGTGAGACATGAACTCAAACACCTGCAGATAATGTTCACCTTTTTACCCCATTATTCACTGCATTATTCCCTAATCCTAAACAAAAATTGTAATTCCCCAAATTTAATCACACCATAATAATTATTTAAATGTCATAAGCATAACTGTTCCTTAAACCTGTTGTCAAAAGCAACAGATTTAAAAGACTCTGGACTAAAAAATACAAAAACAAAACGTATTCTTATTCTGAAGTTTTGCAGAGATGTTGTTCTCGACATTGTGCAGGATAACTTGATGTAAAATTACAGTAACATGCTCCCTGCTTTTCAGGGAGCGCATATGCATATGCAGGCACGCTTATAGATCCTACCAGGTGTGTCTGTTTTTGTCTGTGTGTGCGTGCACCAGTTTTACTCCTCCTCTGTTGGCAATAGAGTGAAGGATATTCAAACTCTATATTGTACATCAGTTTGGCTTTAGCAGAGTCAGTTTTCTCTGGCCATAAATGTATGGCTATGCACGGTAATTGTGTGGAAAATGCATGCAGCCTCCACCTAGCATAACCACCCCTGCTGCACTCCCCTGTGGATAACAAATGGCCCTTTTCTCTGGGAATTGAGGCTAAACGATGGTTTCACTTAGAGAGCAAAGTGACTGTCCATCTTCATAACAGTGCTCTCCATCAGAGAGCAATGAATCCCATCCCGTCCCACTGGCTCTGATTAAACACAGGCAATGGATATCCCCTTTATGAAGGCCTCCAAAGCTGGCCCTCGTGTCAGCCTTGCACCTGCAACTATCAGCTTCTCCTTCTTTAATATATAAATTTAAAAAAAGAAAAAAAGGAGAGAAAAAAGCCCTGAACATCTGGCCAGGGGGAGCAGTGCACTTCTCCAGCAGGTCAGTTCAACAGAGCCTGTTTGAAAGTGACACACCTTAACTTGATCTGAATTACCTAAGGCGTTTCTTGTTGGTGGGGGTCACATGGAAAGCTCACAGGTCACAAAGTTCACTGGCTGAGGGACTTTCACTCGTGGTTGTGCTTTGAGCTCTTCCCCTTGTCTGTTTTTCCTCATTTCTGTTTAATAATATTGTGTTAAAGCAGTAGTCTGTCTCATATCAGTAGGGTTATAATGTGTAACGGCTTTCATTTTTGTTTGTTTTCACGGGGAGAAAAATAATTAGTTGCTTCTTGAGCTCTTTGTAGCCATAAGCCCAAAAGATGTCATTCTGAATCAAATGCATTTTGACTTCAAGTGCAGCCCCTTGAAAAATGTGGCTGAAATGAACAATAAAGTCTGTTTACATGCCTATTTCTGTTGACACTTTTTACCATGTAAGAGGTGCACGCGGTATAATATATGCCACCACCGGCTCATATAGTCTGTCCATGGTGGGAAGCTGTCACGTCAAATCTTGCGTTTGACCACTTGCCACTAACTTCTTTCAAAGCGTTCAGCATGTCACATGAGAGCAACATCTTGAAGTTATTTAGGCTTATGAGAGAAAACATTGAGTTTTACTTGGTGAAACAGCTTCCAGCATTTGAATAGGCTTGCCATTGTCAGGTTGACCTTTAGTTATAGGTTACAGTGCTAAAACACTTGCGCATCAACTATGACTTAGTAATAGCACATGCTGTACGTGATGAGAATCACTTGATGTGATGATGAGCACTTTTAAGAGATTCACACTAGAGCGTAGGTTCCTCAGCCATAGACACGGTGCAGAAGACGATCAGTCGGAGATTATTTGTTTATTTATTTTGTTGAAAAAAAAAGGTTGTGTCGATGGAAAGCTCGTGAGTGCTTTTACTTGATCAGGTGGGGACAAAGATTTCAAAGCAAATGGTTGAATCCAGAACAAAAGTGCTTGTGTGTGTCTCTGGGAGATACCAGAATGCACACAGTGGTATTCTATTGTTCATACATTAGCTAATGCCATTATCTTGTCTGTGGAGTCAAAAGAGCTAATCTCATGTTATAGGATTTGCAGCCACCTAGACTGATCTCATTGGGTAAACGTTTGGCACAGTGACAAAAGAACAGGATGAACATCCAAGTTCAGTAAGAAGAATCCATAAACCAGCAGCAACCCGACCCCATGACTGGCAAGAGTAGAGCCAATGCAGATGTGGCCAGCTTTACTTTTCACTTCAGGCTGGAGTTTGAACTGTGAAAAAACTACTTTGACACAAGTTTTTTTTATTGGTTTGTTTGTTTTCTTAAGCTTTGCAGCATGCCTGTTGTGACCAATTTCATATTTTTGATAAAAATGTGAAAACCTCCTCCACTGTTATCCAGTGGTTAAACATAAATTTCAAAAGCCAACTATTTGCAGTGGGAAACAGTCTTATCGGAGTATAACTGCCAATTTGGTCCAGACACCCGCCTCATAAATTATCAGGAGTTAGATGGATTGTACAGACTGAAAGATGAAGTGATCCCAAACCCTTCAGAGCAGCACTAGACTCGAGTTTGGCATGGTGTTATCATTACTCGAGTTCATATTGATGACTTCTTTCTTGGCCTGATGTCATTTTCAGCAGTGACCATGATCAATAAATTCGGTTTAAAGGCTGTTATGGGGTTTTGTTGATTTAGTGCACAGGATTAATATGTGCACTAAAATCAAGTTCAATCAAGTCAGTTCTGTTTATGTAGTGAAAAAAAGTGCTTTCAAGTTAGCTAAGACACCCTCTGCCCTAAAACCCTTGATTCAGATGAAGAAGAAAAACAGGAGAAAACTCAGGAAAAGCAGTTGAAGAGGAAAATATTCAGTATTGGTATTAACTAAAACCAAACCAAACAAAAAAGCAAAAAGAAAGCAATAACACCCTATTCTTGCTTAATAAAGACAGAGCTCTTAATGAAGTTTATCTAAATAGCATTAAGTATCTAGAACCAAAGTCAAATCTAGCACTTTATTATTTTTTTAACAAGACATTTAATAGATCAAGAAAACACTTCTTACATCCATTTCTGCAAGTTAAACAAGGAGATTAACATCGCACTCATGTCTATGCAATAATTATGGATCTAAAACTAGAAAGTAATGAGTCTCGTTTTGTTAAATGACTGGAAATGGGGCAGAGCAGCCAGTCTTTCTTCCAACAAAATAAGGAAATATGCATTTTTATTATTTTATTTCTTACACTGTCTCTAATGACAGTAACTGTAACAATAACTTTCTGTGAAGTAACAACCTTTAATGATTTTTTGACAATTACTCAACAAGGGCTGGAGTGATGGTCGTGACTGCACTGCGATCAGTGATTTTCTTATCACACAATGAAATAGGTGCACTGACACTGAACTGAAGTTGAGTTATTTTTTTTCTGCTGACAATTATAAGGGGTCTAAAATAGTAATTTGCCTGCTTCACTTTACTGTTTTAATAAATTGCAAAAATCTAATGGACTTGCAGTGAATTTGACAGATTTCCTCAGAACTCAGAGTATTGGATTTACTAGTAGTAAACAGCGCATATATGTAAATAATTTCCCTAAACTTGAGTTATGAAGGTTCGTTGATCCCCTTCTCACCTTCCAAACCTGTGGGAAAGCAAGGCCATAATAGTTAAGAATACTTCTTTAAACCAGTCATAAGATGTGTATCTTTCCTGGCAATCCTTAGATGACTCCTGCTATTATGTTTATCTGTCCCCAGAGCTTCTTTTGAATTCATTATTCCTATAATGCCCATTTGCCATATTTGTTAACATGCCGGGTCACCTGTCTCACAGCTGCCTGTGTTGACTAGATCTGCCTTTTCATCAATGAGAGCTACCTGCCATAATGACCCTGTAATAAAGTGTCATTATCTATCCACCCAGTCTAGTGTAGCATGCACAAAGCCACTGGAGGAATCCAGGCCCTGTCTAATTCATTTCTGCTGGGTATAAATGTCAGCGTCCTTTTGTGAGGATTACAGACATTCCCACATTAGGGCTGGACTGATTGTTCTTTATGGAACGGTGGGAGTGGAATAGAGCGTTTGATTTCAGATAATGTAGTACGAGACAAATGTCACTGGACCGGATAGGTTTTTTGTCTAAACCTGGCTGCAGACTTGAATCTGAGACTATGACGGTGTCAGGGAGAGCTTGAAGAGATGAGAATGGCAGTGGTGTGGATTACACAGTCTGTTATTACAATTTGTCAGGTTTTATGATGTCAGTGATGTCTGGAATTTATCTCTTCAGCCTTTTATATTCCACCTCATTATGACATCCAAAGCCATCTAAGGTACTAATTTGTCAATTTGTATGTCGTTAGCCGAGAACTGTGTTAAGAGGAACGGTGTAATCCCAAAGTTGGATCAGTTATTTGTGGTGTTTTGCTTTTTTTCTGCCTTTAAATCTGTCATTTTGAACCCGGGTGCCAGTATATGAACTTGCAGATTACCAAAGCATATGCCAAAAATGTTGTAATTTACACAAAACTTTAAAACTTCTTAAAGTGTACAGTATAGTTTGTATAGATCATTGCTTTAAAGAACATGTTTAATATCTTGTTCAGTAATTGCTATATTGATTGCTAATGTCATCGTGATTTAGTAGAGAAGCAGTCATGTGGCAGCTTCAACAATTCAAGGGTCTCTTTGTCCATTCATCAGCACCCCTGATTGGGCCCATGTCATGGTTAGCTGCAGGCCCACCAGATAAAGATCAGTGGATGATTGGGCACACACATTCTTAACATGGCTGACCCGTGACATCTCAGGGGCAGGCAGGGAGCCTGTCATTATGTGTACAATGCAGCGCTTTCTTCCCTCTTATCTTTACTGATGACATTGAGAGTTTTTGTATTAACTCATTAATGAAAAGACTCATCATTAAAGGCATCACGGGACACGGTGCGGCGGTGGTGACACTGCATTGCCACTGTCAGCAGGAATGTGTCCAAGACACTACACTAGCACGATGACAGCATGAGAACTTCTTGTGCTTTTGTTGTAGATGTAAAGCTATAATATCGAGTTTCCTTTGTTGCCTTCACCACAGCCCACACTTGCCCACACTACATTTAAATCATGTATTTAACATGATATGTTACACCTCGGCGTCCCTTTCTGATAAGGAACCTTATATAACGTGTTTAGAAATTGTGGCTAATTGTTTTCTCAATGTTGTTTAATAATTCATTTAATAATGTCTGCTGTAAGACAATGAGAGCAGTGTTTGGGTTGTCAGGCTGGGGAAAAGAATGTTTGCTGGACACAGTGAGTTTATAAACAGCTTTAACAGTTTGGGGTTGTAAGAAATGTAAGAATGTGGCTATAATGATATAGTATAATTAGCATCTTTAGACTTTTATAGCTTCTCAGGGACTTCACCAATAATAGTATTGTTTTATAAATTGTGTAAATACTGGAAAGCATGATTTTTCACAGCCTCGCAATGATAAATTACCAATAATATAACTTTATAAGCAGTTGCAAATTAAATAATTTCTTTAATTACAATAAAAAATGTATCAAGATTTCCTTGTTATAAAGTGGTATCAAGACTTTGTTTAACATATCCAAATTTCCCCGTCCAGGCCAGTTTGATCTCCACGAGCCAGTGGGAGGTTCTGAAAGTGTGCGTCGCTATCCACTGCATGCACTAACTGCTGACTGCACCTTGGTGTGTGCGCTCAAAACCATGCATGTGGTGAGTGGCTGTGCTTATGTGCAACTCGTGTGTTAATGCTGTCGTTTCCACAGATCAGTCACAGCAGCATTTTCTCTGTTGTTTATGGTTATGTCACCACAATTACAAGAGAGAAAGGGGGGCAGAAATAAAGTGTCTGTGAAAGATTGATAGCTTTGGTCTTTAGTTCAATTGTAAATTAGAATAGCAAGTCCCTCTGGGATACAAGGGCTCTATTTATGATTAAGAAAGAGCTTCCATAATAGAGTGGTGGTAGAAAAGTTTGCTCTTGCTCACAAACAGGCAATTAGCTTG
>NW_005187436.1:1339877-1382721 GCF_000239375.1 Pundamilia nyererei | reverse complement strand
CCCCCCCCACCCCCCCCTCGCAGCCTGGCTGTGTGAACCCATATTATTATGGGCAGCCTTATAGTTTATGGTATTATTTTCACCTTGCGCTGCAAACAATATGGTATTTAAATAAACTGGCATTTTTCTTGTAGACCACTGTTTTATCACTGCAGTTTAATACGGGCAGAGCAAGTTCAGAAGTAAGGCGAGGTGTTTATATTGTGTGTATCATGTGATAAAGGTGACAAATATCACACCATAGTTTTAATCCTGGCTGAGAATCTGCACAGAGAGTGTAAATAACATATGAGGGATATATAGAAAAAGACTTACAGTATGTACAGTGAAAATGCATATTTATTTTTCCCCAAATAGTTTTTTTTAAATAGAAAATCAAAATTTACTGATGTGTAAATTGCCCATAGTTGTTTCTATTCAAACCCCCCAAAAGTAGTTTTCTCTCATACGAGAAACGAATTCCAGCCAATATACACAATGATGTCATTTTGCTTCAGAGTTTTCGTTTTAAAGGATCTAATCCTTGCATTGTGGGCTCATTGCCATGCCAGTTATTCAACCTGACTGTACAGATTTGTCCCCCTACTGTATGTTTCCTGGAAGAGATCAGTCACACTCTTTTTAACAAGCTAAGCTTTACTACTGTTTCATTCATGCGGGGAAATCTGGATCAAAAACGGAGCCAAGAGTTAGTATTAGTTAACACTGTAGAGCAGTCTGTCTGAGAAGCTAAAAATCCTCTGTGTAAAAGATTATTACCAACACCATTATAGTTAATGGCACTATGGCTAAAAAAAGAGTGAATGGGAGACGGGAAATTACTGAAGCATCAGAATATACCTGATTGTATTGTAGAGACTAAACAAGTAAATATGTGAGGCGGTGTGTGCCAAAGAGCACGTAGCTATGAGATGTACCGCTGTTTGTTAGGGCTTTATCTTTTAAACAGTGAATTAAAAAAATAAGCATACAAAAGCATAGTTCATAGTGCACACCTGTTCAAAAAAAGTAAATGAATAGAAGTTATTGTGTTAATTGAAAGCTACTAAAAGCTTGTTCAATTGAAGAATCTATTTCAAAAGTAAGTTGTTATATTATCCAAGGCCAAACAGCCAGGAGGATTGTTGCTGCTAGGCACAGTGCTAAAGCACCTCTGTACAGTACCAAGCTGACTGCCATTAACTACACAATATGGGTAAACTATATTTGGTTGCCTGGCCTTTTCATCTGCTTTACTAATGGTAAAGCCAAGTAAAATTTGGAAATTCCTCTTGAAATCACAGAAGCTGGAACATTGTAGTGACATGAGAAATGCGTAGGATTCAGAGATGAATTTTTAAAGCTGTGAGATGACAGAATTGTAAATTCAAAAGAAAGAAGGGTTCAACTCAATATTGTGATGATTTCCTACTGCTAACTATGAACTTAAGTTACCACCTCAGTACCAGTACAGGACTGCCCTGAGCTTTCTTTACTCAATTAGTAATTTAATGGGCACCAGCTGAAGGTTTTTGTTGTTGGCTTCAAGACATATTTGTGTTGTTGTTTTTTTCCTGCTGATACTTCTCCTTTGCAAGCCAGATGAGGCTTCCCCACACATACACGACAAGACATGTGTGGCCACCGCTTTTCGTTTTTTTTTTTTTCTACTGTTTTGCCTGAGGACACACACTCCTGTGCCAGCTGTTGTCGTGGAAATTACACCAGTTTATAACATTTGTTTTTGGTATAAAGACAGTGGTGATCATGCAATAGCTCTCGTCTTTTTGGTATTTACACTTAGCTAATAAGTTCATTTTTGTTCTCTGTTTGCTTTCTTGCTTTCCAGTTCCTGTGTGCCAGACGTTATGGCTGCACAGACTCGCTCTGCAGCCACCATTGTTGTTTACAGCTCTGTTACGCCTGTCGATTGATCCGCAAACAGATGCATCTCTGACTGTGATTCACCAAAGCTGATTAAGTCACAAGTGTTTTGTGTTGGTTCACCAGCATCTTGGTTTCAGAGCTGTGTTTTATTTCTATAATTATTTCCTGTACCTGTTGAATATTGCTGAATTAAACACAAGTCACATTTCAGACTGTAAAATGCACCAAAGTCTTAATACTATGAATCTGTAGTGGTTAGTTGTTGTTTTTCGGGATTATAATTTGTCAAATTACAAAATGTAAAATTGTTAAATAAGCTATCTGTGGATATATAAAGTATAAAAATGCACTTATGCTGTTTGAATACAATCAAAATAATGAAACACAGGACTGTCTTAGCCTAAGGATACAAAATAATCAAGGTTTCACAGTGGCAGTTATCTAAATGATTCTCTCATAAATCATTATAATTTAGGGGGGATGTTGCTGAAGCAACGCCATTGTCTGTGGTGCCGCTTAATTTGAGGGTCTGATAATTAGGGTAGCCTAGTTACCATGATATAACCAAAAGCCATCTTGGTATTAAAAAAAAATACAATGAATTAAATTATCTTACTTGTTTAAAAAATATATAACTGAAGGATGTCAAAGACAATGCTGTCAGCATCAGGTGTTTAATTTTGTCACACTAAAACATGCCAGAAAGCAACAATAGCTACACCTCCTCTCCGTGTTCTTATACTTTTACATACAAAAGGACAGATTACTCATGACAATTACAAACAAAACAAAAACACATGAATAGAATTTGTGATGTCTTCAGGCATTTAGAGTTTTTTATTTCTATAGTTATTTTCAGTCAGTTTGTTTAACATTACAGTTGTTTGCTCGTTTATTTTCACAGTTCACATTTAGAAGATGCACTTTTACCTTTGGGCAATCATCCCGCTACTGCACAGCTTGAAGTACTACATACTGAATTCATTTAGTGTTTTGTGACTTCTAGTAGTATGTTCAAGAGTTTGCATTAATTACAAAATGCTAATCCCAAACCTCATACATTAGCGAATAAGAAGTGTGGTAGCGAAATATAGTTGCTACACACTGATCTAAAAACTTTGTATATCAAATACACACTGTTCAACATATATTTCAGATCACAATAAGACATTATTTTTTTCAACCTCTGCACATTATCACAACATTTTTACAACTCCCCTCTCAATTTATTGTGAGAAAAACAACTCTAATATTCAACTCAGTAAGTGTTGCGGCTCACGTTCTAAAATAAAGCTAAAAGTAACTCCTGTATGTCCTCGTGTGAAGATAAAGTAACTGAGACAAACAATGCGTGATTTTTGGTTTGAAATGGCTTTCACTCTCGAAGTCATGAAATTTTCGTCTTCTTATGTCGAGTCATTACGGATGTGGAGGTCTTTCCAGATCCCACTTACGTTCCATCTTGCGTTTATTCCCTCCCTTATAGACCACTGAACAAATGTGGATTAAATGTGACTTTAAAAAAATTGCATTGCAATATTTGCTATTATAGAACATGTTTTGGTAACAAATGCTGAATATGTGTCTGTGGAGATGTGGTTAAAATTGTCGATATTCGTGGACTGCTGGTTTTGGTCATAGTTACAGTATCAGTGACTGCAGTGCTTTTACAATGACGTGCATTTTGATAACAGAACATTTACTCTGGATTGATTTCTCAGTCTGCATTTCTTGGGTTCAAAAGTGGTCCAAGTTATATTGCACAGCTACAGCTTATGTGCGACTGTGTTGAAACCCTGTAAGTCACATAAATCTCAAAACTGACAAATGCTTCTCAGTTTTGAAACTTAGGGTAAAACTGCAGAAGCTGTAGTTGGATAATCAAAACGTTCCTTAATTTGTACCTTACTCCTAATCATTAAATTACCAGAGATGCGTATAGGATATTGTAATTGTTTTTTACATTAATGCCACAGGAATATCATTCAAATATAAAATGAATAGGACTTTATTATCTTAATTTCAGTGAGCATCGTTAGCACCTTAAAAGCACCAAAAAACCAAGCATCCTGCCAAATTACTAGAGCAAGACACTGATAGCTTATACATTTAAGGCAAACAATCACAGTGAAACTGGAAAACCTCATTCTTAACATGTATGATACAGTAGGTGCTATAAAGAGAAAAGCAGTCAAAACACAGCTCATATCTTAAAACTTTATTAGTGGTAAATGTTGCAAATTGATATTATACACAATACTATTTAATTAACTTCTTGACTAGCATATAAAACATTAATGCTTAACTGGTTATCTCATAACTTTACGTGGTAGACCATCACATAAAAACTGTGTATTTCCGAGATCTCACAAATGCGAGACCTCATGCTACAAACAGTAAAGTTATTCAGGAAGGAAGGAACATATATGAAAATCACTAAACTGGAGATACAAGGCTTTTAAAACAGAAGCAGTTTGAAATAATTGGTTAATCAAATACTGGCTGATTATCACTTGAGAACGTAAGCTGCTGTTATAGCTATAAATGACTGTAAATGACCTTCAAGAACAGAAACAACACACTTTAACACTGAATAGCTGTAACGGTAAGCTGAAGCTGAAGTAAGCCTCCACTACATCCGTTTGTGTAGTTTTTACATATCCCCCACTGCTACCACATTACACCTTGAGTTACAGTAATTCAATACACTGTCTGCTGCCTTTGGGGCCACATGTGAGCCACGTCTGGCTCGAGACTGAATGCTGCTACGACTTTCTCTCTTCTTTCTTCTCCCAAACTTTTTCTCTCTGAGTGCATGAAAAAAAAAGTGTGAAGCAAGCGGACTGCCCACTCTTCTCTTTCAAAAGGAAAAGTGAGGGGCTCAAAGAGACACATATCACAAGTGCCTGGTACAACTGCACTGTTGTACTGATGGTCACCGTACAGCTCCACTGGGACAGATGGGATTTAATCTGCTTGGCCGATGGGCACTTCAGCAGCAGTTTCTGGGGGTTAGAGAGCACTTATCACACAATTCCCCTACCCAGACTTTCCCAGCGAGTCCTTGGAGTTAAACCATTGACCCTCTGGTCATTGCTGCTACAATGCTGCTGCCTGAAGTAATCATCATGCATGCTCCATCTATGCAGTCTTTAGCAGCCAAAACAACACATCGCTTACAACACTCATCTTTCTCTCTCTACAGTTTTGATCACTTTAAACCTAACAGCAATGATTCAAACCAAAAGCATTTACAAATACATTAAGAGCATGCTGGCAGTCAGCCTAAAGAATTCATTGAGACAAATTGATCCCTATCTGTTTAAACTGGCACTATAATCTGTCATTGGCAAATTGAACACAGTGAGCTATCTGGGATCTATTGCCTTTTTAGATAGTGGCCCTTGGGGCAAGCAGACAGAGAGAAAGTGATCCACGCCGCTGAATGAACTCTATGTAAGGTTTTCAATTGAAACATGCATGGCTGCTTATACGAACACACTTTAAAACACACCTTTTTTCCTCACACTCCACATAGCTAAATGCTTTTATACTGCCTGCACGCGTATGCCGTCAACTTGCTTGCACACATACCACATTTATAATAAAGCGCTGTTACTGGAGGTAGTGGAATGCTGTTTTTTGTGACTAAATTAAAATTACATTTACATCAGAAAAACAAGCACAGTAGTCTTTAAACCTTACAAAATCCCTGTTTAGAGCAATATAACCATTAAAATATTCATATCAAAATAAACTACAGTGTACGTCTGGTCAGGATAAAAGCCAAAAAATAAAATAAAATAAAACAAATTCTATATTAATGATATAATTAAGTTAAGTTTGTTTATTTATCATAAAAATGTAAACTTTAAAATATCCCTACATCATGTTACTTTTCTTATGCTGCCTTTTTGTTCTTTGGTCCTGTAATAATGTTGGTAAAAAAAATAAAAAATTTGAATATTTGGTTTGTTTCTTTTTTCCCTACCCATAATATCACAAAGACCTACCATTCCAAAGAGTCAACCTTTACCGGAGGTAAAAGGTACTGATTGATATTCAGTGCAACAGATGAAAGTCCCATGAAATATGGGACACATCCACCATAATCAAATGAAGGAGAAACAATTTGGAGGTGTTAAGTTTTTTTGGCTCTTTGTTTTGTTTTTATACTAATGTGTGTGTTATGCTTGTAATCTTTTATTTGACGTGCTGCCTTTTTAACTAGAAAATAATCAGCTTATAAGTTATCTGAAATTCTTTCTTCATTTACGATATTTTGATTTAGATTGCGTCAGTGGGCAAAAATATGACCAATATCTCTCTTCGGGGTGTTTTTTAAGTGGCACAGTTTAGTTTCTGTCTTGATTCCACACTGTCATCTAATTCAATCAGACTCTTGAAGTTGATTAGCCTGGTTAACCTTTGCTCCTGCTTGGGTCTGGAAGGGTTAATCAGGCCGGGAACTTGGAGACCTCCGGGTCAGTATCCCTCTATCTGCATGAAGGACTTGGTGGAGGAAGATTAAAGTCAACTTCTTCTTCTTTTTCTTTTTTTCATTTTTGACATTTAGCACAAGTGTGAGAGAGCTCTTTGGCCGTCAGCAGTTCAATTTTCTTTTTTAGATCTTGGTGCGTTTTAAAAGCATATTTGTAGGAATTAAAAAAAATTTTTTTTAACTACATTCGGTTTTTAGTATATGTCTATAACGTTTTGCAGAATATAATCACGTCGGAGCGCACTTCCCAGTTTAACCTGATATTGGAGGGAAAGCTTTTCCTTCGCACGCCCGTAAATCTCAAGAATTGTCTATCTCGCTATCGATTAATTTAACTGCAATCATTCCAATCAGCACATCTCCAGTCCCGTGTTCCAGAGACTGTGCTTTGTTTTACTAACAATAATAAAGTGATTTAGTCCTTTCTCCCTGTCAGAGCATGGGAAATCGTTAAAGATCTAGCTATTTGTCTGTGATCAGTAAATATTTAGTGCAGGCGACATCCTCTGTCTCCTCTTAATCGATACTGATCCCGTTGGGCAGCGCAATTGTTATGTGCATGCAGGCTTGCTGAGCATATACTGCTTTTATCCTCTGCTTGAAAAGGAGAACCAGTACAAATCACACAGGAAACTTTTAAATCCGCGAATTAAGAAAAACTGCAGGACAAGAGTTTTGAAGTGGGGGGTCTAATAGTTAAGCAGTTGTGCTGCTGTGGGAACGTTTATGCGTTAAGAAAATAGTGCGCAAATTTCTGTGCATATTTACGCGTGGTTCATTGGGCAGTCATAATTTATATATAGGCTTCCCTACTATCTGCCTGATGCATACATGCTAAAGGAGTATCTGCTAAAAGGTTAATTACCCTCTTATGTCATTACTGATATTTCTTAATAATAATAATAATAATAATAATAATAATAATAATAATAATAATAATAATAATAACTCATGTATTAGCATTTTGTAGGATAAAGTTAGAGCATTTATTAAATTATTTATGCTAAATTAATTTTTACGTGTTTAATAATAGCTTGGCTGATATTGCGTCTTGGCTTGCTTTCTCCATATATTTCCTAATATGCAAAATCTCATAAAGATTGCTCGCCATACTTAAAGACAGGTGTCTGTTCTGACTTCACCCCCTCCCTCTCGCCTCAATAGCCCACACAAAGCAGCCGCGTACGAGCGCGTTTTGGCCATATTACTGTAGGAGAGAAAAAGGCGCACAGGATCTCTCTCTCTCTCTCTCTGCCTGCTGTAAAGCTTACCATTATAAGCTTACCAGCTTATCATTTCCAGAGGCAATCAAATGATATTCTGCTCGGACGACACGTCAACTTATATTTCCAGTCTCTCGCCTAACAACACATGACGTGAATCAGTTGTTTGTTTTGGCTCTCCAAAGTTTTTGCATGATCAGACATTGCAATTTTCCAATAAACAGCGTGCTTTTTGTGTCTGATCCCGTCTGTTGGAGAGGAAGCTTTGCCAGCTTCAGTCTGAGCACTGTGTCGAAAAAGAGAAGACTAAATATATTCTGAATAAGAGAGAAGATGCATCCCGCTACGGACGAATCAGCAACATATGCATTTGGTAGGTTTGTTACTATAAGAATACAGCCTCCTGCCTCACTATCACTATCGGGTAACTTTATGAATGGGTGTTTGCAAACTAGTTGGGCTTGATGCGATTCGTCATATAAATTAACGCTGCGATAATAGGCAGAGATGACTGACGGAGTCGTCCGTAGTCAGTGCGCATTGTAGAAGCATCGTATATATGTAGTCTACGTTATGCTCCGTCTGCAGCACACGTCTTTTATTTCAAGAGATGAGCCTATTTAATATGAGATTTAATTGTGAGCAGAAGGATAAAGCATTGCAACATTGCTGATTTATCATAATAAAGCATACAAATCGCATACTTACCATTTGAAGCAAAACTGGGTCCTCGATAAGCCAGTACCTTGCGGGGTATTTTATTTACAGACTTTCCATGTTCACGGGATCTGTAAACAAAACCGACAAAATAGTAATGCAGACAAAATATAATCTAATTTGTTCTAGAATAAAGACACAATTGGTCTATATACCACCGCTGGGACTGCCTGAAGTGGCAAAAAGTAAATCCAACTTTGGCAACTCTCAAAGGTTTGCCGTCCAAGTCATGTAAAACAGAATTTAAACAAACAGTCATCAGTTTAAAATGGTGCTCGTTAGTTTGGTCGATGCGAGAGAGCAGACTGAATCGGTTTCCGTGTCCGACGGCTCCTCTAAATTGAATCTTATTTGAAGCAAAAAGAATTCATACGCTAGGGGGCACCCATATACTGTAATAGATCCTGGGACAATGCATGCATGCTGCTGCTGCTGCTCTCTCTACAGGCTAACACAGTGACCGGGCTGTAGGTTCATCTGGAGGGCTCTGTAAAGTTTTACCTGCAGTTCAAGTTTGATAGCCTCAGGCCACGGTGAAAGTAAATCAGCCCCGTTCAAATACACACAAATATCAATATAATATATTATTATTATTATTATTATTATTAACCATGTGGGCACAGCCATTCCCCCCCTTGTTACAAACACAGCATCGTTTACTTTGTTTCTTATCGTCATTAAAATAAGATGTTTTTATTTTATTTATTTTAGTGAGCAAAAATCCGACAAGTATTAAGGTATCGTTTTTGTGTGGTGTGTCAATACGGGGACTCTGCTTTCACCCTAGCCTTAAAGTGAAGGGCATGGCCTTTGACCTCGAGTGACATTTTAATTGTGCTCCGCATTTAAAGCTGTAGTCGTCTCAAGCTCTGACCACATATACAGACAAAACTGTCTTTGGCGAAATCATGCTTTTGGACCTCCTGACCATGCAGATGATTAATATTTGTGGCTTGCGGGATTTTTTTGTTAGGCAACGGCGAGCTGTGGGATGATTTCACCAGGCGATAGCGACGATTTCACGAGACATGTGGATTGTGACGTGTAGCACCTGGTACGATTGGAAAGCACTAATATGTACTATTAGCCACGTAGAAATATAGAGGTTTGTTTAAAATGAGAAATAAAGAAATCCAGGTGGCGTGTTCTTCTCTTCTTCTTTAAATGGGGAGCGACCTTATTCAGTGTCTGGTTTTACAGTGTGCATGGAAAGACAAATCGAAACCTACACTTGTTTTGATTTTTTATATGCATTTATTATCAATAATAATAAACATGTTATTTGGTCTAGGTAACAGCATCACCAGTCTTAAATTAACGTAGCCCATCACACAGCCTTTTTTTTTTGTTTCTTTTGTGTGTTGTTTTTTCATTCATTCAGCAGTGGAGTCTGTCTTTATATCCACATACCTAAAGGATCAAGACTGTAATGAACACAGGTCATGCCAAGAAGGTGCATCTGTGTCTCAGGGATAAGAAAAAAAGAAAAGAGAAAAAAAATCCTATCTTCTTTTATATTTCAGCTTGTTATAGGGTTACCGGATATACTGTAGCGCGACATGATGCACTGCATTGAATTATTGATATTTTCCTTTTTTCCCCACTTGAAATTGCTAAAGCTTTACCAGGCTGCATGTGAGTATACCTTATAGTCTGGGTGATTTGAGTGACTATCAGTGAATACTCTCTCCGAAAAGCGTCTCTTTTTAGGACCAAGCGGCCCTCTCGACCTCCATGCTGGCTCTGGCAAGGTACCAAGTAGCACAAGTGCCGACTAGCCAATGGGGTTCAGGGGGAGGTCCCTGAGCTCTGACCAGTCAAACACACTCTCCTTCCTTATATGGCAGCAGATCTCCATGGTAACGTGTGCTAAGTTGCAGCAGTCGTGTCAAAGTTCACTATATAGAGAGCTCAGTGAGCTGATCAGAGAGAAAGCATTCTGCCAGCCCGGCTCCTACCAATCGCAAATCACTTCCTAACCTCCGCCTTTTTAACATATTTGATCACTTTGATTCTCTTCTCCTTTTTCCTATTATTTTTCAGTGCACGGAGGAGGTTTGTAGGTTGTGATCCTTGTTTTTTTATGTTTTTTGTTTTAGTGCTTTCGCTTTTTTGGGGAAGAGTTGTCTTCATATTCCAAGCTCTCAAAACATTGGCTTCAGCTGCGCGCTTGCTGGCGCTACCTCACAAGGAGAAAAGGAAGAAGACGCAGTTTTTTTCTTTTCTGTTTTTTACCCAGTTGGTGATTTTCTCCAAGACTTGTGCTGGAACTTGATAGTAGCTGCTACAGTGTGCTCACTAATTGTTTTATGCTGCTGCGAGCACGGTCTTATCAACCTGCTCCATCATCCACTGACTAGCCCATGCTACCTCGGTTGGTTATTTTTGAATATTTAACCCACCTTTTCCCATTGATGGGTGTACTGGATGGCTGACTGTAAGCGCCCCTGGACTTGGCCTTTAAGCGCAAGGCAGCGACTCAGCTCGCCATCGCATCAGTTTTGAAAACGTGCTTCGGCAACGTCTCCAACAGCAATAAATCGACAGTTTTCGGGAGATTCAGACTGGATTCAGCGTAGGCTAGATCTGGCATTTTGTGTGTCCGACTGTTAATCACAGTTTACCGCGTTTCCTTGAGACATTATTCACCGCGACACCAAAACGGCAGACAAAAAGTTTCTTTACGTTGACTGATAGATATGGCAATGGTAGTGTGGAGAGGCTCCCAGGACGATGTGGCTGACACCCAAGGCACCCTTTCCTCGCAAACCCAAGGAGGACTATCTCTTCCCACACCTCAAGCAGGCCAGTTGAATTTGACAGCCTCTCAGGTCGCCCCTCCGACCCCTCAGACTCCGGTCCAAGGACCCCCGAACAACACACAGTCCACGCCGACGAACCAGACGTCGCAGCAGTCGGAGAAACAGCCACAGCACATTGAATGCGTGGTCTGTGGGGATAAATCTAGTGGCAAACACTATGGCCAGTTTACTTGCGAGGGGTGCAAGAGCTTCTTCAAACGGAGCGTACGACGGAACCTCACTTACACATGCCGTGCCAACAGGAATTGTCCAATCGACCAACACCACCGCAATCAGTGTCAGTACTGCCGCCTCAAAAAATGCCTTAAAGTCGGCATGAGACGGGAAGGTATTGGGATTTTTTGTTCTCTTATCCATGTGTGTGTTTGTGCGTTTGTATGTTTTAGACATCGAACCATATCATGTCGCCCCCACAGCATGTTTCCTTTCCCGACTATTCCCTCCAAGGCTGTGCGGCTGGAGCACGCAATGGAGCCGCTCTCTGCCTGTGGTCGAGACGGGGCTCTCCGGATGTTCCTTTTAGCCATGCATTACAGTGTCTAGCGCCAGTGCGTTATAGCTCTGCATTTGACAAATACGAGCCCACCCGTGGCCAAAATGAAGCTGCCGAATATAATGTGATACCGTGACTGCCGTAGAGATACATCTGTGTTGAATTTATGATACAATAGCCCTCTGCGCTATTATGGCGAGTGGCGAATTAAGAGATAGCGTGTTCTGGCTACATCTCCACATCTTGCCGCTTGCCTTGTTCTCTGTGTCTTAAGCTGGACATTAGCGTGACACTGTGCGTTTAAAAAAAGAACGATCGTGCTCCGTCTAACCCGGAGAAATTATCTGAATTTTAGTCTAAAATAGGCCTTCGTGTATGGGGTAAAACGAGATGAATTGCTAAGTAGGTTAAGGGTTAAACATGCAAGGTCTCCCTTGCCCTCTTTGTGTTCCTTCACAGCCAGCTCATGTTGCTGTTGCTGAATAACAACAATTTAAAGCTAGACATGTGCGAGGCTTGTCTTAATTGTGTTTAAAGCGCATCCCTGTTTGTTTGTTTTTTAAATTTATATATATATGTATATTCAGTGTACAGTTTCTCACACTACAGCCTCTTTATTATCAAGGCACTGTGTCTTTTCTCTTTTTAAACTCGGGCAATAATATGTGTGTGTGCGTGCGTGTGTGTGTGTGTGTGTGTGTGTGTGTGCGCGCGCGCGCGCGTGTGTGTTTTGATCCTGCACAGGCTAGTAAACATTTACAGCTTGGCGTTCAGATTTCAGTTTTCTGCACTTTAAAATACTGTACTGTTTAACAGCCACCCTTAATGCTCAGAATGTCTGTGATCATTTGTAGAATTCAGGCTTCAATATCTGTAGTTTCTCTTTTTACTGCAGCCGTGCAAAGGGGACGGGTGCCACCCACACAGCCACACCACGGTCAGTTCGCCTTGACAAATGGAGACCCACTCCACTGCCATTCCTACTTATCCGGATATATCTCTCTTCTGTTGAGAGCGGAGCCCTACCCGACGTCCCGGTATGGCAGTCAGTGCATGCAACCCAACAACATAATGGGTATCGAGAACATTTGTGAACTAGCAGCCAGGATGCTCTTCAGTGCCGTGGAGTGGGCCAGGAATATTCCCTTCTTTCCAGACCTTCAGATCACAGACCAGGTGGCTCTGCTGAGGTTGACGTGGAGTGAGTTATTTGTGCTCAACGCCGCGCAGTGCTCCATGCCCCTGCATGTGGCTCCTCTCCTAGCGGCGGCTGGCCTTCACGCCTCCCCCATGTCTGCGGACAGAGTGGTGGCCTTTATGGACCACATTAGGATCTTCCAAGAACAAGTGGAAAAGCTCAAAGCTTTGCACGTTGACTCTGCTGAATATAGCTGCTTAAAGGCAATTGTGCTCTTCACCACAGGTAAGACAATAGACTGCTCACTCAAGTTCAGTGTGTGTGAATGTCACTAACCTGCACACTGACATCAGCTAAATCAACGCTGACCTAAATATATCAGCACTGGCCAGAGGCTGTTGCTTGTATTAGATGAACGCTGTACTTAAACGTTCACCTATGCTGCCTTCATGGCCAAGGGCTTTCAGACAGACCCTAGGCTACTCAATTATAAAATCACTCGATTGATCAACTGATTTATCAGTCACATGCGCAAGGATAAAATGAAAATGGTGGAATGACCACACCAGATCTATCTTGGTTTAAATGAACAACAAAGCAGAGCAAAGTATGCCCAGACACACACATACACACACACAAAACCCACCGCAAATTAAGCTCGAGTTAAATAAAACTGATAACTCCGCAATAATTGCTTCAGGCATCATAAAATCGAGATATTAGAACTCTTTTGGAGACTCAAATAGCCTGCAGATGAATTTCTACACTTGGGCTTTTCGGCCATTTATCATTGTGTGTATACCCCACGTCTTGTTTGTAGGAAATGACAGATATAAATGATGTCAGGCTACGAGGGGGATGGGAATAGAAAAAGAAAGACAAGCCTAATGTCCCATTTGCACACAGTAAAAGCACTGCCCAGGTTTCAACGCTTCCTTGTCATTTAGGTGGCATACATGTGCTACCATAAAAAAATACATAAATAAATAAATACATAAAAAACATGGACACCCCTATATTTGCAAAAATGAGAGAGTCTAACAGCATTGTGTGATATTGCGCAGTGACAAGAGGGGCGGCTTTAATTTTTATTTGCAGAAATATTCTCTCCGCCTAAGATTCAGGGCGTCTCTGGACTCGCTCGAGAACTGGGTCATGACCTAAACATAACCCAAACTTCCCGGCTATTTTGTTACATTAGCTACACCGTTAAAGGAGAAGAAGAAAAAATAAAAAAAATAAAAACACGTAGGGAAGAGATTTACAAGGTTTCACCGACGACTGAATGCATGTCTTTGAAATGATACCATACCTGCAAGCCATCAGTCTTTTTATTTCATTTAGCTGTGGCAATCTTCAAGTGAGCTCATGGTGGCTGGTTAGTTAGCCCTTTCTGAAATAAAATCATAGTTCATGTCATTGAATTTTACTGTCAAGGCTTTATACATCCACGATGGCTTAATTTGTCTCCTCCATACCTGAGTCCCGGAGGCTTGAACGTGAGCTGTGTGTTGTAGCCTGAGTGACACGCCTTTGCTACTTTGGCGGTTTGGTTGTTGTCATGCATCAACTTTACAAACTTACCCAATGTGCGTACAAGCGTTTTTGGCACATTATCAGCTGCCGCCCACATGCAGCAGCATAGATAGTGATTCTGCGTCTCCGATGGTATAGTATGACGGCAGCTCCGTAGGCTATGGGCCCTTTTTTTTTTCTCTCGAGCTAAATCTCTGCTCACTAAAGGTCAGTAGGTCTCCCTGTCTTTCCCTCTCTCCTCCCTCACCCCCACCCTTCTCTACCTCGCACTGCCTCTGACTGTGAAAGACACAGGCCCATCTGAAACACAGTCTTTAACTATGAATATGCTTAATTATTTAGTTCAATTTTAAATGGCTTTATCGGGGAAAATATAGATAATAATAGCGACGAAAGGAGAAACACAGAATTAATATGACGAGGGAAGCAAGGCTCTCATTTTTATCTGCCCCTGTAAGATGGCAACCCCCCCCCCCCCCATCCCCTTTTTCATAAATTAAACACACACGCAGATAAGAAAGTAAAAATCAAAGTAAATAGTTTAAACAAAATAAACTGGCATGCATGTGGAAGCGTATTTTGGTTAATGGTGCCTTACATTATTTGTTTAGCGTAATGCTATGGTTATTGTATTATTGTCATATAATAATTTGTTATTATTTTTTTAAAATCGATATTTATTAAATCAAGCCTTGAGACCATTCAGCTACACTTTTACATGTAATGTTGAGATTTTAATTCTGCAAATAATTGATTTTTTATTTATTTTTTTTATGTGACAGGCTATCAATTTTCGCTGTAGTGTATCACCACAGTGGGAAAAAGCTCCTAGTGAGAGAAACACTTTAGGTTACACTTTATTAATGTTTATTTGTTTTTCCCCCTCTCAGATGCTTGTGGCCTCTCAGATGTGGCCCATGTGGAAAGTTTGCAGGAGAAGTCCCAGTGCGCCCTGGAGGAATATGTCCGGAGCCAGTATCCCAACCAGCCAACACGGTTTGGGAAGTTGTTACTCCGCTTGCCTTCCCTCCGCACAGTCTCTTCCTCGGTCATAGAACAATTATTTTTCGTCCGATTGGTAGGTAAAACCCCCATTGAAACTCTCATCAGGGATATGTTGCTTTCGGGGAGCAGTTTTAACTGGCCTTACATGCCAATTCAGTAAACCAAGAAGGCGACGAACAAACAAAAGGTAGGGTTGGGGGGCTGCGAGACTACAATGATTATAGCTGCTTTTGTGGAAGGAATAAAAAAAAAACCCGGCTGTTACACGGGGCTGGCTTTCATGAAGAAAGACATTGACGTAAATGACTGTGAATTCCCCCCCTACTCAAAAAAAAAAAAAAAAAATTGAGACATCCATTGAACTTTCAAAATGGCAGATACATGCTCCCAGTGTTCATGCAGAACAACCTGCTTCGATCCTTTTTTTTTAATGAAAAAAGAAAATGAGGGAAAAAAAGGGAAAGGGGATTCTGTTGATCCGTGTGAGGAAATTTGAAGTATTAAGTGCATTTAAAAATGAAAATTTGGGTTAAAAGAGAAACTGGAGAAAGGGAAAATACGAAACGTGAATTTTCTTTTCTCAGATGACTTGTCCTGTGTCCATGTATAGCTGTGTTTTGTACTTTCTTTGTTCCTCCTTTCTGGTTCCAAACCGGCCTATGTGATTTCTGTAGTACAGGTGGTGTTATTTTCTAAGACAATGGTTTATTTTGAAAAAGGTGAAATAATGAAAAAAAAGAAAAAAAAGTTCTAAAAAGAATTAAAACCACAGCAATAGGAAAATAGGCTTATGATCTAGGCTTAATGCTGCAAACGCACTTATGTTGTTAGGATGACCAATCTGGACAAAAGGGAGTTTTTTTTTCTTCTTCTTTTTCTTTTTTGGAGTTCATGTTAAACTTTATGACCCAGCGGAAACACTTCGCTCTTTATTACTATGAAGTTACAGGATCCACTTTTGTTTTCCACTCCTGCTTTTAACTAAAGCTGCATAAGCTCTCTTAAATTTTTAAATTAATTAGTTTGACGCTGACAGACATGAGGGCTTTACACGATTTTAATTATTTGGCGAATAATCTTCCCAGTTTCATCCAGCTCTGAATATTTGGCTTCAGTTCCCCAATTGGATACAATAATAATAATATTTTTTCTTAAAAAAGGAAATTTTTAGAAGTTGCCTAGACCTGCTGTTATAAAAGGTATGTAAAATAGGTTGCTCTAAATGCAGTACATGCGCATTTAAGAGCTTTTGCAGAAGCTGAAAACTGTACTGAAAGCATAGTTGGCATGCTTGAAGAAAAAAAAAGTTGGAGAGGTCAAGGGTCATAAAAGTTTGAAGCCTAGCCAGAGTAGTGTTTAATAGCAGTATTATTACAGCGTCCCTGAAATGTCACCCTTTATTCACTTCAAGCATTAAGTGCCTGACAAGCATGGTGTGATTTCTTATCAAAACGTTGTTAAAGTAGGCCTACAACATTTTTTATTTTTTTTATTTTTTTTGGTGGGGGGGGGGACGACGACGACACAATTAGATATGAAACTCCAGTCATGTATTTCACTTGAAAAAACTGATTAGAGGCAGTATTCTTGTAAATATAGGTCAATTCATTTCAACAAGTTTTTTCCTTCATACAAAGTATATGTGATTAAGAAAAATCTGTGGTTGCCATTTTTTTTCCTTCTCGGTAATACAACGTCTTCAAAATTGAGTGGCAGACTTAGCTAGTAGCACTGAAGGTTATGTTTTTAATGTATATACATATTACTACAAATGTTTTCTTTTTCATGTATATTTAGACTGTGAATGCATGGCCACAGGTCGCTAACCTATTTTACCTTTGATATATAAATGTAAATGTTTTTTCTCTCTTTCTTTCACTCTTTTTTTGGACTGTATAGATATAATCTGTGCATTCAGTACACTAGCCCTTGTATTTAAAGCAACAGAAAAAGAAAAAGAAAAGAAACGACGTTCATTATTAGGCTACAGACTTAAACAGGGTGAGCAGGTTTGGGGACAAAAAAATTTAGAAAAAACCTTAAAAAAAAAAAAAAAGGAGCTGATATTTTAACTTTAGTGTTACGGCTCCTTTTGGTCTCTGACAGGTGCCGTGGTGTGCATGCGCGTGTGCGAGAACGTGTGTGTGCGTGCGTGCGCGTGTGTGTGCGTTTGGAAGCTAGCAATTTTGTCCTTGTTTTGAGGCTTTTCTTCAACACACACATACAAAAAAAAAACACAAAAAAAAACACCATGTTGTGGTTGAATTAAAAGGGATCACTGATTGAACACTGATCTTTGGCTGTTCGGAGCCACATATGGACCAGAGAATGATACATGATTGTAATTATGAACAGTTTAAACTGACCCACGTTTTTATATAAATATATAAAAATATATGACTGCAGGGTATTGATAACGTATAGATACTTTTTTTTATCATTATTATTATTATTATTATTATTAATTGCAAGTGATATATGTGAGTGTGTGTGAAAGTTTATAGTTGAACACAATTCTTGTTTGTTTGTGTTAGCTTATTGTAAACAAGCATTCTGCTGTAAATTTGTTCTTGGTATTAAATTATAATTTATGAATTTGAAAACACCAGTTTTTCATGGTTTCTTTTTTTAACTTCCCAAACTTTATGTGTGAACTTGTCCTTGTATGGGTGTGCGTGCGCGCGCGTGCGCGGGGGGGTGTGTGTGGTCGGTTGAATGTGGTGCTGGTGGTGGTGGAGGGGGAAGGGAGGGAGGGGGGGTGACTGGAGTCAATTTGCTGTAGCAGGATGTTGCCCTTTTGCCCTTTGAAAGTGATTAATGAATTACAAAATAATTAATCAATCCGGCAACAGGCCCGCTCAGTACCTTAACCGCCCCCCCCCCTTTTTTTATTTTTAATTTCCCTATAAGGTTATACTTCCTAAATCCCGATCTCTAAATTACCAAACTGTTTGGAAAATGATGGATTCAAGGTTGCTGTCTGTTAAAGCCCAGAAATGGAATACCACTTGTAATAAGGCGCAGTGCCTCAACAGATAATAACATTTCATAACAGTAGCCCGCCCTCACACGGGACTGCGACCATAGTGCAGGAAATACCAAACCCTGCCTTCCCACCGCTTTATCTGCGGAATAAAGTTTCACCTTTGTACGCTCGCATAAATATTAATGGGCGGAATTTATATAGGAGCCTGTACATTATGCATAGTATCAAAATAAGATAAATCGTATTGAAAGGGAAACCGCTTTGAATGATTTCATGAATATAGAATTGCTCTCTATCGCTGGCAGTCGTTTCGGTTGTTATGCTCTGCTTTTTATTTTTACTTCCAACCGATTCACCGGGCTTCATCAACACTACCAGAACTTCCTGAACTATAGGCGGCATAATGCACATCATCGTTATCGTTGCTGTTATGTGTGTGAGAAACTCGAGAAGTGGATGTAAAGGTTTACAGTGCCAGCTATTTACACGCACTCTACTCTGACGCTAAAACTGTTTGCCCTATAATTATTATTAGTATTGGCTTAGTTGGAAGTTAAGTCTGAAGTAGAATTAGCCTTGTTGTGCAGAAGCTTTATCAGGATCGGTATGAAAGCCAACTTCACCACATTTTTTTCCCTGCCGCTGCTGCTGGTGTGTATCTGTGAGTGCGCCTGTGTGGTTGTGTTGCTGTTGATAATGAAGAAAATGATGATTATAATGTGGCGCTGATGGTCTTTTATCACTGGCTTCTTGCTGAAAGCGCTATTTATCCATACAGTGGTGCTTCCCCTGTTTGTCCAACCAAGCTGTCCCTGAGGTATAGCCTACACTGGGGCCAAACTAAGCCCATATTGATAATTAAAGGTGGACATCTCGCTACACGCGATCATCAGTTAATTGGACAGAGTGTTTAAAGTAGAGCAACCCCGGCCACTCAAAAAAAAAAGGAAAAAAAACTTTTACCATTCACAGTGTTAGCAGGGGGTGAACACTTTGAGGGATGCAGAATTCACCCACGTATGTCAAAGTAAAGCTTTCGAGTGGGTCTTGACCGGTTGGATTTCGACACTGACCGGATTGATTTGAGGTGACAGAATTTCTTTTTCATGACTTATTGGATCTATGTTGGACTCCATAATTTCTACTTCTGTCCATTTATTAGCATTATGCAGGGGAAAAAACCAACAAGGTGTAACTTGCTGCGACGTCACTTTTATTTACGTCTGCGTGACGTGCCAACTGTTTGACACGCGAGCTGGTTTTGCCTATAAGCAAAAGTTTAAAGAAAAATCCTGCAGCCTGCTGACGATGCTACGAGGCTGTGGCATGTATACAGAGTCTTTAATGCTCGGTTAGTTTGTTGGGGTTTTACACACAGAAGCTTAGAACTTATTTAGGGCTCACGGGCTATTAGTGGCGCTATTTGTTTAATAAGATAAGGATATGGTTTGCATTCCCTTGCTCTTCCGCTGTCTACTTCACACGAAAGCACACAAGCACATGTCTGCGCAGTTAAGCCACAAATGCACATATGCACATTATTTGCACCTTGGCACTATCACTATGACAAATTATCCCATACTGCATGCGCTTTATTCCATATAGATTCAGGCACCGCAGCTCATTTACAATGTAGCCTACAAGTCAAAGGCTTAGCAGCTTGGGGCACCTGCCTCATATGTTAACGCACGGGCTTTGAAGACAGAGGAAAAAATAATTAATATTATTATTATTACTATTATTACTATTATTATTAATATTACACATTGACTATAAAGTGGTGATGAAAGCTCAATCAGCAGATGCAAGACAGTTTTTTCCCATTCTGTAGCAGTTTTCTTTATTTTAAATGTTTTATTTTGCGATCATTTCTCCACTTTGTCTTTCGCCATTAAAATAAATTGCCTTTCACTTCTCCTTAAAGCAAACGCCTTCCCTGCACTCTGTCCATAAATGTAAGAAAATTGTGCCATCTACCCGCTGTCCCTGGAACTGTAGCTTCCCAAGACCTCGGAGACCTCGGCTCACTTTAACACAAACGGAAAGGCGGTCGGCGCTGCACATGCAGGCGCCTCCTCGCGCGTCCATGACAGCAGCTGCCGGCTGCTATTAGGCTGTAACTTTACAAGTAATGTGTGTTTTAAGCACCTGTCATCCACTCTGTATCCCACTGCGTCAGTCTGTGTGAATGGAGCAGATAGTATACGGCCACTGGGCATCTCTTTGCCGGAGAGTCCAAATTCACATGATCCTGAGCGCATGAGCAGGCACACACACAAACTATTTGGGGGGGGGGGTCGAAGGTAAAATGTCATAGTTGGGGGATAAGCCTTTTTTTTTCTTTTTGGAAATTCGTGAGACCCACGACTGTAATTTACGCCTATAAGGAACCGCGTTCTGCTGTTGACTACATCAGCGAATTTTGTTCCTGGTTATTTAGCATCTATAGAACATGTTATAGAACATGTAGAACATATTTCCCGCACAACTGTAGACCTCCTGGGTTTATTTACTTTTATAAAGATTTGTTTGCAGCACGCCGTTTTTATATTTACGCCGATATTAATCGATAGTACTGAGTTTTGTTCCGCTTAACTTAAACAGAGCGGTTCCTTTCATGAAGTTTTCATAAGTGTTCGGGCCGAAAGGAGAGAGAGAAGGGGACGTGCAGAAAAAAGGGCCAGGCAACACTACCAAGACAAAGTTCACTTGAAAAAAAAGAAAGGGGGGGAAAAGGGAAGGGGGGGGGGGGGGGAGAAAACACTGCTAGACTTTCAAAAGGGGTGCAGCGCTTTGTGGCCGTTAAATAGGGGAGGTAAAGACAATTGCAGCTGATGTAGTCCAGGAGTATGAATATACCCCGTGCTGAATTTATGCCCGTTTCGAGAAGGCTATTTGAGTTTTCTTTTAGCCCAAACACGCTCACAGCTAGTCCATCTCGGTGCCAGCGAAACATTCCCTGCGGTAGTTTGAATATTTACGTGCCAAATGGATCAGAATGCAAACTGATATTTGGCCACCGAGTTTAGCATGAAGACCGTTTACAATATTAAAATGTATTTACGGCCGAGAGAGAACAAAACTTTTCGTTCTTTTTTAAAAGGAGCATGCTGCTGGGTTTCTGTCACACTACTGTGCGCCCGAAACTACAAAGCGGGGAGACCGGCACCTTTTTAAAGCGCACGTTGTAATTTGTCTTAATATAGACGATCACACACAGAGGGGAGGACTTAGAAGAGCGGTGAGCCAGAGGGATGATTTGAAGAGACCGCAAACACTCTGCTGGATATTAGACAGCCCCCCTCAGCCTCCCCAAACCCTAACGCATTACTTCATCATGAGTACTTCATAGGTATTGATCGATATAGGCCTACATCTTGCATTGATTTGTTACTCGGGGTACATAGATACTTTATTAAGATTCCCATTAGGTGCACCGCAGCGGTTGTCAGTCTTCCAGGGGTCGCAGTATTAATGTTACACACTCTTCACTCTGAAATCGTTTGGCGCGGGACCCTGAATGTGCCTACAGCCCACACGTTAACCTGGGGGTTCCCGTGCGTGCGTTTTGGAGGTCCTTGGAGGTGCGCGTGCTTGTGCGTGTAACTACAAAGTGGCTGATTAGGCCTGCGTAATTGGCGATGTCAGTTAACCAGGTTTGTTGACTTAAATCGCACTATTGCGCAAACAGTGGTGTCCGACTTAAGCCAAAAGACGATGAGGAGGAGGAGGATGGCGATACCTGCCGCAGTGATTAGCGTGTATGGAAGACGCTGGACGTAAAATTTTGCATAAATTGCTCAGATAGAAGCTAAATGTTTAATCAATTCTGCATTAATTTGACGGACAGGCCTGCCATGCCTCGCTCGTGTCACTCCACACGCAGCTCTGCCTGTCTTACCCGTCGGTTATGGGGATGTTTTCTGTTTTCCTCCCTGTAAACCTCCCTCACCACGGAACTGTGTGTGTGTGTGTGTGTGTGAGGGAGAGAGTGAGCGTCTATGAGTGAGCGTCTATCCCTCTGTGTGTGGGTGCGTGTGTTTGCCGAAACTTCAAACGCGCACTTGGCAAAGCTCTCTCAAACTGTGAAATTAATTTGGCGTAATTCTGGTCGATGCTGGTGGTAGACTGAAGGTGCTTTAACAATAAATCTCACACCCTGGGCGTTATCTCTTGTCCAGCCTTCATCTTCATCATCGTCATCATTATCACTGTTATTATCATCACCATTTCCACCACCAACACAGTGATCAGCAGCCTACACGTTCACAAATTCCACAGGTGAAAAAAATAAGCCAAACAAAAATCCTCCAAAAATGTAAATTTGTAGACTCACCTCTGCTGTGGAAATCCTCGAGAACTTCAGCTTCAAGAACGTGAATTCTACTTTTTTGTACCCATTTAACCTAAAACAGGGACTGCTAACATTTTCTTTATTGTTACTATTATTCTTTTATTTTACTTTATGACATTTCTTTCATCGTCCAGGCTATATGTTGCTCTGTCCCTCTGTGTAAACAGCCACGGGAAAGCGGTCGTTTAAAGTGTTTCTGTAGGACGGACTTTGCGTATTTCAACTCGTGTTTAAAAAAAAACAAACATAAAAAATACAAATAAAAAATAATAAAATTAAACACCAAGCTCTAAACGGCCAAACATCTACTCGTATATTAGACTGAGTCTCCCGCGGCATTTATTTGACCTGTAGGCCATAATAGCGGCAGATATCGGATTCTTTCTTATTCAAGTGTTTCTTAAAAAACATGAATATAGAAACAAAATAAAATTAAAGTGAATGGTTAAATAGATAAACAAACAAATAAACGATGTTATGTTTACGTCCACGTACCGATGGTTTCTCAGATCCTCAAGAAATCCTTAAGGATTTGTGACTCCTTCCTATTCCCTTTTTTTTTAAAAATCATCCTATATTTTCAAAGCTGTTGCGCTTAAATTTAAAGTCGCCTCTTTTTACCTTAACTTTTTAAAGTAGCATTCTCTTTATTCTCAGCTCACCCAAACAATATTGCGACATAAACACTGCGCGTGTGTGAACAAGTCTTCTCTTCGGGCTCTTTCGCTACCAATTCATGGGCTCCCACACCTTTTCGTGTCAAGAACACCAGACGCAGTTACGACTTACAGCCCCCGGATCCCCGCTTGATAAGATGTTGTCACGGGGACCCACGTCTGACATTTTCTGAGGCTTGATAGGATTTTTTTTAACACAGTCTCCATGTGCTGCAGACTAGCAGATAGCAGCAGGGAAGCTGAAATCCAGGATCAACATCCACGCAGGATGTATACATACATCCTGTAAATGTGCAACTAGAAGCTGAACGTGCATCACGAGAGAAATTAAATTATTTCTCTGATTTCCGAGGACCCCATTTTATCTCCCTCGGCGAACCAGTATAGCTCACGGGACCCCAGTTTGGGAACCAGTGTATATGTCGGACTGTGATCATTTTTTGTTGAATTAGATTACAGTGAAATGACAGCACTTCTCAGATTGCTGAGGACGACTTCACCCCCTCCTTCGGTGACCCCCGCTGGTCCCGGGACGCGCTCCGGGACCCCCTGCACTAATGAACAGCGATAACAGTATAACTGGTGGCCGCCAAAAGACAGCAGCATGCAGGCTGTTGTCATAGCTGGCTATGCACACAGAAATCGGTCAACCTTATGAGGGGACAAACCTTCACCGAGGGTCTCCGCGGAAAAGGGGGGAAATGTGAAGGAGTATCTGCTTGCAACAGCGAGATGGCGCTATTCTGCATGTTTAACATCAGCTGCGCTCCAGTTCTCTCTGTGCCTGTGAAATGCTCCATGTCTACCTGACCACCTTTGATTTCTCTGCAAAATACGCCGAATGAAACTAAATACAGATATCAAAGGCTAAATAATCGGCAGACTCCAGTCGGACAGGTTAAGCATGGAATTCCAGATGTTTTGTTCACATTTATGCTGAAATGTATGCAAATTTCTGAAGAAAAAAAATTCTTATTATTAACTAAATGTCTACTTAAGGGGGAAAAGAAGTATAGAAAGCACAGTAGGTAACAAACCCAGCTACTGTTTGTCAAAGAAACAGTGAAGATCAGGTTTCACATAGTGTTGCGCTATAAGCTCATTACGCCTCTTCCCCGCAGGCTCCAAATTCGCGATGATCGGTGCAGTTTCAATATTTTGTGTTCATTTATTGACAACTGCTTTATGTTGAAATCTGATCTGCATTATGCTTTTTGTGTCCCGTTTATCGAACATTGTGTTACATTTCAAATAAATCTGCTTTAAGTGTCCAGAACACATTTGAAATTTCTAAAAGAAAATAATTGATAATATAATATATAATCTATATATGGCCTTATTTTTTCTACACTCTGGATTTTTTTTAAATTTTATGTTATTTATTTACTTATTTTGAACCTTTTTCAATTTGAACTTCAAAGCGCTCTGGGCCTGCTGGCACTAGTCTCTTGTATCTCTCTCTGTTGTTCATTTGCTTCGTAATTATTATTATTATTACAATTTATGGTAAAATATTTATTATGATTTTTATTATTGCGATCCTGTTTGTTTGTTGGATCGGAGGTGCTTCCAGCGGCCTGTGAACGAGCGGCGCTCCTGATATAACAAAGTGTAAAATAACACCATGTGATAGTTCATTCGATATAATTTCTCATCCGGTTGTATTCTCTCTGTTTGAATGACTGAAAACAGGTATATTTTCGCTTAAGCGTCCTTCAGCTTTTTATTTATTTATTTAATTATATATTTTTTTCAGTTTTTCCTCCTCTGCACTTCAAAGAGCGGTGGGAGCTGAACTATTTCGATTTTATGAAATTTTGTCTTTTAGCTGATTTTACTTTTAAATTATGAATTGAAACCTTGACCTAAAAACGTTAAACTCCAGCGTCAACACACTGAAATGAAAGATAGTGAAACAAATGCCCCCCGCAGCCTCAAGTAGTCTCAGTAATGAATAACAGTATTAGTTATCATTACTAAAGCCACTGCATTGTACGTACGCACACGTGTAATTTACTTGTGTATCTGCGAAAAATTGGATACAATTAACAAAATAAATAAATAAATCACACTTTCTACTTCTTTAAATTGTTTTAAAAAGTTCGCTTTTGCATCTGAATGTAGGTAAGGCGATAACTGAACGACCTAAATTGAGCCATTTCGTGATGCTGACGTTGTGGACTCAGTCATCAAGCTCCCTGAAGCTTTGGCCAGTCCTCTGAACTCTACAACTATATGTAAACAAGGTGTCAGTTTGGGAATAATCTTTCTTACTTTTTATTGGAAGGAAAATTCAATCTCCCAAGCTTAGATTAAGCAGTTTTTTCCTTTTACTCTCACCCTCTTCTTCTTCTTCGTCCCTTGTCATTGCTGGGGCTGGACTTTGGTGGACAATAATGCGGGAATTGTTGATGCTTTGTGACCCATAAAATTTGAGGGTGGCTATTCTGGCTTTGGTATGTAATTATGCAAAACACTTTGCATAAAGACTTGCTATCCGATCTAATGATAGAGCCTGCAGTCTCATTTCCAGAGAGGGAGACACCAGCAAACCCTACACTCCGAGTGACGGTGGAAAAGCTGCCATAATAAAACCAAGACAAGTGCACATAAGAACACATGCTATTGTTCAGGTAATTTTGTTTTGGTATGGATATTTATAATCTAGCAAAATAGAAGACTGTATTTAAATGTAACTGCCACTTACAGTATGTGTTTCTTTCACATTCATCTCTTTTTCCTTTTTTTGCCTTTTGTTTCTTTTTGAGTCCACTGTTGTGTTTTTTATGAAGCTCTTTTAATGTGTGAAATCTTTTGGTTTTTGACTTTTAAAATGACTTTAAAAGAAAGAATAAAGAAAAGGCAGACAGGAGGAGAAAGTCAAACCCTTTGCAGAATGTGTCTGCTCTGAAGAGCAGGTTCATTGTGATATTGTTCAGCACACTGGTTTTCTTCACACCAGGGGTCTAAAAGAATATCTAAATACAACCTATGTTTCTATAAACACAAATCATGGCAACACTTATTTACTTTTTTTTTTTTAGATTATTCCCAATAAATATGTAAAACAAAAGAATGAAATAAAATAAAATTTAAAAAATGGATGCAATATTTACATGGATATATTTTTTGTCACAATTTTCAGCCTGTTTATTAAAAGACTGCAGACTGCATGTCTTTGAGGTGTGCAGTATACGGGATATTCTGTGTGTATGCACATAATAAACACTTGTGCTGCCTGACAGAGGTGTGAATCTGAGAGCTTTTCTACCAAATGAAGTGCCAGCAGAGAGAGAAATAAAGAGATCTGCAGCTGTCAGGGGTCAGTCAGGCAGAGATTGCTTCTAGAGATCTTTTGAAAAAATCACACGTTTGAAGGCTTAGTACTTTGCTGTCTTCGCATTTCAAGCTCAGATCAGTGGAATCAGAAAAAAAGGGAGAACATGGGTTGGAGAATTCTGATGTTGGGATGGACACCGGACGAGTGCTTTTGGAAGGCAGGAGACAAGTCTTTTACCTGATCCTTTAGAGAGAAGAGGAGAACCCATGTTTTTTTTCTTTCTTTTTTTGTTCTGACATTAAAACATGTATTCCTCAGTTAAAGCAACAGCGTCTTTAATGTCTGTGGGCGTGCATGTGTGTGTGTGTTTGTGCAAAGGAAATGCAATGTACAAAACGTGCTCTACACACTCCTCTAATTTGCTGTGTGTGTGTGTCGACAAAGAAGGAGTTATGGAAAACAACTCTGAACTCTGAAGTGTTTTATAATTCACTCACATATTCAGTTTGTTGCTGCTTGAGAACCTTTATAGTTAAAATGTGGAGCACCCCCCTTTTCCAATGTAGAATCTTTTTGGCACTGTTCAGGAACAAGAAACCAAATAAATTACACTGAGATTGTTTCACACATTATTCATTATTTCAAGGATATAATGCGCCACATTTACTGTTACTTTGTTGTGCTTTTTGAGCAACTTTTCTAAATCCTGAGCCAAGCAGGAGCCTTTTTTGCTCTTTCCTGGCTGATATTTTGTGGCGATCACTTACTAATTTTAGGTCTTTTCTTGAATGATCAAACATTTTTTTTCCTACAAGAGTTCAGAGGATTCCACAGACACAAAACACATTCTGGAGAGATGAAGTTAAGCGTTTAAGGAAAGAAGGTGAGTTTTTATGATATTAAGAAGTCATTAAAAAAACAGAGAATCATTATTCCTCATGTGTTTGCTAATAGAGTGGAGGTGGAGCAGTGTCTCGACAACTGTGAAGCCAAGAAAATGTAACTGAATACACACAATTCAATTTCAGGACTTTGAGGTCCGGGTTGCAAATAAAATTTAAAAGAAAATATGTCATGAAGGTTATTGATTATGACTTTTAACGTACTTTTAAGCAGCATTTATCTCTCTCTGTGTCTCTTAGACAAACACACACACACATATGCACACAAAGCGAGCGTGCTCTGCATCAGAGCAGAGTGTGCTCCAAAGCAAACCCCAGTAGGCAGTTGTAGTAAATTCTGCCAAAGTGTTGAGTCAAGCTATTTCAGCCAATCACTACTCTCACTGCAAAATCCAACAGTGTGAATTTTCCTTTCGCCTCAGACTCCTGCACAGAGCAATGTTCTTAAATAAGGGCAACGTTTTTATTTACAACATAACTTTTGACATAAAGCCCCGTTGAAAGCTGTTGACCTTTTAGAGAGTTTTGTTTAGTGACAAGATTTTAAAAGATCTCTAAACTACTATATTTGGATTTATATCTTTTTAAAGTTTCTGCTATGTTTCTATGATACAACACTAATATCCTGCTTAATACTAGCATCAGAAATCTGACAAATATGCCAACTTGTTCTTTAAACATGTGACAAACTCACCAGCCTGTTGTTTAAAGCGGAGAAGACGAGATTTAGCACTTTGATTCTTACATTGTATGACACTGCTCCCTAAGCAAGGACTAACATTATTTGACAGCCAAGTTTTAAGTGTATTTTGAGACTGGTAAAGCTTTTTTCTCCCCCCATTTCTGACACACTATAAAGTAAATCTGTTTAAAGATGAAACAAAAGAGAAATGAACCAGAGGGAAACTGCTATGGTGACAGAGAAAAGGAACAAAGTTCAAGTAAGCACATTATGACTGATTATTTGATTAATAATCTTCTTGACTTTGAGTCTTTCAGACAGAAGAGTTTAAAAAACTGTTCTTGAAGAAGCTTTCACCTTGAAGTCCTCACATTTTCAATCACAAGAGAGTTCTGGAGGAACATGTCTGTCTTAACGTGAACCCTAACTCCTGCCTGTGTTTTCTAACCACTTGTGTTTTTTAAATATGCCATGTGATTTCTTTTGCCTGCAACTTGAGGAAGGCAAAATATGCAAATCCCATCAGATTTATAACACTCTGCGCATTTCAGTTGTATGTGCTTCTGCTGTGGTGTATTATTATTTTCAAGGGTTCTCAGCAGGACATAAAAGGATCATAAGTTATTCTTCCACCTGACAAAAATATTTCTTTTTCCCTCCGTTTCAAAGATGGACCCAAGTAAATGTGATAATGACGTGATTTATTATCATCTGAATGGATGACGGTGAGCTGATTGGTTTCGACGGAGCTTCATGCAATGCTGCATATGGAACAAAATATAAATTGACGGGGGGATGCTTACGATGAAGTGGGAAAAAAAGGCTTTCATGTGACAGCGTGGTGTGCTCATTAAATCATTTGCAAACAAACATTTTCATTCAGGCCACCATAGGAAAAGCCCTCTGAAAGTGGGCTGAAAGTGGAAACGAGAGCAGAGTCCTGGCGCCTGACAGAAAAGCTCTTCAGTGAACTCTGAAGTTTGATTTTTCCCCAGAGATAGTTTTCTTACTTTCTATTTTTTTTTAATTAAACAAACACTTACCAATTCTTCAATGGGATTTTTCCCTTGAACAGTTGGCATACTGGTACTTCTTTTTCTCTTTCTTTAAAGGCTGTCCTCAATCGGGATCCGGCGGTTTTGACTGAAAGACCTCTGATTGGCCTGGTGTTAAAGAGCTCTGATCTGGGCCATGACAGCTTAGTCCAATCAGCCTGTTCAACATGCTGGTTTGACTGTCACTTTCAATTTTCACATGACCCCTTGGTCCTAGAATGGGGGATAAGTGGCAGAAAGTAGGGCTGAAAGCTCATATTATTGGTCTGACAGCTTCACTCATCTGAAAGTAATGCAAACCACAGTTCATATTTATTCTCTGACCTTATGCTCAAACAGGGAATCTACTGTATCTGCATGTTGGATGCTAAGAAAAAGGCCAAAATGGCAAAAAAATAAAGAAACAAAGGAAAGAAAAGTCAAAATTCATATGATTTCCTCACTCCTGCGAAAAGAAACAACTGTGCCTTTTAGGCTAAAGAGCAAAACTACATCTTTGTACTTCATGTATTAGGAGAACAGCAGGTGCATGAGCAATCCATAGTCCATATTTTTTCACCTTTCACTTAACACAATGGAAACAAAAAAACATGAAAAACACAGTGTCTGTTGCTGCACATTCACAGCTGATAATATTCTCAATATTCCTCCCGAAATGTTTTTATCTGAGCTATATTTATGCTCATGTAGGTCATAATAGAAGAGCGCTATCAGTGTTGCTGGATGTGGTCATTATCAGACATGGTGCTAGACAGAAGGGAGGGGTTCATTGTTCACTGTGTGCTGCCTGCCCAATGACTGAATAAGGTGTGTTCATTGTTCATTCTCTCTGTGCGATAGCCACAGGCTCCAGTTTTACACCAGTGTTGTTACTGCGCTTAACTATCACACAGCAAATAATCTGGTGACTTTAAAATACTGTAATTTTTTTTTTAAAGGGGACATAAATGAGAGAAACTGACATCACCTCCCACCACGGAAACGTTCACAATATTTTGTCATTTACCGAAAGGCTGTAAATGAATGATGGAGTTTGGTTTAAAAACATGTTCCCTTATCAAACTGAGGTCACTAGACATATCAAATATTTCCATGAAGAAAAAAGAAAATGTCAAAAGGTTCACGTTAAAGGCACCGTTTCTCTCTTCTTCTTTTTTGCTCTTTTTTTATATGCTAGTGTTATCTCATTTTGTGATATCACTTGTCATAACTCCAGCAGTAAACATGTAGAGTTGGGTGCTGTAGCAGTAAAGGTTGCTGTCTTTTCTGTATAATCCTCACTTCTTGTCCCCTGCCTGCCCTCCTAATCCCTTGGCATGTGTTGGTGACATCACATGGCTACTGGCTCTAAATTCCCCCTGCAACTGTCATTAACTCTGTGAACAAATGAATAATGACTGGGAGACTCGCTGGCTCCCACCACTGACCTTGGGTATTATTAGAGTGACCTCTCTTTGGCTTGACCAAAAAAAACAACAAAAAAAACCTTTTTGATATCATTGCTGCAAGTACACTAGGAATGATGGCCTATCTGCCGGGGGGTGGTGGTGGTGGTGGTGTAGTCGACAACCACCACTGTCGTGTAAACCTATACTTTCCTCCCACTGCTGTTTCATGAATACTTAATTAGAGCACACAGCCTGAAATACCCGACTTGCAAGTTGCCTGACCTCTCTTTACCAACAATGCACAATATTTGGGTTTAGCCGGGTGACATGGTCAGATGACATGTTTCACTGTAAAGGAGGGCCTTTTGGGAATCTTGTGGCAGTTAGCTGTGTGATATCATCTGTGCAGACAGTCAGGTGTGGCTGTGGGAGGAAGCATCTCCATATGTCACAGAACTGGTGCTCATAAGAACATGCTGGAAATCGCATGCTGATAATGATCACAGCCTGCAGAGAGATGAGTGAGGTTTTATTGTCAGCTGTAGAGGTGTAAAGTAATACAGTGCATTTACTCAGTTGCTGCATTTGAGTACTGCATTGTACTCAAATGAGTACTGTGCAGCTTATTTTTAATTGGCAATTAATAGCTAAAGATTAGGATTTGATATAGCAATGCTGCATTTTTACAGGTTTGACTAGTCAGCATATGCAGCCTGTATTTTCAAATTTCACTCTAAATGACTTAAAATTTAAAAGAAACACAATCACATTATTATCGTTATTATTAAAGAATTAACATGGATCTGAAATTATTTATTTATTTACATATAATGGCTATTTTTAATACCAGTTTGCCAAAAGGCAACTTTAGTATCAATGTATTCCAATGTAAATATATTATTTGGTAACAGTAACACCTGCAAGAGGAGTACTTTTACTTCATGAACATTTAGATATTAATGCTTTTATTGCATGATACCTTAAACTTATTATTGCTACTTATACTATGTTATTATTAATATTACACTTATTTGATCTTTGTTGGTTTATAGATTTAGATGATATTTATAGATTTTATAGATTTGAATATTATCCATGCATAATATAATAAAACATTGAATCTGCAACAATATTATAATGACAGTGTATACAGTGATAACATATTTTATCAGACTTTTATTCAATTATTTATTTATTTTTACAGTTCAGTATTTGTACTTGTTTCCAGTGAATAGGCTTCTTTCACAGCTGAAGTAACTTTTCACAGACGCATTTGCTAAACTCCACTCTGAAAAACAACAATAACAAAAAAGTACATGGCTCATTACAGCACAGCTCAAAGAATAACTGTGTTTTTAAGGCACATCTAATAAACTCATCTGTATGTTAACGCCAACTTCATCTGAGTCCTAATCAAGCACTGAGATCAGCGTATGAAAGAATAAATGGATGAAATGAAGCTGGCATGGTGTTAATCTTAACGGTAGTTATGGAGAAGGCGTCCCTGTATGGACAATGACAAATACATATAGAAGCTGCAGCTATTTAGGGATCGTACAGAACGAATAAATACCTGAGATGAAAGGTAGACACAGAGACTGGCTGATGTAATCAGTGCTGCCACAACGAGGGCTCTCCATCATTGCAATCTGTAGATTGCAATAAAAGTTCCCAGAATTGCACTGAGCAACCCAATCTAAACCAATGGACAATCACAGCCTCTGATCTCAGTCCCAATTGAGACATATCCCAGCTGAATGTCCCAGAAATTAGACCTACTTGGTGTGTTCATGATCCCGAGATGGACAGATAGAGCAGGTGTTTTCCCCCCTGTCTCTCTCTCTCTCTTTCAAACACACACACACACACACACACACACACACACACACACACACACACACACACACACTTACATGCGCGTCAGTCGATAAGCTTCAGAAAAAGGTTTGTTATTTACATCACTTTATGCTGGTACAATTTTACACGGCATTGCAAAAGCCAGAGGGGGCAAAGTGAATCGCAATTAAAGGGTGACAATTAGTCGTTTGGTTATGCTGAAGTCACTAAAGCCGCACGACAGAGCAGCACGACCTCTGGCAGCGGAAAACAGCAGAGTGGGGAATAAAGGGGCGACAGAGAGGAGAGCCCCGCTTGTTCACTTGGGATGCTGATGTTGTCGGCTACAGAGAGCGTCAAAGCGCCGAGTCTATGATGTTACACGGGGCTGGTAAAAGAACCGTGTCCCGTGAGTTTTGGGACCGGCACACGAAATGAAAAAAAAAAATCAGTTAAAATAGTGGGAGAAAAAAAACTTTCAAAAGCGCATTCTGTTGATTTTTCATTGTGTGATGACAATAATCTAAATATATAAAAACACACTGAAAGACTAGATACTTGTAGACAAAGCAGCATTAATTTCTATCGTTTAAACAATCCCTCATCAGGCTCTCAGTAGTTACCTCCCTGGTCATTTAATTTTTGGATGCGTCACCATTTAAAGCTGTGTGCACGTAAACATTTTACGCAGGTGCATCACCGCAATGTTAATGAATAATCTCTCATTTATCCCCTCTTCGCGTTTAGAAATGTACAGCCTGGATCGAATTAAATACTACTACTACTACTACTAACAATAATAATAATAATAATAACAATGATACATAATAATTGCCCTACGTTTTAATATTTTGTTTTTATTTTTCATTTGAAATAAAATAAAAGAATAAATAATAATGAAACAATTCCCAGCGCACGGAAATTATTTATTTCTTTATATATTTTTTAAAACCTCACGCGGTTCTTAAACGGAGCCAGATTCTGTCTGGAAACGAGTTTTGAAACGCGGCGTATTTGGAAGCAGAAAACAGCAGGTTTAATGTCCGCCCAGCACCTGTCATGACTTGGATGTTGATGACGAGCAGGAGGTGGAACAAGAAGAAGATCTGAGTGACAAAAAAGGACGCGGGAAGATGTGAAGGAGTGAGAGATAAATGTGTATGGATCCGACCTTTCACAGAAAGTTTAAATGTGCTGGGCCAAGACCACGTGTGACCAAGGTGGCCAAGATGATAGAAATCATCATCAGAGCGGTAATTATAGTATAGTTTATGGCTGGCTGCCTTTGCCAAAAACAGTAATTGGAGCACACCTCTTCTTTTAAGCGGAGAAAGCGTTCAGCTTGGAGGATGGAGGCAGTTTTGAAAGCAATGACGGATACTATTGTCCAAAATTTGACCCTCTATTAACATCTCTTGGCAGAATCTGGATTCTGTCACCATGGAAGAAGACAAAAGTCATTTTCTCAACATACCAAATCCCCTCTTTTTAAATGCCTCCCCCACCAATAAATTGGTGGAGGCCAGCCCAGAAGCTCTTCCTTTAACACTCTCCACGCTACCACCTCTCCATCCTCCCTTTTGTTTTGCAGGTGTCTCCAATTACCTGCTAATTTGCCACTAATCTTGGCACGATTCTTAATAAACATGTTTATCCCCCCCCCTATAAAACAAAAGTTGCTGAAAATCTGAGCGCACACTGACAATAGCACTGACATTCTCCCCCGCCTTGTCATTAAACAATGTGGCGATTTATTAATTTCAGTGTAAAAGTATTGCAACCCAAGAGAGAAGTGAAGAGTGTCGGTGTTAGAGATGGATGCAGGTTGTCGGGTGGCATTTCATTATGAATTTCCTTGGTGAAAGATGAGTGCCAGGGAGCAGTCAATTCAACACAGACACGAAGAGAGAAAGAGTGTTGCTAAGAGACAGGGATGCTGCACAACTTCCATCAGGAGCTTGACTCTGACCTTATATGCAAATTAGCTTCTGCCAAATCTTTTGTGTGAAAGCAACTGCGGTGTCACAGCTACCTGGCCTAAAAATGCTTTAATATCTAGACTCCTCTTAGAATGCAAAATGCACTTTGGAAAGTGGAGCAGTGCAATAAATAAAGACCCAGGCGCACTTGTTGGGGTTTTAATGGGGTCTAAATGAAGAGTACAAAAGAAGGATGAGGGCTGCTATGAACCTTTACTTGAATTGCTCTGTGTAGAATCAAAGGCTTTCTTCCCCTTTAGAAATAATGCTCTGTGAAGGGATATTCAAGAGCTGACATGTTTTCCAAAATTGCCCAGTGCATGAAATTTCAGCTACATCTACTGCATATTAAATTTAACTGGCTTTAAACTGTCCTGTAAACATTTGTTATTTACTTTTCTTCCTAAAGCTACCTGATGAAGCAGGAGATTTTGCAGGTGGCGTCTAGAAGCGACATGGATTATTCACACATGACACATCAATACTGCACAGTTTTCTTGACCTGTAAGTCATTTAACACAAGAATGATAATGATGCTGAGGGCGGGGAGGCGGGTGGAGGTGGTCGGACAGGGCAAATAGGTTGCGACCTGCGAAAAGGGGCTGTATCAGGTTGGAGCATTTTATTTGAAGTGGACACTGATAATGGCCTTTTAGACATGCCAGGTTTGATCTTTCACCACTCAGAAGAGAGCGTAAATCAATAATCGGAGTGAGCAGTGATATGAGGTTACTGTATGAGCAACTAGTAAGCAGACGACAGCATCTGCACATGGCTTAATTGGCTGGACATTTAATGGGGTCAACATGAGAAAGAAATACAGATTCACTTATCAATAGGGAAATGTTTTGGGGGGTTCTGTCATGGAGCGCTTCAAATCAAAACCATTGTGCATCGATTGTACGTTTTAATGTTTGGTCTTTACGCACGGAATAAACACTTTTGGAAATTTAGAAATTATGATCACAGCCAGCTCTTCACAGATTAACTTGCGGGAGCAATGAACACAACTTCAAGGCGCAAGCATAAAATAGCCATTTTAATCAAAGCTAAGTGAAATATAGATCCCTCTCCTCCTGGGGTTCTTCACATTATGCAGAGATACAGACAGAAAGAGAGTGGGAGGGAGAGAGAGAGAGAGGAAAAAAGAGAGGAAACGGAGAGAGAGAGAGTCCAATACACTACTGTGTTCAAAGCCAACCTTGTCAATAGTACTCACAGTGGGCTAGGGGAGTGTAATAGCACTTCCCTGATTCTACATTGATATCATATAATCCAGTGTGCCCTGTTTCAGTATCATATTTATCTAACCTGCTGGGGGACAGGGTAAGGGGGACAGTGTCCCTGCTGCTAGGAGCAGACACATTACACACTGCCTCGTGTATTCTTATTGATTACTCCCAACCCACAGCCCAGGGACCATAATTTAACTCAGCAGGCACTACAGTTAATACTGGAATTCAAACATTCCATCTACACTTCAAGAGACAAAAACAATTGACACTTTAAAAATGTGCAGGGCCTCTCTAAATGGGATCTGAAGGGAATGGATCTCCATTTTCTGGTCTGTTTTTTTTTTTCTTTTCCTCTCTCCTACTTCAGTCTCCTGCCTGCACCACTACAGCATTGTTTCTGAGCAGAACTGTGAGCAAACAGCTTTAAATGAATTGCAGTGAGTCAAGGAAACTGGTAATCAAGAAGGACATGAAAAGATACATACATTCTTTTTCTTTTCTTTTCTTTTTTTTTTACAAAAATGTTCTTTTAATGCTTCAAATATCTGGAAAAAAGCATTGATCATAAAAAGCCACAAAAAAAAAAGCAAAACAACGACAAAAAGAGCATTTTCCAACTCCAGATAAAAAAAATAAATTCCTCTGGTAAAGTTTGAACAAAAAAAAAATGACGAGATAACAAAAAGCAATATTGACATGACGTGTGAGGGTGGTGTGCCCTGCTCAGGAAATCACAGGTACCAGCAGTGGCAGGAAAAGGAAGCTGCCTAGTTTAATAAGAGTGTTTGAAATGTAAACATAAGCATAACATTGAAGCTAAAGTAATTAAACCCTTGCGAGGTTATACAGGAGAAGAAAAAAACTTGTGCAGGACTCTTTGTTGGTGACCAAGTATGGGGATGTGGACTAAATCTATGTTGTTGCTGATCATTTTTAAAGCATACTGAAAGAACCTGTCTCTGTAAAATGTTGAGCCGGGAATGAGCGCTATTCATTCGAAGGACATTCCTTCATTTGCTGTTTTTGATGATGGTGGTGCAGGCACATTTCTAACTCGCTGCTCCCATAGGTGTTCAGTTAAGTTGAGATGTGGTCACTATGAAGGCCATACGAGTCACATCATTTTCATACTCATCAAACCATTCAGTGACCCCTATTGCCCTATGGATGGGTGCATTGTTACATTAGACGAGACCCCTCCCATCATGATAGAAATGTTTCATCACAGCATAAAGGTGATCATTCGGAACAACTTTGTATTGATTTCCAGTGACCGTCCTCTCTACGGGGGCAAGTGGACCAAAATCATGCCAGCAAAAGGCTCCCAGCAGAGCCACCAGATCTCCTTAGCGTAGGGGTCAAGGGTTTAGATGTATGAAAAATTATTTGTTGTCCTTTTTACCATCTATTGAAACCAAGTAACAAGCAAAAAAAAGCAACAAAAACAAAAATATTGGTAATCCTGAAAGATAGATTATCCCATCAATAACTATTTCATAAACAAATCTACAAATTCAGAAAAAGTGAGACCTCAGTTTCTTTCAAACCGAGGTCTCATTTTGATTCGGAAAACGATCAAGCCTTAGAAATAGACAAATCTAACATAGACTGCCACACTTTTTTAAAGCTAAAATGAGCATCACAGGGGATTAATATGCATTAATTAAATTGACTCTGTTTCCTTTAATGAGAGGGAACAGATTTGATGTTAATGCTGTTGATCTCACAGAGGCTTGAATCTACCTAATTAACCAGTATTTCTGTAACACACTAAAATAATCAATAATAAAAAAAAAAAGGAAAAGAAATTTCATCACTACCATGCATACAGATACCTGAAACACATGAAATGCTACCTCACCTCGTCAAAAACAGGCTTTTCAGTTTGGAAATGTTTCTTTTATTTCTTTTCTATTCACTCCCTTTCTTTTTTCATCTGGTGCAATAATTAAAATGACTGCTTTATCTCAGGTTTTAGTCATAGTGTGGCAGCACTCACTGTTGCATCTGTGTGCTGTGCAGAGATAGAGAGTCTGTGGAGGGCCAGGGAGCAGGCTCCAGAGATCCATCCATCTCAATCTGAGGCTACAGCTGACACCTTACAAAGAGGTACAATTAATAAGGGCATTATCCAGCAGTAGGCAACAATAGAGTCCTAACGCAGAGACACCAACCTCAGGAGGCCCAGGGAGGAGAAAAAGGGAGAGTGTGTGTTTATGGGTGGGGGAAGGGAAAGCCAAAGTGCTTCAAAATGGGATGCATTACAAGCGACGTCTTCGGAACATGAATTACAATCTATTAAAACTGAGGTTTATGATGGATGATAGAGGCTATTTTGTGTGCTAAATGGGTCACATTAATTTTACTGCTCTAAAATCTTACATTTACCGAAGTTTAAATGATGAAAAGTCATTCATATTTTCAATACATCGAGTTGCTTAAGCTATGAAATTCCAGACTGGCAGAGCCGAATCTGAAAAACAAAACAAAAATGATTATTAGCTCTTTGTTTCATGACTGCGGTTTAATTTATGAAATGGTCATCATGAAATCTGAGCTATCAAATGCAGCATAACTGATAATGGAGCTCTCATGAAAGTGTCCTGTTAGTGCAGGTTGAGTGCAGCTCTGTGGTTCACAGGGGAGAGGGCGGGGACACCGCTGCACTGACATTTACAGCAATCCAGGAGTTGTTTGTGGTCACTGGACTGGAGACAAACGCTGAACCCCAAAGGTCAGAGGTTGGGGCTAAATTTCATCCACAGTGGAGGTCCCTCTGTTGGAAAAGACAAACAGAGAAAACAGCTGAGGTGTGAAGTGTTCCTGGTGTCGGGGGAATCAATCAATCGTCATGTATAAACACAAAAAGGAACACCAAAGGACTACAGACCTGCCTAAATGTTGGTACAAAAAGTGTTTAACGTCGTAAAAAGAACAATAAACACATGCAGATCAATACAAGATGAACTGACGGGTGAAATAATAATCAGAGAACGTATTCTTAAATAACTCTTAAGGCTGCTCCAGTTTTTAAAAGGAGTCAAGAGTTCCCCCTCACAGTGATCTTTTTATATTTTCCTGCTCATTCCATGGGGAAAGGATGAGCTTGGTTATGGATTAACGCTGTGATCAATAACAAGATAGGAGCCCGGCTCTCTAAGCTCAAGAAAATTAATTCGAAATGCAGTCAAACTCTTATCGACCCGCAGCCAGGGGTTGCTTTCATTGCAGGTAGTTGATAATCCACCAATATTGTGATGAGCAGCTAATCTCTCATTTGAAATATGACCTCCGCCGCACATAATAAAAGTTAAGACTGGCCATGCATTTGTTGTCCATACAGCACGGTCCCCTGGCTTTTTTGTCAGTGGTGAGATTTTGTGATCTATTCCAGGAGTTTGAGTTAATCTTCGCTTTAGAGTTTGAGTCAATTAAACCAACTTAAAACATCTTGATTAGTAGCTGCTCTGAATTAATTATATGTAAATGGCGTATAACAGCTTTCAGATAAGATTAGATTTTTTCAACATTCTTTTTTTTTTGACATACTAAAACTCATTTAAGAGAAGCTTTAAAAAAGCTTTAAATAAAAGCTTGGCATGTGGAAATGCTTATGAAAATGATCATGGGTTAACTTTTGCATACTTTTTTTTTTTAATTAAAACACACCAAACAAATTAAGGGTTTGCTAAACATACAGCATTAGAGGTCTGAAAGAGTCCATCTTCAAACTCAAAAAGCAAATTTAATCAACTCTCATAAATTTAACTTTTGCAGGTTTAAATTCTTTCAAAACATTTCACATAGGTGATGAGAATCGCAATTTGTAATAATGTCCTAAATGTCATCAAACATCAATTTACTGGAGTAGCAAAAATGTTCCAGCAGAAAAGAAATCACTCTAGTCTTCTAGATTTTCTTCCAATTTCCGTTTACTTTCATTTACTTGGGCAATAATAGGAACAGCAGATAATGGCGATGAAGATGAAGGCTATTTAAATGTTGTGTTAATTATTATGCATCAAAGACAATTAATATTCAGTCTTCCTTTTCAATCAACAAATCAAAAGTTGTCCCTCCATGACACGGGGCAGCTCTTGTGATGTATCTTGGTCACCTCCAGCCAACATTATGCACAAACCTTAATCACTGAAGAGCCCGAGGAAAAGTGGTGTTATGCAAGTTTCAAATCAGAAGCCCAACAAAGCAGGTTAATTGATGATCAACATAGTCTGACTTTAATGAGGCCACGTTGCCCATGGCCAGGCCCAGTCCAGGGTATACGGGACTTTCTCCTGACTGCTCCACTTTCTTTGATCTTGTTTGCTTTCTCCACTGCTGGGACTGTCATTGTTGGTTTTAATTACTTCACCACCAAATGGTACAGATAAAAGATAGGTGTCTGTAATTAATAAAATCTCCATAAATTTGAATCACTAACCAGTCTCATTAGCTTCTGCCTTTTGTTTTGACTGAAGTTCTCATGTCATCTTTTTCCAGCTCTAACTATACAGAATAATATTACTTAGCTGAAGAAATCACTTGATATGCACCATATTTTCTGATAATCAAATTCACTGTAGGTAATTAAATGCAGCACATACTGTAGTCCTCCTGCAATGATTGAGGTCAGCCTGAAGGAAATGGCAATTGTTGTATTAAACCAATATAACACTCGAAAGTCTTTTCAATTAGTCATTTCTGAGGAACACTGGATGTCGATTTTAGTCAAGCTCAAAAACATAATCAAATTGTTGAAGAACTCATCTTTGATCATGTGTAATCAGGATCAGGGCTGTGTGATGCATCCCTGGGCCACAAACTAAATGAGTTGCAATGCTGCTGGCACTTACTGCTTTGGATGGCAGTCAGCTTGGCAGTCACAGAGCTGCAGTGTATTCACATGATAAAAAAAGCACAGTTACACAGAGGGGCATTTTGGGGGGAAAACACCTGTTGTTTTGGTGACTTTGAATACGTTAGCATTCTGATCAGATATGTGTTTTTAATGTAATCCCCCACAACCCCGCCTCTTCTTTTAAAGTTATTTCTTTTGCACAACTTGAACAACAATCTCTCAGCAAAAAAGAAAACAAAAACTTTATTCTTGAAGAGTTTAACACATTTCAAACACAATTTTGATGGTGAAAATGTGAACGCATACATCATTTTTTCAGGCTCACACCATTAAAAACAGACTTTATATTCAGTCATTTGGTCCATATTAATAATTCATTGCATTACAACATAAAGCACCTGTATTTTAAATATAATAAAGACATCCTTCCGTAAACGTACTTTTTCTGTTTACCTGCAGCGTAAAAGTAAAGCTATTCTCAATTATAGCACATCAGGTCAGACACAGGGAAGCAAGTCTTTGTTGCTTTGTGACAGTGCTCTATAATCTTGTAGAGAACAGCCTATCATTACCAGGCAGTGTGGTAATAGACTGACATGGATGCTATGGGGAGCAATTGATTCCACACATCAATCAGTAGGGAAACTCGCCTTAACGATTGCAGAGAAGTGGCTTGTTTGTCCTCAACATCGCGATAAATGCTAACACGAAGTGGTGCACAATATCTGCAGCTGAAAGCAGGGGCAGTTACTCATCATAAGAAATTCATTAGTCAACCCCTACTTTTCCCAGGTCCTTCTTCTGATATTGTCAAGCAATGTTTAATACCTTAAAATGTGCACTGATGTTCCCCAGCTTAGATAAAATGACAAAAAAGTGGCTACCAGCAACAAAGGAGTGATCTCAGTTTACATTTCAGACCATTAATCATGCATAACAGTGATTTTTTTTTAAAGCCTACAACACCGGATTTAGTAATCCTTGTTAATAAGCTATGTTTCAAGTCTACTGATGATAAAATAAACTACTAAAGAGATATTTTTAATATTAAATTTTATGATTCATTTTTAGTATATTCACTAATCCACAGATTTCTTTTTTGGACCTCAGATAATTTGCTTTTTTCTACTAACAAACAAAACTTTTGCCTTTTTAAAAAAATAAAAATAATACTCTATGTCTTTATCGGTGCCAGTTAGTATAAAAGTCACAGCTGGATGCAGAGAATATACTATGTTCTACTCTAAAAGAGAAGGGTCCCACCTGATTAAGAAGGGCAGGGGAAAGACTTTGGCAGGCCAATGGGAGAGGTCAAGGATAGACCAACCAGCTTCACTCCCCCACCACATCATTTTTGTATGACAGCACCACCCTAAGGTTGAAGTTCACTGAGACTTTTCATGAACAGAGCGCTTAGCGTCAAACACAAGATTAAAGCGGGGGTGTCGCATCTTGGCAGGACCAAATGAAAATATCAACTGCTAAGCCCCCCTCTGAAAAGCCAAGGGACAGGTATCTAATATTAGAGAGTAAGCCTAGTTAGCAAAGGCAGCCTGCTGCTTTCCACATTCTCAGTGGTGGTCAAAAGGCCAGCCTGGCTTTGGAATTGCTTTATTGGTGAAATATATTACAGTAGAGGCCTGCAGAACTACCTTATTAAGGAGGCAGAGAAGAGATGCCCTTGTGACATATAGCAGGAACTGAGGACATTTCCATATTACAAGACAAGAAAAAAAAAACCTCTGCTTTTCAGAATTTAGAAAAAAATACAAATATAACCGAGGATTATTTCACTAAAATACAAACAGTCTGATACCGCAAAATAAAACTGAAATCAAGTATGGGATAAAAACTCAAAAAGGCACCAAGTATAGTAACGTTACACCCGAAATTGATCATTTTTAAATGTTAATGTTTCACGAAAGTGCTGTGAGTGTCCTGTGAAATGTAAGTTTTATATTTTAAAGCTTAGACAAGCTATCTGAGCAGTGGTAACTCTTATAGCATATTCTGGATCTGAGGGAACACATTTTAGAAAGAAGCCATTTTGTTGTACACAAATGACTTGTTTTCGTCCCTCGCAGAGTAGCAACAGAAGCTGGTGCTTCAGCTCTTTAAGTGGCTTGGAAACATAAAAGAGGCTTATCTGCCCCTCTCATTTCTTCTGCCACACAATCAGATGACCTGAGGAGATCTAAAGAGAAACAAAGCCAGTCATCTATCTATCTATCTATCTATCTATCTATCTATCTATCTATCTATCTATCTATCTATCTATCTATCTATCTATCTATCTATCTATCTATCTATC
>NW_005187436.1:1262700-1339857 GCF_000239375.1 Pundamilia nyererei | reverse complement strand
TATCTATCTATCTATCTATCTATCTATCTATCTATCTATCTATCTATCTATCTATCTATCTATCTATCTATCTATCTATCTATCTATCTATCTATTATTTTCAAAATGTCAAAAAGTTTCAGTTTCTTTCAGTTTCAAACAGACAAATTGTCCAAAAATAAAGCAACGTCACATTTAAATAACAAGAAGGCAAAGCTCATGACCTAAGTTCACCCATCCTGAAATGAAAACATACACAAATTCATCAGTCTGAAAACACAACTGTGCGGTTATAATAAGTGAAATCAATTCACTTATATATATTCATATATATGAATTCTTTAATTTACACCTTCCCACGTGTTTACTATTAAAATTGCTTATTACGGGTATTACTTGTGTTTTATCAAAATTAAAATAAAGAATAAACACACATTGTAAAATATTTAAATTATTTAAATGGATGGTGAGATTAAAGCATATATAATTTGTTTTAAATGAAATTTAGAAAAGTATGCCCCACGTACCATTCCTTCTTTTTGACATTGTAGGTAAATAAACAGCTTAAAGATATTTTCTCCATATGATCCTTGCCAACGCCTATTTTTTTTTCTGTTACATCGCACTATTAATAATCAGAAACTCTAGTAAGACATGAAGCTGATCTCGAGGCTTTTCTATAATCCCTCCCCTGGAAGTGGTCTTTACTGGAAGGCTAGTTTGTGATGGGCTCACCCAGTAGCACAATGTTGCATTGGGATACAGCATTCAGCTTAAGCCAACTTATCAACTACATTCAAAGCACATCCATTGAGCTATGTGGGGAGACTTTTTGCCGATCTATTAAAAATACTCTTATCTGTATTTAGCATATGCTGTGTATGTCAGTGCTGGCAGCTTTAGACGGATTTACACTCAAAACACCTCAAGGTATTCTTGAGCTGAAACTACTGATAACATTCTGAAAGTTCTGCAGACAAGCAGGTTTTACAAATAGATAAATTCATTCAGCACGCTGCTATATCGTATATTTACTTATTGTTATTTTTTGGTGGACAATAACTGTTTTTAAATACCATTTTGCCCTTCATTTCTTTAGTGTTTTTTTATTTTTATTTTTAAGAATCATTCTTTTCCTTCCACCTGCATATAAATAAAAGCTCTTTTAAATATTTATTTATTGCTTGATCACACAAATACAACAATTTACAAAGTTAACAGAACAAGGAAATAACTTTTTGTAAGGTCATCTTTTTTTTTTTACTTTTGATAATAATAACAGTTTATTAAATATTTTTTTTAAGTTGATCTTTATTTTGTTGGGTAAAGTGAGAGAAGAGCAAAATTGTTTCTTGTAGAGAAACAAACAGTCAAACAAGGCGGTCAGTATAAAAGAATTGCTGTTGCTAGTTAACAAGAACTTTTTGGAATCCAGCAGCAAATAATGTGGAAATAATCCACGCATCAGGCTTTCGGTGCGTTTCAGTGGGAAGTCCTTCAGAGGAAACACTGGGGCTGCAGAAAGCCTCACATTCTCTCTTTCTTTCACTTTTCTTTCTTTGCAGCAGACAAGGCTTATTTGTACTGCGGGATAATTACTATTAGACATAGGCAAGCTCATGTTTACTTTAACTAAGATGTAATTACAGCAAAAATTTGTTGAAATTTTAAAAATACACAAACTGATTTAGGGCTTTCTCGGGCAGTAAGGAGAAAAAGAACATTTATTTTTCCAAATCTAAACATATGCGAGGGGAATTTATTTATTCACAGAATTATCATGGCTTAACTTGCTGTTCTGATATTTATCCATAGATTTTTGTTGTTCTGGAATATGTTTAAAATATTAATATGTTGGGTTTTTTTTTCAATTGCAGGCAAACCTTTATTTAACTCTGCTCTCTGGGCAGTAGAGGTTTGGCCTTTGAAGCGATTGAGAAAGAGCACCGTTATTCATGCTGCATTCAGTGCTGAGAACTGAGACTCCAAAAACAGCAGTATCCTCTCATACCTGTTGAGAACACTTTCATCCTTAATGGGCTCATTAGCCACATTGTTAATTGAGTGCTATTCAGGCCAACATCAAAGCTAATAATAATTGTTTACTTACTTACTTACTTCACTAAAATGGACCCAACTGTAGCATAATGCTGCTCTCTTGGAAGCTATATGTTCATAAAGGGACATATATTTATGAATAAACTGGGGGGAAAAATGGGACACTCATCATTAACAGTCTCCCTTCACACTTCACACACACAGAGAGACACACACACAGAGAATGCTGAGCCTTTTGTGGACGTTTTATATAACAAAGCTGCTTCAGTTTGACTGAAAAAAAGAAAAACGAACACACAAAAAAGTTAATTTAAAATTTACAGCTTTTGCATTTGAAACCTGTCACTGCCTTAAAAGTTTTCAATAGTTTGTTTTAATTATTTTTTATTTGTTTTTACTTTTTGTATAAAAAAAACCCCCCAAAACAAATGCATTATGGTTACGACAAAAAAATAGACAAAGAACAAATAAATGTTCAGTGTAATTATGCAGCAACACTGGCACTAATAATTCTACAAGTACTACAAACAACTGCAATAATAATAATAATAATAATAACAATAATTATAATAGTAAGTTATTTTTTTATTTATATATAAGAACATATATTTTATTTTTGAGTTCTTGTCCTGTAAGTTTTCTCCTCCCACGCGCTGCTGCCATATTAGTGGATAATAGGATCCGAAAATGGAAGCTAACTCATTGGAATTAAATTTATCAGCATGTGCTCAGAGGTAATAAGCTGTCAGTTATAAAATGAAGATTTGTATTTAGATATATGATAGGAAGAAAAATGAATAGGCAAAATAAATGAAGCTGCTTTACAACTAAATTACTTATTTGGAGCCAACAGACCACGAAGAGAATTATGATGATGACAATGATTATTGCAGATAATATTTTCCCTATGGAGGTGAAGATAGCAAATATGAAAAAAAAAGTCATGCAGGTCCATAAAGAGTTAACAGGAGGGAATGTTTGCAGAAATGTTCTGATAGAAGGAACCAAACCTTGAGGCATTATCAAACATTATAATGGAGGAAATCTAATTAGCACTAAGGAGGGATGTTGCTGTTGAAAACCAGACTCGGAAAAGTGCTGACTGACTCACAAATGTTTATATATAGAGATATAATAAGCAGCAAACATTGCTAATTTTTAAACCTTCTGACAATCACACATAGTGCTAATTATATACATTTGTGGAAATGCTTGTAAAACAGTCTCACTTTAAATACGATTACAGCCCAGTGGGGAATCTGAATATCCATTTCAAACTGAAATTTTCATCATAGCAGGATTTCTATTTTTAAAAGGCTGAGCTGATGAAAGCTGGTCTAAGCTACACCTAGGCTTGGGGCTAAAGCAGCTGCATTTCAATTGATTAGGTAGCCATGCATGATGAAAGTTTTAATAAATGACACCATAGTCAAAACATTTCAAAGAAAACAATCTCTGCTGTATGCCAGCATACTGCAAATATGCCAGAAACCACATGGGAAAATTAGATGAGAGGAAAGTGAACACAACTGGGTAACACATAGGCAAATTCAAACACACTGAATTTAACAATATATGACAGTAAGTGTCTTATTATTGCTTATTTTTGTCTGGTTCCCCACCAACTAATTTGTAGTTTGCGTAAGATGTCATTCTGCTATTTTTTAGGTGACTTGACAGCTGTGAATTGTTATTATTTATCTGTGCTGTGTTTTAAAGAAACTATTTTTACCAGAACAAAGACATTTGGAGAATTATAGGTAAGAATTATAAATATGTTTATGAAAAGAAACAAGCATCAAGGTTGGAAAAATCTATCTACAAAAACAAAAGTACTGAAAGCTGCTGGAGGTTTTAATATTTTAACATATATATATATATATATATATATCACTTATTGAGAGAGAGAGGGAGATGTGATAGATATGTTTTTTTTCATCTGAGGAGCCTGGTGAAAACAAGCAAAGAAAAGTGTATTAAAAATGTCGTGTCTATAGGGCTCATGTCTGATGTCTGTCAAATCATTAAAAAGGAGAGGCACTGTTATCGAATGCTCGGGATCAGCAATAGTGGTGGCACATCACTGAGATGAGGTATGTCTTCCATGGGGGCAACTTGAAGGCCTTTTGTGAATTTATAGAGTGCGATAAAATCAGCTTCATATTTCTCTGCGAAATCGGCTGATGAAAGAAGCCTGGGAGAGAATTACATGGCAAGAGTTTTGTCACCAGACTCATAGGCTTTATAGGCTGGGAATTGAAAAGGTAATGAGAAAAGCCATGCTGCAGTTTGGCTGTGTTTAATAAGTCATCATGCCGCTATCTATTGTTAGTCGCGCAGACCCCACCAAGATTGTGTTTTCACCATACTTAATACTCTGCAGCTAGCGGACATTTCAATGGATATAATACAACCAGCGCGGAGGAGAAAGCTAGCAGCTTATAGCACAGACACCATTACACAGAGTCGTGTGATAACAGTGAACAAAGGACAAAGTCTAAAAAATGAGACTGTTCTCCAGTTGCTTCTCTTCTTGAAGAATATGTGATTGCAATTAAGATAGATAGCTTTACCCCCCCCCCCCAAAAAAAAAGGCAAATTCTGGGATGGGCTAATTACACGCACAACTTACAAGTATAATTCTCCCTTTCTGCACAAAGGAGTTTGTGTCTGTGCATGTGTGCAAACACACGGAATTCGGGTTGCAGTCGACAACAAGATAAAGAGTGAGGTAAATGCTGTCCTCAGGATACTGGGGATGATACTTGGCAGATGTATTTTTCTCCTTTTTAAAATTTGTTCATCTCATAACTCATCAAACAAATTTCCACCATCCCAGTGATCTCTTTATTCTTCTCACAGATTTTCTGTCTCTTCGTAAACTCGGCACACAGGAGGATAAAAAAAAAAAAAAAAAAGCAGCCTGAAGGAAAATGAATTTAAATGTGAGCTGATGATGAATGGATGAACTGATTTTCTGGCAAGAATTAAAGCTTTGTAACGACACTTGACACAGACTGGATAAAAGGAAGAGTAAGACTAAAAAAAATTAAAAATGATAGGACTACTTTTTACAGTTTGTGTAATTACTGTGTGACATATAATGGGGCATATTTTCCATTTTGACAGCACACTCTACAGCCATCTTTTGTCTTTATGTCACTGCCTCTGGGTATGCATGAAAACAAGACTATTACTACACTCAAACCTGGCTAGACTGTTTGTTGTGCAGTTGTAAACTGCCATTTACTCACATGAGCAGACTTGTTTTAAGAGACAGGCTTGTCATATGCTCTGATCAACGAGAGTCAGTGTGAGGGATTTCTGGAGCGTGCAGAGTTTTTAACATGGAAATTGGCTTTGAACCCCATCTGCACAGGTCGGCACATCTTTGGGCAAAGCTCTGGTACTGCTGACAGGGAAAATGAACCATCAATTCTTTATAATGTGGCCTGATTATTATCCTACTTACCCCCCCACAAATTTAAACTGCAAATGTCTGCACCCTATAAAATCTGCAAACTCAGAGAAAGAGAAGAACTTATGTCTTCTCGCTCTTTTTTTTGGAGAAAAAAACATTCAAATTGAAGCACCATCAACACTGCAATTTCAAACTAAAATAACCTCATCAACTAAACACTTTTAGAAAAGTGCTTGGTGGTTTTACTAACACACTTCAACACGTTTTCCAGCATACAAAAATCCATCATATCCATCTGATATCTGAAAAGAATGCACCTCTACATCTGAGATAAAATATTCAAGCGAATTAAATGTTTTATATAGGTTTAAGGTAAGGCGCAAATGTTACTTTAACATAAAATTCTGGAACTATGAAATGATTAAAAGTATCCTACCTGTGTAGAAATGTTGATTTCCAAATCAAATCAAAACCAAAGGAAACGAAAATAAAGGTTTTTACTGTATATGTTAGGTTCTTAACAAGTGAAATGGGAGTCTGACTGTGAAATGTGATACAAACCAGAGCAAAGTTTGAATGAAGCATGTTCAGCAACTTTGGGAAGGGATCTGTCAACGGCCAATCTGAGATGTCTTTATTTGACACGACTGGTTTTGTTAGGTCTCTTGCGCCAGTCCAGCCTGCCGGTGTCCCTTTCACCCCTAAAAGCAGCTGGGCCCTGACCTCTGCAGCACTGGCCCTCAAAGCCGAGCTCTTTTCAGCTCAGGCATATAGGGAACCTCCCCATTCCCTCCCACAAGCAACATCCCATTCAGCTGCAGAGATAACTTTATTCATCTTGTGCATCATTGTATCCAGTTGAATGCAGATACTATGCAGACACTTGAGTGAATTGAACTAGCAAGCGTGCATGTGTTAAGGACAGGAAAGAAGGGGAGGTGTTATGTCTTAATTTCTTCATTTTGACAGAAAATTCATGCGTGGGTTCACTTTGAAAAGCCACCTTCAGCCGTTTCATTTCAGTGTGAGTGCTTGGAGCATACCTGAGGTATCAGATTTTTAGGAAGACGTGTTAAGATGACATTTTAGCACTTAAAATATGCAATCATGCCAAGAAATTTAAATAAATTCTGGAAATTACACCAGTGTCTGCAGATGATTTCTCTCCGTTACTGGTGCTAATTTACATGAAAGTGCTAAACAGCTATTTTTTTCTCTCTTTTTTTAAATTGGTAAACTCTGGACAGACAGCTGGCAGGGACAGTTGAGCTTATGTTCACCTGCCTAACACCAAAACAGCACCAGGACCACCCTGCTTTTCTCTCATCATTCATATTCAAGCCAGGGCCTCTTGACAAGTCTGCTGATCTCACTCAATGTTTTGTGATTTGGACAATACGTTTTTCACTGTGTGGGCAAAAATGCTGAGGCCATCACACTTCTTGAAGCCAGTCTTGTGAGACTCAACTGAGGCAGAAGGTCTCAATTCTTCCTCCTCTGTGAGAGTTATCTCTGTCTAACGCTGTGGTCAGATAGAGCATGGGATTCTCGGTTTCCATATTAATGTGGTAAAAAAAAACAAACCCCAAAACACACAATTTACGTATAACTTCTGATTGAACATAAAGATTCAAATTTAAACAATTTGCTTCTCTCCTGAAAGTTTCTCATTTTAAAGCTAATATTTTCTTTTTTCTTTTATATAGAATTTGACAGAATTTCAGCAAAACATCTAAATACAAAATCCTCACCGTAACATTTTATTTATAATGCTGTTCTTTGTATAACATTATTTTACAAAATACAGCATTGAGTGAACTTTTTTTTTACAAATAGAAGTGGCTTGGCTGCCCAAATAGTCGTGCATTTATCATTACACCGTTTGATATTAGACATCGTTTTTCAGCTGTTTCATCACTTGTTTACAAGTCAACAAATATAAAGATAATATAAATAAATACCACAAACTTTAGGCTTTTCGCACCACTTTCAATCTGTGGTTTAATACGACGTAAAACGCAGTGGCACTCAAAAATATGATTTTCAATAAAAAGCGTGAATATTTGTGATGTAGCCAGTGGTAAAAATCCTTTTGGGGATTTCGATATCTAAAAGAGAGAGGTTTATACATTAGCGCTGTAGTTGCAAAACACTGTTGATATTCAAATGATTATTGTGCAAAATCTGGGATAAGCTTCTGTGTGAGAGCTCTTCTAAGTGCCTACAACTATTGCTAATTCCCCTCACCATTGTGGGCCGGACAAAGGCCTTAATCCCATTTCACTTTTGCAGAAGGCTGGGGCTATTTTCCCTCTCATAAACCAACAACACTCCCCCAAGCCAGAGCTGAGAGGTTCTGAGAAAGGGGCCAGTGTGTGCATACTTCAAGGCTTTTTTGTCCAGCTTGGCTAGTGCTCTGCATAAACTTTTAAGTGGTCCCAGTAGGCCTCAAACACCTTTTGGCAGAAAAAATAAGCTACCACAAACTGTAAAAAGGAAACCAAACACTCTCTTAACCTGGACAATACAAAAGAAAATATATGAAGTCTTTTATAACTCAGATTGGGTCTGGGCTGCAAAGAGTTAACACGCTTTTTTCAGGCGCTATAGTAAAGGAACTTTCATTCTTCTGAAAGCAGCTCTCTTTCTCTTCATTGTAAATCCTTTAATACATTATTTATAACATGGTGGTCCACTATCAAAGAAAGTGGAGTAGAACAGGATTCAGTTCTTGTACTTTGTAGTATAGCTCTAGTTCGCAGTGAAAATAAATCCACTTCTCTGACTTTGACATAATATTTTCTCTTTGTTATTGAACCTACTTTAATTCTACCTTTTAAATTTATGATTTAATTAAAACAAGAGACACTTTAAGGGATTTTGTCCATTCCAATTATAATTTCATCACAGAACCCTCACTGCAAATATGAAAAAAAAATATCAAGACATACAATAACTTTGATTTTTATTGAACTCTGCAGTATGTCATTTTTGAATTTTATGTCATACTTGAAGAATAATTTAAGTCTGATTATCACTTAATTTCCCTTTTGAAAACAGGGATGATGAATGTAACATATATGTAAAGACTGTCTTTTTTAATATTAAATTGCATTTTCTTAACAACAACAAGAGCAGAATATGTGCAAGTGCGAGTTCGTGAATATATGCATGACTGGCGAAGCTCCCTGGAACTGAGAGCAATGCCACTAGCTCAGTTGTTTAGTAAGTAAGTGATGGCTTTATTCAGCTGCTGTGTCATGCAGTGCATGTGAACCAGCATGCAGACCAGCATGTGGCCTGTGTTGGCTCATGTTAGGTGTGTAGTTGGAGGGTTTACTCGCACTTAAAAAGGAGGGGCACAGCAAATACAAATCAGCCAGGAATTTTCTTCGACAGCCAGACAAACCATTCTCCTTTAATCTTAATCAATTAGACACCCATGAAGTGCAAACAAATCACAAACCTGTCAGCATACACAATACAGTGTAAAGAATCTGCAAATTACATGCAGTGTAGACAAGCTGTACCCCTTCCTACAACGCTGCTGGGTTGAGTTCCCTAAAAAGCTTCACATCACTCAGCTCATATTTGTGCCACTGACTTACAGTATAATAAAGAGGATCTCTTTGCTAAGATGCCCACCGGAGTCCAGAACTGTTAGTTTAATATCCACTGGGATCCACTGGGGTTAGTGTAGCCTTTCACATACAATACTCAGTCCTGGAAAGTGATACGTCTTTGCTTGATGTTAATGGTTTATAACATCCCATGATAGCTAAATTTATCTCTGGAAAACCTGGCCTAATGATATTTCCCTTGCTCAAGTTGACAAAGAGAAAATCCATGGTTAAAGTACTATTGAATTTTCACACCTGCATACAGGGAGTCATGTATCACATTGTTTCGACTCTTAACTGCACAAAAGTACACCTGAGGGTTTTCTTACTGCTCGGGGGTGGAGTGTTGGGGGTCAAGAAAACCCACCATACCTATTTCTTGGTTAACATTTACACTGGTTGACAAGTAAAGAGAAACACAAAGCTTGAACATTTGTCAAAGCCATATATGAGATAATATTCCTTTGCTAATTTATGTGTTAATGACGATTATTTCATTTATGATATGCTAATTGTAACTTTGTGATATTAAATAATTGTGAAAAACTGGTTGGTACAGCCATTAAACATAGTGTGATTAGTAACATTGTTTCTTATTACTATAGCGACTTTTTTTTTAAAGAAGGAACAGCTGTTGAATAGATACAATGTTGTGACAAACTGCTACTCAAAGCATACTACCAGTAACCTGTAAGTATTTAAAGAGGAAGATGACAACTGGTAATATGAGGATAATCTACTCAAAAATGGTACATTGTGTTTCAGATATAGCCGAGTGCAAATTTGATTTAGTTCCATCAAATATGCAGACATTTTAGTGGGTTGTTTGAAGATTTTATTTGTTAACCACTACCGCATGTTTCAGCTGACTAACCTTATCCATGTAGTTATTTTTTGAGCACTTCCTCTCCATAACCTAAACCAAGTAGCTTCGGTTGTCTAAACCTAACCAAGCCTTAACCATACTGTACTTGTCATAAGCAGATGTTGTAGGAATAATCAAGTGGAAAATGTTGGCAGCAAATGCTCAAAAATGTTGTCACGAGCGTAATCTGGGTTTCCGAGAAATCATCCAATATCAGCGGCCTGTCTGGTGAGTGGGTTGTGTAAAAGTGATCTTTGCAACCAACATGTTGTGAGTTTCCCCACAGTAAATGTCCTGGCAGTAGGATCTGGCACAAGAATCATTTGCAGGGTGTCCTGATTCAGTTACTAATATCCATTCAACTGAATGCTGTCTGTGGTTGCAAAATCTAATTTAACCCATTTATCCAGCTTCGAATGTAATGATCACAGAATCTACTCACATACTCAGTAAGCCTGTATGTATGCTTTTGCTGAAATCGCTGTGTTTCTTTTTGTAGTATTAGTGTGGCATTGCATTTAACCACTTTTGATCCTCTTCTGGCTACAGATTTATAGTTTTCCTTCAATGAGTTTCAAAGTGCGTTTTGGCAACTGTCATAAAAAGTAGAAATTGAAAAATATAGTGTTTAATGTCAGTTTCTTAGACAAACTTTTTTTAATCCTCTATCACAGCTTCTTTAGAATGATATATTCATTGAATCAAGAAAAGAGTATTTTCTTTATTTGGAAAAAAATGCCAATTTAGTAAGCAAACATTATACAGAATGGCTTTCATACTTGTAGTGTATGAAAACTTTAAAAGAAGCATCTATAAGAGCAAGATATTAGTAGCATTTATAGTTGTAATAGCATTATTAGCAATAATACATTTATTAGTTATGTAAAATCATCAAAAGATATTTTTTTTAATCAAAAACTAAAACCCCTCTCTTAGGAGGCAATGAAGAAGCGTCCTGTTCAGATATCCATACCACCTCAGCTGGCGCCTTTCGATGAAGAACAGTACTGGCTGTGGTCTTAGCACATCCTGTGGGACCAAGATCCACACTATCTCTAAGGCTGAGCTCAGAGACCCTTTGGGGAAAACTCATTTCTGTTGCTTCTTTCAGTCAGTATTCACACCAAAGGTGAGTGTAGGCACATAGATTAAACTGTAACTTGACAGCTTTTAAATTTATGCCCACCTCTTTCTTCACCACAACAAACTGTTACACCATCCAAACCAATGTGCCTGTCAATTTCTTGTTGCGCTCTACCCTCACTTGTGAACAAGACCTCGGGATACTTGAACTTCTCCACTTTGGGCAGGAACGTATTTATCCATGACCAGGCATCAGTACTCCACCCTTTTCTAGCTGAGAACCATGGCCTCAGATTTGGATGTGCTTATTCTCCACCCAGCTACAAACCACCTCAGTGTAATCTAGGAGCCACTGCCTCATGGAGCCAAAAGAAGCACGTCATCTGCAAAGAGCAGGACAAAATCATTTGTACCTCTGGAGTTTGCAGTCAGTAGGATGAAGGTAAAACTGAGTTTGAACTAGTTTGAAGTAGTCTGAACTGTGAGGTGTGCTCTAGTAGTATGGAATTCCAGGTCGATTATCACAGTCCATTAGGTTGTAGTGAATGTTGAACTTTAGAGTAGCCCCTTATTTCTAATCCATTGTGATGAGGGTGAGGAGGATTTCCATTTTGGGAAACTCAGGATAGAACCCTTTCTTTTTGCAGATGATGTGGTTCTCTTATCTTCATGACGCTATGAACTTCAGCATGCAATGAAGTGGTTTGCAGCCAAGTGTTAAACAGCTAGGATGGAAATCGCACGTCCAAGTCTGAAGCCATGGTTCTCTGTTTGAGAGAGAGGTTGCCCTAACTGAAGGAGTCATAGCATCTTGGGATCTTATGCACAAGTAATGAGAAAGTGGAGCGTGAGTTCAATTGGCAGACTGGTGAGGCATCAGTAGTAATGAAGGAATGGTTTCAAACTGTTGTAGTGAAGAAAGGCACTGAGCCATCTGCGTTCGAACCCTGTGATCCTGAGATCAAGGCCCTGAATACAAGTCGCCGAAATGAGTTTTTTCTGAAGGGTGGCTGGGCTCAGCAACACACAGGGTGATGAACTCAGACATCCAGAGAAATCTCAAAGCCATTTCAAAAGGAGTGGCAGCTGAGGTGGTTAGGGCATCTGGTAAGCATCTCTCCTGGATGCCTACCCATGGAGGTTTTCTGGGCATGCCAAACTGGGAGGAGATCCTGGGCTATACCCAAAACCCATTAGAGAGATTATGTATCTCATCTAACCTGGGAAAGTCTCAGGATCCCCCACGAGGAAGTGGAAAGTATTTATTAGGAGAATATCTGGATATATACCTGAATATTTGGAATATCCTGCTTAGCCTGCTGACACTGTAACAAAACTTTCAATAAAGAGGAAAACTGTGGCTGGATGGATGGATGGACCACCAGAGGAATTTTTGCCATGTAATGCATGTATAGAACTGTGGATGCAAATCCTGAGAGACTAAATTTAATCAACTGCTAGCCAGACACTCAAAACAGAAATGCAGGAAACTGGTGACCCAGCTGAAGCCAGTCCTAAGAATTGCATGGTAATTATTTGCTATAGTTAATGTGACTTTATGGACTAATGCACTAATAATGCAGAAGCTGGGATTTATTCATATGTATCAGATACATTTATCAAATTACTTCAGTCATAGGCAAAAAACCCCACAAAAACAAAACATTACTTGACTAACAACACTACACTAGCAAAGCACTGTTAACACGAATGCATGTCTGCATATGCACAATGAACTCCTCCTTAAGGAACCTAGTCTCTGGACTCTGAAAAAATGGTCACTGTTACTATGGTTAGCGACCTGTCCTGGGCGTGCATCTCGTATTATGGTAGCTGGAATAGGCTCCAGGCCAAACACGACCCTGGTAAGGGGAAGAGAATGGATGGACGTTAACTATGGTAACCATTGTAATATAGAAATATTGCTTTAAAAGTGTTGCAAATAGTTTTTAGACAGCGGCAAGTCTACCTTTAAACGAACAGTTTTGTATTAGGATCATATATATATATTAAATACATATAATATAATGTCTATAACACGGTATCATAACACATCCAGTGTAAACTGTGTCATTGATATATGGTGAGATGTGAGACCACTGAGGTCAGTAAAAATAACATTTATTTACTGTGTTAATCTGGCTCTTACCATCACACTAGCCTAAATGTGCACTAGAGCTAAACTTGGGCACAGCTGTACTAATACTGTACTAAATACAGGAACCAATAAAGCAACACATTGGTTTATACTTCTTATACTCCTCAAGAACATTATCAGAGCACGTGACCATCACAGTATATGGGGTATGGAGAAGAAATCAGTTGGGGTAGCTGGACGGCGCTGTAGAAGGGCATCACTCCAGCCCTACAAAATGACCTCAGTAGTGTTCACACTTAGTACATGTGACAGATTACACAATATGTGACAGTAAGGTTTTGAACTTCACTATTTAACAAGGTCCTTTAGCAAGGTCTGATGTGTGATTTAAGTGCTCCCTTAATTCTTCTGACCAATGTATTTATTCCTTTAAACAAGAAAACTAGATGAAAAGTATGAGCATGATGAAGGTGATTATAATCAATCTCCAGTAGAACGTGAATGTGCTTCAAAATATCGACTAACTGTTAAGATAACGGCGCATAGATACAAGTTTTGGGCTGACCAACCCACCACTTGGCTGACTCTCATGTGTCCATAAAGCTGCATTTGACCTGTTTTATTAGCCTTTGACAGAAAGAGTGTGCTTACATTTTTTTTTTCTTTACCGCCAAAGAAAGATGGAGCCAGTGGACTAGTAAAGGTTTGCTAATTAAATATCTACAGTCATCAGTGATCATCTGCAGCCATTTTTGCCTGCTCACCAAAAAGACTTTAGAAAACACAAAGACAAACATGCAATGGTCAATGATGATTGACCATTGCATGATTTACATATATAATTAGTTATTATTTAGCCGGAGTTTATAGGGTTATGCGAATAAATGTTGTCCTACAGTATTTTATTCAACAAACAGCACAAATATGCTTGATGATACAGTAAACTGTTGAAAGCTTCGTGTACCATTTTTAAAGAAGCAAACATAACATGAGGTGACAAATTAACTTGTCACTGGTGGAAATTACTCATACTGTAGTTATGAACATATTAAAATGCTTTTAACTTGCGAAAGCAATCCACATCCACTCAACACATATTGGAAGATAATTAATGAAAAGACAAACCAGACAAAAGTTCAGTTATCCCTGAAAGGTGACAACATCAAAAACAGAGCATCTGGCAACTCACAACACCAAAATCAGCTGTGTCTCTGAAAGGATCTGTTACTGACGAATATTTGAGGTGTTAAATGACATACTTTAATGGTTTTCAGTAAGTAAATAGAACCCCTGAAGGAAACAGATATTATAAAATGCTGGCACATTTATTCACAAGTTTGTATTTCAAACTATTCCATATCCAAACTTACACTAAGCTACTGTAATTCACTACTTTTGTATATCTCACATTTTGTAAAGCCTGCTAAGGGACTTTCTGCTCTTGATTTTGAAGAGAATATAGTGTGTGTAGTTTCCATTTCTTCACTGACTGATGACTAACAAGGCATTTGCTTTATTGGCAGCTACTAACCTAAACACCAGCCTTTGCAGTGGATGTGCTAGCAGTCTACAACACTGAGGAGTTATGTCAGGTCAGGAGGACAGCAAGGAGAAAGCCCATTTGCTATCATTCATTTGGGTTTTGTACTGTAAATATTTCCCCTGGTCTGTCAAGGTCTACTTTAACATCCCCCGAGGTGTGTGTTAGAGAACATGACCTCCAGTGGAAGTGACTTCCCACTCACCTTAAATACCTGCTGAAGTCCCTGCAAAAGAATATCATGGGTTCGTACATCCAGAACATTTTATGTACCATATGCAGACATTGCAAGCATCTAGTGTGTCATTTTATGAAAAAAATAATAATATGCAGCAATACAGTGCAAAAAAATCTCAGCATTTAATATGTACCTGGGTTTATAACCCCAAGCTGCCCCCTGCAACTTCTTCCCTCTTCCCTAGAATGACATTTAAGTTGAAGAGTTGTCCTTTTTGACAGAGCAATGTCAATATATTGGCAGAAGTGCTGGGGATGCTATATTAACCTCCTAAGACACGAACTCTTCCACGGCATGCATTTTTAATTTATCTTTGACATTAGGGCTGATTGGCACCTGATGAATGTAAAAACAAAGAATTACCAGTTTTTTGTTGTTGTTTTTTTTTATCTAATTTTTGTTCTTGAGAAAAATAATATCCACATATGAGGATATTTGTTTAAAATTGCAATAGAACAGTGGCAGTATAATGTCCTCATAAGTGGATATCAGGCCCTTGTAGAGCAAAATTTTGTATTTTGGTCTAGACAACCCAAAATGTGATGTCCACATATGGTGGACGCCAGGTCCTAGGAGGTTAAAGCACAGGTTTACTACTTCGGTTGGGTTAGTGGCCAAATAATCTTTTTTGAATGCATTATGTAACTAACATCAAAATAAAGTTAAGATTTGCGTTTTTTTATTCATTTCACAAAGCAAAAAGTAACATCTAAACAAAGTTTTAATTAAGTGTTTTTAACATTACTTATTTAATGTCTAATATAATAATCTTATCACTTGCATAAAGCAAACCACATCTTTTGCATATAACTATTTCCGTTTTTGTTTTAGAAGTAAACGTGTCAAAAATGTTGTGTACCCACAAAGAAAGCACAAAGGAACCTGCCTGGGTGGTTTTTCCCAGGCTTTTGGTGACCGTTGAGTTACGTATGGACGGTGTATGTTGAACATGACTCCCAAAAGAAAAGCAATAGAGAATGTAACATTACAGGAACAGGTTTGATGATGAAAAGAACATAATATATTTAAAAATCAAAGGAACCGTGAATGCTAATTAATGTTTTTTAATATAGAGATATTAATAATTGCTGTATGTGTGATGATGTTTGTGCAAAGTTTCATTCAGATTGGTTCACCTATTAAGCAGAAGATAGGATATGGACTCAAATCTTTGTAGTAATATTATATAAAAAATATTCCATTTTATTTTTAACTGTGAGAATACTGTAGTGATGTTTCTAAGTTTTGGGATGCATAATACTTCTATTATAATCTATTTAAACCTGCATTAGGCAATGCCATTTGATTTAGACTGAAGTCTAAATAAGTACATAAGGAAGTAAGTTAAGTTTATTACTCGTGTTTCACAGCTTGGACGTGTCAAACACAGCGCTTCTTAACTGCTATTTAGAAGGAAATGGTAGTTTTTAAAAATAACAAAAACTGAATCCACATCACAAAGTTAGCAGCATTTTGGTGAAGAAAGTCAAACATTCTGCAATCCAAGATCCAGGCATTTCCACATTTTTCAGGTAGCTGTATGTCATAATATCAGCCATGTCAGTGTATCTGTCAGCTTGTTTTGGAATTATTTTGCTCCCTAGTGGAAAAACTGTTATTATATGGCAAAATGGAGGGTCAGTCACAGCAAGAGGGTCCCGCTCCTTGTGCTTGCACAGGTTTTTTCTGGGATCTCCTGTTTCTCTGGCCACCAAATAGACAACAGATTAAGGTTGCCTATCCTGGCTCAGGGCACACTTGGAGAAATTCAAAATTGCAAGAGGTTTGTTAGACAGTTAACTAAAATAAAAGCCTAACAAAAAAAGTTGGACTGATTTCTTTAAAACGATGGGGTGACTCAAACGAGCAGCATGTCACCACTTCCTCTTCAACAAGATAGTCTTCATCTTTTCTGCTAAGTCCTTTTCCTGCTATATTTAGGAACCTCTCTCAACAACTCAACATAAGGAGACACTCTGAGTAACATGAACAAGACAAAGCAAGAGGGTGTAGCAATGCTGCTTGAAGAGAGGCTACTTTGGGAGAGCGATGATAAGATCTTGTGGTGTAGTTACTACTTAGATAAGGATAAGAAGCTTAAAAACTAGCTGGCAGGACACAAACAGTAAGTAGACTGTAAGAGCCCTTACTATTATGTGAAGTCCACTTTTCTTTGTGTACTTTTGTTTTGCCCTTAGAAATATTAGATGTGGCTGAATCATTTAGCTTCTAACTACAATTAATTTCTATTTTCTTCAAATGGTGAAAATGTTGTCATGCAATTTCATCTGGAAATGTGAAAGTGCATTACGGCACAAGTCCAAGAAACTAACTCTCCTGAACTGATTTTTTAATTTATATCATTTAGTATATAAATAAATACACATGTGGAAACATGCGAAGACATTTGCTATGATTTGCTGTAAATATCTCTGCAGATATACTCCAATGTAATGATTATACATTCTGTACATGTAAAAGTAGTTTTTGTTTTTAGATATTATGGCAGTAGCAAAATAAATACATAAAATAAATTCGTCTTTGCCTTAAATATTAGATAATTGCTTCAGAATTTTGTTCCATTAATAAAGAAGGATTTAGTCCCAGTTGCTTATTGGTTTTGTTAAGGTCTTAGTTGTAACATCCAGGTGATCATTAAATAAAATCTCTTATCAGTTGCTCACTTGTGGAGGAATTAAGCAGTACTTTGGTAAAGAACATTTTCACCTCAGAGTTTAATTAATATTAAAGAAGTGGCAAAACAATAGCCCCACTGCATTTGAAATCTTAACCCCAGGTGCCCTCATTTGGAGCGCCTAGCATATCTCCATGCTGCACCAGTCTAATCTATGGCATGTCAGCGTGACCAGGTGAAAAGTGGCGTTAATTCTATATTGGAGCTGGGCATGTGTTGAGAGCAGCAGAGACAGGTAGAGCATGCCATGGGAGTCAGCGTGTGACCTGACAGGGATTGGCAGGCAGAGTGTTAATTGGATAGGTGCGCCAGCCCATTTGTGTTGGCCATCCCATCGCAGAAGACATTGTACCTAGTTCTTGACTCCCAAGACAAGCTGTTGTTCTCTTCGTAGGCATGCTCTGAATATAGCCAATGAAATTATTTGTTTCGTGACTGTCATGTGACTTTGCTCAGACAAAGACAGGGGGATGGGAAAGACAATGCATCACCCAGTTGAACCTGAGCACTGATATTATTTGGTAAGAGTGTGCGAGTGCAATTATTTCTGTACAGAAATGAGAAGTAAATTATAAAAGTACTCAGGAAGTGAGATTTGTCTGCCGAACACAATACTGCAAGGATACAGAAATGTTTCTGAGGCACTAATTTGTGATTAGTTGGTCAATAAATGCATTTGTGGTGTCCATAACTAGAACTTTATTCAATTTGAAAGTATTATTGTATCCACAGGCTGTTTTGCAATCATTTATGTAGAAGACAAAAGACTGGCTATTTTGCCACTTGTTAATGGCAAGTTGGTGGCTGTATTATATTTGACAATGTAGTAACAAATAAATAAAAAAATTGTTTAAGCCTGAACGAATTAGCAGACTTATTAAAGTTAGCTCTTTTCTTAAGCTAATATTGGTTCAGCAAAACATTTGTGTTATATTTTTCTTTTTCTTTTATTTTCTTGTATAGCTCATGAATGTCTTGAGAGAAATCTTTAAAAGAAAATGGTTCACATCACTGTCACTTTCTTCATATATGTGCTAAACCTCTTTGTAATTGATAGAAATGTATACTGGAAAAAAAATCCTTTGGTCTAATCAAGGCGCTTTCTGTTTGTAATCACTCTGGTTGATGTTGTTTTATAATGATTAGTCTATTGGCCTTGATTTAAAGTAAAGAAATAAGAAACTTGTCATCATTTATCAAATCCTATATTCTAGGTGAACACAGCAGGAAGCTGCGCCGAACTACAAAAGCAATTTAATATCACAACTCAGCAATCGGTTTATCCTTCAGACCACGTGCCATTAGATTCTCTCAGATTTTCTGATATAAGAGTATTTCATAAACTTCCCAATTTGCCTCCCAAAGTTGTCTGTGAAATTACAGCTAGTGAATATATGATGTCCAATAGGGTCATAAACTGCATGTGACAACCACATGTTGAAAAGTCCTTTGTAGTATAATGCAACCTATTCTGTCAGGTGTGAGCTACTGAGCTACTGAACAGTGGTTTAATTAAACACAGAGAACACGTCCGAGTTATCACAGTAAATAGTTGTGGATTGTATATTTGTTAATCATGATTAATGTTCCTAAATTTCTATGGAATTACAAATGAAAAATTACTAAAATAAGTACTGGCAAAATGGAATTCAAGAGCTTAAATTACCTGGTTCTGTTAACTATAGCATGTCTGGAATGGGTAAACAAAGTCTTATTAATTTTTAAGATATCTGTAGCCCGGAAGGGGGATTTCACAGTGGTTGCAGAAATAAACATATATTTATGATGAAACACTGAATTAAAAAGAGGCTCGACTTTTTCCATTGCAACTTCCCCAAAATCCACAAAAATCAAAATACATAGAAAAATGACAGTTTTGTAAGCAAAAAATTAATTTATGATAGCTGTGTAGTATTATATACTTTAGTAGTAAGATTAAGAAATATACAAACAAAAAAAGAAACAAGCTGCAGTTCATGCTTAAACAGTTAAGCAGTTGCAAAATTAAACATGTGCTAGCAATGTTTTTTTTAACATCAGAAATTGTAACTGCATTGCATTTTTGGTTTATGAGTGCAACTGTGAGATTTCACATTGCGATGCTGTATGAATCAGTGACTTCAGTCTGCTTTTATTTGAATATGAATGGTTCTAATACAGCAAAGGGTATACACAACCCTCAATTTAACCTTAGCCATTGTGTTCGATGCAGACAGGCCTTACTATTGTTCAAGATGCTGCATCTTATTTTTTTAATAAGGAAAAGGATTAAATTAAAACCCATGCAATCCAAATGAAATAGGGATTTTTGGATGCATTCATACAAAATGTGTCTGGAAAAGATAATTCCACTTAATGGAAGCATTTAAAGAAGTTGGCTGATGCATCTGCTGAAACTTGGATTACATTGTGTGTGTGTGTGTCTGTGTGTGTTTTTCTTTTCTTTGTGCCATGATAAATTATATTAAGGGCAAAAACTCAACATTAACATAAATGTTTACCACAATTTCTGCCTTGTTATTATTAACTATTTTTATTATTATTTCATTAAATATGATACGGATTAGTACATTCTTTGTCACTTATTTATCTTTATGGGTCCTTTATTTACCATCCTCTGTCAATATATAGATTTTTCCCACTCTGCGACAGGGGCTGGTGTTAACTGTCAGATTTCCTGGTGATATCTCAATTAAGACAAAAAAAAAGAAAAAAAGGAAAGTCTATTGTTTAGGGGGGTGTGAGCGGATATTTCCATGCTGCAGGCTTTAAAATGGGAACAAGAATGTGTTCGGTCAGCTTGAACAGCGCAGGACGATTTTGGGGAGGACTCCTCCTTTGTGACACATGCTGCATAGACATAATGAATTATATTATAATTACAAAGCACAGTCTGTAGAAGTGGACAATATAGATATTTGGCTAGGGGGTGGAGTGTGCTGCTCCACAGAGACTGAGCCACTCCAGACTGCATTTCTATTCAGATCACTTTAACTTAGACAAATCTCAATATCAATGAATGAGGCTTTGTTCAGGAAATAAAAACATTTGAACAAGGACGCCTCATCTTCTCATACACTGGCGGGATGTAAGCAATTTTAAACACTCCGTAAAGAAACCCCCACTAAGTTCAACTTTCTCGAAAAGTACTCGCTTTGTCTTTACATAGAAATAACGACACGCAGAAATGACATACGGAAATGCAAACATATATAACACTCATTTAGTAAATAAACGTTAGCGGGGAGATGGTTCACCAGAGAAGATTGATTTGTATTGTGTGATGGCGAAGGCACTATATATTGTGGAGAAACTGGGCAAAGCAGAGCAAGTAGAAAAACAGAGGGGAGGGAAGCTGGCAGTGACTGAGAAGATGAGGATTTGACGGCAAGGTGACAAAGAGTTCAAACAAAATGAGGCTTGTAGATTAGCAGCACTCCCCTCAGTGACAGGTGTCATCTCTTGGGGCAGTCTGTCACTCTGCCTGCTGCCACTCTTTATATAATATGAGGAGGGAGAGGAGGAAAGAGAGGAGGAGAGGCAACAACACTTGCACCTCAAAAGCCATGGCCTAGCCTGCTCTACCTGCCAGCAACCAAGATTAAAGTCTAAGTGCCCGAGAGAGAGAGAGAGAGTAATGAAATGAACAAAAATAAGCAAATGTTTATTTACCCCACTGCCTATTTTGCTTTAATGATTTCAGCACGAAAAGCCTCTGCAGAAACATCTCACAGTAAGTCTGTGGGAAATAATCAAATGGTATATATAATCCGATGTATATATAGGGAGATATGTTTTATATAAATATTTATTCGTAATGTGATAAAAATGTCTGCGTCTATAAGTTATTTAATGATTTATCTAAAAAAGAAATGTTTTCTAAATACACAGCAAGATTAATAAACTATATACTAAATATAATACACTCCCACTGCCAAAGAGAGGGAGAGAGGCTGAGGGCAGTACTTACCAGTAAATATTTACTACCACCCAGAACAGGCAACACGGGGAGAGAGCGCAAAACACAGTGACACAGAGAGAGAGTGACACAAAGAGAGAGAGTATTGTTCTTTTGTAAAGAGTCAGTTGAGTTTCACCCAAACCTTTAACAAGTCTGTCATACAGGAAGGTATTAACTAAAGCTCAGAGGGAGCCAGCTCCCGTCATCCTGGTGACATGCAGACTGAGACCTGCTGCTCTCTGCCCAGGACTCCAGCCATCTGCTCCACAGATTGCACTGAAACACACACAGCAAGTGCTGCTGCCACCCCTCTGGGTGAGAGAGTCACCAGAGGGTCAGCTACTTCTCCAGGACTTTCTCCCTTATATGTTTTGACTGCTCTTACGTGCATATGTTGATTAGAGTCACCAAGCAGCCTCACTAATGACATTACAATCTGCAAAGACTGACAAACTGAGAATCCACAGTAAGTCTAACAGGCAGCCACACTACACAAAAAGAGGAAATGAGAAAAGGGGGGGGAAAGCAGGAGACATATTCTGATGTTTGTTTTTGACAGATGAGGGATGCCCCCTATTGACTTTGTCAGGAAGGATAGAAACGGGGGTAGAGAGAGTAAAACCAGTGAGCAGTAGCGACTGTGAAGAGGGAAAAAAATAATGGAGTGCCAGTGTTCCCTTAGCAGGAAAAGGGCCCTTAAGATATCATGTATGGACAAAGGAAAGACTAAGACTGCCAATATACATTAAGGTTTTAAAATATTCATTGCATAGGTTGGAAGGGATAGAAGGTTATGTGAGTATTTGGCGCCCTCCCAAATGGAAAATTCTCTCTGAATAACAATCAGGTCGTACAGAATCAGACGCATAATGAAAATGAAGACGAGCGGTTGCTGGTTATGGCGACACAGAGTAATTTTCCAAAGCCTTGAAGAGAATCAATTAGAAGTTGATCAAAAATAATTACGAGTCTTGAGATACAACTTAAAGCTTTAAGTCGCATTCTGAATTCCTTTTCTTTTTGATTCTCTGTTTTACGTTTAGCTTAAATGAATTTCCCTGATACTACAATTTCACACACTTGCAGCATGACGGCATCTGTGCCCTGTGCATTGAAAAACAAGTCGTACGCCTCACAGTGCCTCTCTGGTCTGTGAACCGGTGTCCGTTGGGGAAATCGACCACCCTGGGCACAGTTGTGCTGGAGTGAGTAATGAGGCAAGCTTTCCATGATGGCTGATACAGCCTCCCATTAACAGCCATGCTTCAGGGTATTCTCTGTTTCTGTGTTGTGGAATGGAAATGAGATCTGATAGAGCCATGTATAATTTGTTGTCACATCAAAGTGACACTTATTAGCTTTATTTCCTTATCATTGTTACATCTACAGTACCTCTGGGTAAATATTTCTGAAGAGCAGACTGGTGCTAGCTTGCTTTTGTTACGTGCTGCTGTGTGCCTCTAAGCAGTAGTCACTAACTTTCATGGAGCAGATCTTTAACAGCTGGTTGTAGAAATGTGTGTCTTCTATTGATGTTTCCACAATGGACACAATGAACAATGGACGTTAGACTACAAATAGATTTTCTGAAAGTACACATCCACTTCTGTTGGATCTTAAGGAATAGTTTGGGCATTTCTTTTCTTACGGGAGAGAAAACATTGATGTCACTTTCATTATTCCTGTGCATGTCATTTCATTCCACCGCCAAGGCTGATAATCTTATTAGTGACATCATTGTACACTATATGAAAGTAATTTTTTTTGCTGCCCTTTTTTAATATATATTTTATTCATCACTCATTGCTCTCACGCAGACACGCACATGAGAAACACACACATTTTTCCATTAATCTCCCAGCTATTCTGAAGTGGATTATTTTGAATTCATCCAACATCCCTCTTCGTATCTTTGTGACTTTGAATTGGGATATTGCTGGATCGACCACTATCAGAGCAGAATTATTCCCCCAAGTCCTACAGAGAGCTGAGCATTGAAGGGCTATATTTCAACCATTGCATCTATAGATATGCAGCATTATAACTCATGAGTGGCACCTCATTTCACACAGCCTAATGGCTTGACACGGAGCACACTGGGGATCCAGGCAGGGGAGCTTCCCCTCATTTTTTTGGTCCAAGTTTTATGAGAGACAAGGATTAGGGTTGATTGAAAGTCAGAGTGAGCTGCTTGGATAGGACTGCACTGTTGCAAGGCTTTTCATGAAATTTGCCTCATTGATAATTTGCATTCTTTAAGAATACACAGGCATCCCACTTCATTTCACTTTCATTTATGTTTCAACAAATTCCACAGGCTCAACTTGCCAGGCCAAATAAAAGCCTGCCAAGTCAAAGATCAGTTCAGATGTGAGTCTCTCCCTCCCTCCAAAAAAAAAAGAAAAAAAGAAGAGAAAGAAATTGTGCTGCAGCAGCCTTGAGATATTTAACTGATTTAGATAGAGAAGCGCAAACACTGAGGCACAGTCTACTCTTCAGTGAACTTATCTTGCACGCCTGGATGTGACAGACAGTGTAGCCCTCCAGCTTAGTTGTCATACACCGGCGACCAGTCAGAGCTCGTCAGGTTGGATGATTGTATAATTGTGTTGTGACACCTTGAACCCGCCAGTGGTATATAACCATGTTAATTTTCTGATAGCACACCGTGGGCCGGTAAAAATCAGAGTTATGATGGGTGTAATTTGTGCCTCTGACGGCAGACTGAAAGGAGCGGGTCATCAGCAGGATAAATACAAATTAAAATTGATGCAGGTCTCATTTCTGCTTGACCAGTTTGTGTTGGGAGGCTGCAGAGAGCTAGGAATGGTGCACTTGCCATTTGTGCCATTTGGTCTTCCATTTCAATTCAGGGCCTGAAGGCAAAAAATAAAATGTACCTGCCCGAAAGATGTGCTGCAGCATCACAGACGCGATAATAAAACTCTGAAGGCTGGAAATACGGCAGCGTTTACATCTCACGAACTTGAGTTTTACAAAGAGTTGTAAAACAGATAAAGTTTCTAATTTCTAAAATAAATAAAAAGCGTAAAAGAAGGTAAAGACATACTAATGGTGGATTTTTATTTTCCCAATATAAACAGAGAGACCAGACATTGTTCATGTTAATGCTTAAAACATGAAAATAAAAATAAATGAGTGATGGCTTCATTTTTAATTCCGTGTTAGCTGTTTGCCCTGGGTGCACGCGCGGATGAGCATGTGTGTGCGTACAGGTGTGTATGTGTGTAACATGTCCAGCAAAAGCAAAGTGGCATCCTCCTGAACTCCTGTCACAGCTTCTCTGACTGTGAGTTCAAGAGCTCTTCATTACAGTCTCTGCGCATCTGAGAGAAAGAGAAACAATGCTCAGAGCCCACTGCACATAACCTTTCCATTCAATCAGCAGTTCAAACTGTGTCCCGCAACTGCAAATCATTCTGTTTCTACCGAGTCAAGTGTAGCACTGAGTCAAAAAGCCTCCCATCAAAACTGGATAAAAATATCTTTGTATTGTATTGCCCGACACGCAGGAAGCTACAACACAATTCTGATACATAACTCATATGGTTGCATCGGAATAATTGTTATCATCACTATACTCAGATATACAATACCATTTGATTGGTTATATCTGATCAAAAGGAAATACAGACACTAGTGATTACATTTAAAGTTGTATGCATTAGCCATCACCATCTGTGGAATATGTATATTTATGAAAATAAGCGGTGAAACTAGCCTGACAGTGCGATGTAGACGTCAAACAAAGGCTCGTCAGTAATGTTTTATACAAATCCACTGATATAATAATTATACTATCCCCAGTCCTTAGTGGAGGTTGATTGTTCTTGCTGTGAGCTAACACACTTAATTGTAGTATGCAAATGAGAGCAATTACAAAGCTTTTAGGTGAAGAGATGACAGCTGAGGTTGGTTTTATTGGGGGCCTCACCCAAACAGTTGTCATGGAAACTACATAGAATAACTGTCAAATGGATATAATCTCATGATATGTCCAGAAATTGCCTCCTCTCTACTTTGTGTTCATGAATCGCTCCATATGAAAAGGAGATTCTTTGATTACTGAACAAATTGTCAATTTGTGTTGCGCAAAAATGAAAAGAGGGCTCATTTGAGAAAAAGAAAATGCTGGATTGGGTTCAATTTCCAAACTGACGCTTCATAAAGATGTAAAATATACTCACACAGAGTCGGAAAAGCTTTGAGGCTTTCTTAGTGTCAATAATTAGTCAGATGTATAAAAAAATAATAACTCCTGACATTTATTCTTAGTCAGAATTTAAATCGGTTTAAACTGTGAATTGAGAGCCTTGAACAAACAGGCCTTGACTTAACATCTTTAACAGACAGACTATATATTTATATATATATTTATATATATGTGTGTGTATATATATATGTGTGTGTGTGTGTGTGTGTGTGTGTGTGTGTGTGTGTGTGTATGAGACTTGTATTTATTGTAGATCAATCAGGATTACAGACAGTCCACACTCAAGCAAAACTGAACAGGATTTATTCAGGCAAGTACTTACTGTCAGTGGAACCGCCCAGAGTCACTTTTCATACAGTTGCTAACATGACATGACTAATAATGGCACTGATTATTGTCATTGCCTATGATATGAAATAGGTCGCTATCTTTCCAGTTAAAATGATCATTGCCTTTTCTCACAATAAATCGTTTTTTAAAGCACACTCATAATGCTGTTTGATGAAGTTGCATGTATTTTTTTAAATCTATACTTTTGATAGTAAGGTTTTTTTTTGTAGGCCTGAATGAGGCTTTTACTGTTTACTGTCATTGTTTATCCCACGTTACAATCACTCCTGCTATCATGCAAAGTTGTGGTCAAATTTTCTGCAACAAACTACCCGAGTACAACTGCTCTTGTGGAGGCTTTCATGAATTAAATATGAGTTGTGCCTGAGAATGAGATGTTATAGAGGTAAATGACAAAAGGCAGCCCGTAATTGAGGTGGTGGCAACACAGGCCTACTGAACTAATCCCTGACTCAGTCATGTGACTGGGTGTTCACCAATAGTGGCGGTTCTATTTACCACAAAGCCAAGGCAGCTGGGAAAATTGATTTCTCATCTGAGCTGTATTTGATAGCTTTCGAAATCAAAAATTGAAATGAACTAACCTACGCCCCATCATTACAAAAGAGCAAATTAAACTGTGCCACGGTGGTTCCTCCGAGCACTAGAAGCCTGTGAAGGGGACAAATTCAAAGATCCAAGCTCTTCTCGGCCCTTGACTTTGTCTTGTGTCTCGCGTCCAGCATCGTATTGAAAACAACAGCAACAAAAGAAATGTGTTTTCCTCTTGTTTGTTTTTTTTTTAAGTTGTGAACACTGGCACATTTTGAAAGTACAATTCCTAAAACATTTTATAGATAATTTTCTTGAGTGTAAAGAATTAGGATGTAATTAAAATAAAATATGGTGGTTTTTTTTAGTTTTATTTCTGAATGTCTGTTTGATTAAAACATCTGCCAAAATTATTAGCTCTTCCAAAAGAAGGTTTCAAAATAGAGGAAAAATCAAGAATGCTTTAGTGTAAATTTGTCATTAAAGCAAAATAAAATTGCAAATTTGGAATTTGGAATTAAATATATACACTTCTTTAACTGCCAAGCTATGAAGAGTGTCTCAGTTGCTATTATTATTACAACAATGTAAACAGCAATTTAGCAAGCATTTAGGAGTAGTACTGCTTCGTGAGAGTGAGTGAAAGTGGACAAGATGTGAAGTGAAACAAAGTAGCCGCTTGTGTTGACAAGCGACATGCCGAAACAGATGTTCCTGCAGGTGGACGTGAAGATCAATAGGCGGTGGAGAGCAGCTAGATAGTTACCTGAGCTGCTGGAACTTGTAGCAGATGTTAAGCAGACTGATGCCCTGGAAGGCTGATCAATGGACAGGAGGCAGATGGAGGAGAACATGGAGGAGTGCTGGGAGGCGCTGTTAGCAGAGAGGAACATAAAATAATAGGAGTCACATTTGATATGCAGATGGGCGCCTGTCCACAACATTAACCCATCAATGGGAAAATAAAAAGCTTCAACTTTGGGGGAAACTTCAACTTCATCCAAAACTCTGCTCCCTCCATAGGTTGGGTGTCATAGTAATTACCAGCAAATTTACCCCTTCAAAGTCAGAATCCTGATAGGGTGATTATTGGTCCCATATAATAATTCTGGCCATGTAGGGTTAGGGCAGCATGATGGCCAATAACGGGGGAGAGAAATGAGATTCAGCAGTTTTGCTGGGCTAAAAAACTTGCCTAATTAGAAGTGGTAAGAGACAGTGTCAGGCTGCAATCTAAAATACTATCACCTTTACCTCGCATTAGTCAATTAAATACACAATGAAAATCCCAAAGTAACTCTTGCCCAATCACTAGTGCTTATAACTAGCACATTATCCAACCTATTTTTTTTCTTCTTGTTTATTCTTATTTGATAAATTAAAAAGGAAAGTATTTTTCAGATGTAATAAATGCAGGAAACATAATTCAAAGTAGTCATTTGACAGCTTGAACACATCACATAATTCACACTGAATTTATGGCACAATGCTTTTCCTTGCAGTGGAAAATTGCTTTCTCTCAGCTTTGATCGTGGAAATTCAAGTCAAGCTACTAACAAGTGCAGCGTCTTTCCTCCAGCTCTGTACACCTGTGTGAGCACATACACGGACCCACAGAAACACATGCTTACAGTACACACAAAGAAGACGCACACACACACAGATCTTCTGACATCCAGTGTCCCAGTGGCCTTGCTGTCCGAGAAGCAACTTGAACTAGGCGATAACCTGATAGACTTTATCTTGTCTTTCCTGGATTTCACTGAAGCCTGAAGAAGACACTTCAACTGCGCAGCATCCCCCCAGAGTCTTAACCTTCCCCTCATCTCTCCTCGCCGGCACCGGTGCCTGAGAGCTGTCAGCGGCCTGTTGCTTATTGATGTTTCTGCATGTTTTATGTCTTTCTGCGATATGACGGCCCTGACACAGTGCTGATTTCAATCAGCTTGCCACATACCGCAGAGAGTGACAGCTAGGGAAAGTAAGAAGGACAAAAAAAAAGAAAGAAAAAGAATTGGTAGGGATGTCATTGGCTTAGATCAGCTCCGGCCTTGTCTCTGACCGAGGATTCTCCTCCCTTCTAATGAAAATGTTTCATTCACATCTCACATCTCATGCCTCCCTTGCTGATGAATTCAATAGGAGAAAAAAGAGAAACGAATAGTGAGGGATAGAAATTCAGCTTTTGTCAGATGGAGGAGGCAAGAAGAGAGGATGACCCCAGAGCCAAAGGTTTTGACACTGCATCAATCCCTTTAGGGGTGAGGCCTGCTGGACTAGCTCTGGCTGAAGATTACTTCAGCACATCTGAGGGATGGCTGCTCTATCTATTTCACACATTCTATGCAGAAGAGAGCCTTGTATACTTTGGATCCTGAGCTGCCCTGTAAATTAGGTCTGAGATCATTCCATGGAATGAGGGGAGCTATCCAAGGCAATTCAACTCCAAACCATTGACAGAGAGCTTACCGAATCCCTGAAAAAAAGGAGACACACATCTACTCCCTCTTTCTCTTTATGATACCAAATAGAATGTACCGTGGGTAATCCCAATAAGGCTCTTTACTTGCAAATTCAAGTATATGCACACATGTACCGATAAGACGCTCCCACACAGCTTTCTCACACACGTGGTATTGAAAAGCATTCGTCAATTCTACTCTGCTGTTTGGTGCTTTGTCCCAAAGTGAAGCAGTGTCTTGGATTTATTTGGCAGCGCGCAGCTAAAGTATAAAATGTTGTAAATTATCATTAGGATTTCAAGAATTCAGACTGCAAAGGAAAATATTTTTGGCATACAATAGTAGTTTTTAGGTGTTTTTTGTTCATGCACAGACACACATATATATGTATAAATATATATACAAATTACAAATAATTATACTCTATTTAGGAATCATTTAAAATGTTTTTCTTGCTTTCTTCCTATATTTGAATCTAATATTAAAGAAGAAATAAAAATCTCCAGGATCTCCTATTCTTCTCAAGCTTATGTTTGTCTCAATCAGATAAAGCACAATTTATTCACTTCAGTTTTCACTGAGAGATATCAAATTAATAGCTGCAGTCTAGGTGCTTTCGGCATGTGGCGATATTTCACATTCATTATTTTTTTTGAACACAATTACTGCGGCCATAATGAGATTCAAAACAAAGACTAAATTAGCTGTCATTAAATTATTTCAATTTCCTTACTCTAATAGAAGATTGTGACAGGTGTCATAGTTGCCGTTGTGTTTGGCATCGCAACATGTTATAACGGATAATTGATCCATCAAAAAACATCAAGCCAAAGCAATAACTGGCTTGAGTCTGGCGTACTGAACATGCAGAAAATCGAATTTAACCCCATGTTGACTAAGACGCTCCCTTGCTCTGTCGATCAAGCATGTCTTTCGTTGACAGCTCTGTTCGCATGTTGTTAAATAATCTAAAGGGAAAAAAGAAACATGAAAGAAAAAGCAGTCTCAGAGGAGCTGTCACAGAGAAAGGAAAATGCCATGGGGGGTGAGGAATGCCTTCAGTCGCACAGCTTTTCACATTTTAATTTCAGTCTGCGGGACTGACTCATGGTAGCGCCTGAGTGAGTGGGTCCTGGGAGTCAGGGCTCACACTGACCCCAGAGCATAGACTAGCCCAGAGAGATGTCAGCTGAGAGCTCCTGAGGATCACCAGGCTGCCAAGCGCTTTGAAAGCTGCTGCCAATTCAGCCTAAGTTTCAGCTGAATGGTCGCTACAGAGAAGGGGAGCGACAGCAATAAAAACAGGTTGCAAAAGGAAGAGAATTTGCTTTCAAAATGTATTTGGCCTTTGACCTTGCATCCAACCCTGTGGCCTGTGTCTTTGAAGCTGAGCATATTTTTTGAGAGACACTGAAAGAGGGGAGGGTTTTAGGGGTGGACTTGGGGCCTGTCAGTATAAATATATTAATAATCTGACAGCTTCATCTGCTTTTGAGGGTTAGACTTGACAGCTCCACAATGGCCTGCGCTGTAGTCCTTCTCGTACATGTCTAGCTTTCCTGTCTGAACAACACAGAGAGTTTATTAAGACATCACACTCCTGTGAAGTATTGATTTTACACCGGTCTCTGTCACTTACTGTATTAGACAATGCAGGAGCTCCAAAATAAACTATGACAGCTGCATGTAACCTGCTGAATATGTTTGCGAGAACTGCTCAGTTCAGGGAAAATTGCGCTTTATTTTGTTGTACATCTTTAATCTGATATCTCCTGGCCAAGTTCTGTGATCAAACATAAACACACACAACAGGAAAAAAAAGCTTTGATTTTCTTTTAAAAGGGATTTTTTTTGACAGTGACATAAAACGGGAGAAATGCATTAGAGGGAAAAAAATGTTGCAATTAAGTTTCTGCATTTCACGAAAAGGAGCAATTGCTATGTTGAACAAAGGAGGGGGATGTGCATCTGCCTGTGGAAATGCGCACCGCCTCTCAGACAGTGGGTCTGTCCGTAGAGAGACAGAGGGAGAGAGGGGTCAGAGGGAGCACAGGTAATTGAGGTGTCCCCTCCCCTCCCTTTTTTTCCAGGGTTTCTCACCCCATCCTTTCACCCCCCACCCTAGCAACACAGCGGGCACAATTACGTTCCCCATCACCCCACCAGCTGGCCCCCGTGATCCCACACTTCTTACTAAACGCGACTCCATTGGCCCTTTCCCTCTTAACCTCTCAGCACCCGCTCCAGGGGAATGGTAAGGCTGCACACAGAACTGGGAAAAACTCAAGACAGTTCTACTACTTTTAACAAAACAAAAAAAGCGTGGAGAAGTTGAGTTAACTGGAGGTTGTGCATTGAGAATTAAACGCGGTTTACGGCAAGTGTGCGGAAACTGACATCTGAGTGTGTGAATCTACACACTGCAGCTCTGAAGAATAATTTAACTGCATGAGTGACTGGACTGAAATCAAGCGCCAATATGATATTGTGTCGTTAGCGTATGTAGATTAAAAAAAAAAACACTGGCGGTGTTGTGATATTTATTTTGCATTTTAAACGAGAACAGCATTCATATGAATTTGAATGAAACTGATCATTTCCACTTTCAACGAGGAATCGCCTGTCCGATATCAAGTACGTTAACAATTTTAATCAAACTCTAATAGCTATCAACATGAATGTTAATTGAGTGGCTTGAAATAGATTTCAACATCCGAGTGTCAGTCTGATCACATTTCTCGAACACGCTCCGAGTGTCTCTTGATAGACAGTGTTTTCACTCCATCCCTTCACATTAATGAGTGGGAAGTCTCTCCTGTGCATTATTACCTGAAATAATACCATATGGTAATATGTAAACAACATCTGCATATTCATGTCATAACTTCATCTGTTTAATTAGTTCCAGCAAAGCAGTTTACCCTCTGAGGCCCTCCCTGTCAGAGCAGTGATGGTAGAGCCGTGCCCCGCTGTCGGTCCTGACAGTCCTCCATTGTTCAGTTGACGCCGCTGCCCTGTCTGTTTAATGCCAGGTGCATCTTTACAGGCCACAGATCAGGTGAAGTGAGTTGGGGAGCTTCTTTCACTCTGACGCCAAGCCTGACACATCCCTCTTTAGCATGGCGACCCACCAGTTATTTGAGGACATTCGTTTTTACTTGTTAGCGCAGTTTGGTTAAACGCCAAACTTTCACGAAAAGACACAATCTCTTATATGTGTCGCCCACTGTAACAATACTGCCGTCAATATGTGTGGTGAAGGCGCATCTGTTGTCACTCTACACTACAGCATTGTTAAACAGAGTGTGATACAGAGAGCTCGGGTCAATCACATGCATAAAATAATATCAGATACTGTTTAATATTATTATTTCATTTTTTCAGATTTATCCCCTGGCATAGATCGGGCCTATAGAAAACTGCCAAGAGGTGTAATTCACGCAAACATATGCTTCACGAATAGGTGGTCTTTGATATGTAACACTGCTTCACAACGTTGGTAGGCATGTTTCATTTGGCAACCACTATTTTTGTAAGTAAAGAAAACCATGTTAGAGCCAAAAGAACTCACGATATTTTAAAATATTTGTTCCTTCCATTCAATAAAATATTCCCCCACACAAATAAATAATAAGTAAACAAAAAAAACACACACAGAGCAATGTGGTATGAAAAGCTTGAGTGGGTATTCTCTAATTAAATTCTCCTTCATCAGGCGCTCGTTTGTGCACAAGCATTAATACTTTTGACCCCATGTAGCCTGAACACTAACATGCCTGAGGAAGGAAAAAGAGGAAGGAAATGAAAGAGAAAAACATGAGGGAATATCTTATTAGGGAAGTCAGGCATGTTTTGGCCCTTGCTTCTTGATGGCTGCTCTTGGTGTCGCGACCTACTGGCGTCTAGCTAATACGGCAGTGTACGCCGTGCCATTGTTCTCAATCAATAACTAATTATCAAAGTACTGGCTCCGACTCGTATTGTCCTCTTTGCTTGGAGCCCCTTGTTGTGGACTGAAAGACAGAAAGGGGAAAAAAGGGGAAAGGAGGGTGGCTTTTGGCTGCACAGTGATGCTGCCGCCACAACATCCTCGCATGCCTTTCAAGATATACTGTGCCGTCAGTTTGAATTACCATTCCCTACTAATTGATATGAATTAGAACAGAAGAATTATTGTTGCTGGTGAATGTCATAACGATATCCTCAAAGTAATCATGTGAGACAAAAAGAGAACAGCACAAAAAACACAAGCAGACCAAATATGAAAAGACAAATTAAGCCGACTCCTGCTAGGGACTTTGCAAACGAGGCCTTAGACAATGGAGAAAGAAAATTAGACTGCTACCAATCTGTATGTTTCATTATTTCAATCTTGTTTGCAACTATGAACCATGATTTAAATTCACCAGAATGGATTTCTTTTTCCCAGGCACACTACACTCAGTCGTGCCTTATTTGTGGGCCATATCTTAACTATCAACAGGTTCCAATGCAGCACCCTGACCACTGATACAATGTCCTTTTATCACCTTGTCATTGTTAGCTGTTTTTTTACAAATGAGCTGACAGAAATAGAGGAACTCTGTAATTTGTAGTTGGCAACTTGGAATGGATTGTGTGGTGGTGCCTACTTGTCTCTGTGCTTGCTATTAGAGTACAAGTCCTGTCATCCCACGTGGCAGCACAGTTCACTTCTCTGCAGTACTGTTGGTCCTACTGGCACCAGGTCTGGGGGCTGAGGCCCCCCAGGAACCCAAGGGGTGGCTGGTGCCCCAGTGGCAGGCAGGGGTCAGCCCAGTAAAAGTGCCGCCCTCAGGACAGTGAGTCTAATCCCACAGCAAGAGCATGGCAGCTGTAACAGCCCATCCGTTCAGCCTGTGTAATGATATCACTTGCACTGGATCTGATGTCTGACCTCATTACCAGAGTTTAATTGTGTTGCTCACAGAGTTTCAGTTCTTCCTTTCTCTGCCCTCTTTTTGTTTTGGACAGCTCCCCAAAAGAATTTCTGTGTTGCTCACAAAACAAAATTAATATCGTACACATTTGTAGCTGTTGACAACAAAAAACCAAACAAATTAAATGAATAGATAAATTAAATTAAATTTCAATAACTACTCAAATGATCATTTAAATGACTATAATCATCTAAAAGAAGATTCTAAAAATAGAAAAAACACTCATTATTATCAAATTTATTCCAACTTTTTAAAAAATCATAATTTGTAAACAATATATTTTTTACATCTCCTCAAAGGTAAAAGCAAAATTGAATAAAAAGTGACTCAAATGCCAATTCATTTGAAAGTAACACAAATTTAAAGATGCATTGCACTGCTTATTATTTATTTTAAGATGACAGGTGGTTATTGATTGGGTAATAATATCAAACAGAAAAGCGAGTATTAAAGCAGCAGTTCATTAACACCTTTTAAATATACCTGGTCCTTATCACATTGTGTTTATTACACATGAGTGTGAAAAAGCTCCACTACATATGTAAATGACATTGCTGTTGTTCACACTTTAAATTAGGAAATTTGTTTTTACCATTACACAACTAAAGGTAATGTTTAAAAACTGACATTTTTACCTTTATATTTTTTATATTGAGGTTTTCACCACTCGGATTGATGTTAACCTACATGTTCTGGACGACTCCTGGGGACCGGGCATTATATCTCAGGGGAAATATTGCTTTTCTATCATTGCTGGCTGTTTTGATGTATAAATCCAGAAAAACCATCCCTGACCCAACTTGTTATGAGCCATCCAACCTGAGAGCAAGCCATAACCTGCAGTGCACCATGAAGGAAATAACTCTCTTTCATGCCATGATACCGCATGAAATATGAATAATGAAAACAGAGTTGTGTTGTTAATAGGAAGAATAACTGTGTTGCAAATAGCAGCTCTGTGCCTTTGCTAGCAGCATCCTTTTCCCTCCCACACAGCTCAAGAGGTAGAGTCATCTTAGTTTCCTTCTCAGTGTCCAAACTGCAGCCCTTCATAACCTGCACACCGCTAGGAAGCTAACACTAGGTCATGAGGAATGGGCCACCACTGTTAATAGGGTTGCTCTTTGAAAACATCACAACACAAGTAAACAGGGCACTCCATTGTGTATTAAGTGCAGTGAAAGTTTGACTAAAAGAATCATGATGGGTAAAGGTTACAGACAGACGATATGTTTGTGCAAACAGCAGTCTGCGTGCAGAGGCACAGCAAAAGATGCTGTGCTGTATTGAAAATGCCTCATTACTACCCATCCCATTTTCTTAGGCTCATATAGTGTAGCTATGTGCCCTTGAAAACAGTCCCCAATTAATTCTTTGCAACGTGCATGTGGCTAGATTTTCCCAATATTCTCATCATGAAAGAGCAATTATAATTCCATGATTCATATGCGCAATCCATTTGAAGCAGCTAGCCTTGCCTATTGTCAGTTGTCAGAGAAGAGGATAAACCATGAAAAGGCCTAATCCTACTCTGGGCAGCAGGCTTTAATGAGCAGCCTGTCTCAGGCGGAGCCATGTGATACCCTGGCTGGGGCCAGACCAGTGCAACGTGGAGGTCAGCTCCTAATGGAGGGCTCCATGGCTTCCCCTCTGAAGAAGGGTGGAGCCCACTTACGTTGACCTGTTAAGTCAAGTTGTTCTCCTCTGACCTACCAAAAGATGCCTGGATGTGGGAGATTGTCAGTAAAGCTACAGTACAAACAGCCATGCTGCCTGCAGGCAGTGCGGCTCACTAGAAATGAAAGAAGGAAAAGAAAATGCCAGCTCGGAACAGGAGAGTGGAGCCTGTGAAAGATGTAAATTCAAAGCAAAAGCAGTAGAACTTTAACCTATGGGCTATTATGTGGCAAGTGAAATAGAGCTGCCGCTTGGAATTAAGGGACAATGGGGAGTTCAGGCCAGGGGCATTTAACCAATGGACATCTAGTGTATCAGATCCCAATCTTAATGACATCAGTGACCGAAGCTTTGCAGAAACTCTGATCTCTGGTGGCATAAAGAAAGGGTCATGGCCAGAGGGGATTAGTGAAATATATGGAAAAACTGGAAAAAAAATAAAGTAAAAAGAAAGGATAATGAAAAGAGGTTGTGAAAAATGGAGGGAATATTATTGCCGGACTTCTCTGAGATGCAGAGGGGAAGAAAAAGCTGTGCAAATAGTCATGGGGATTGCAAAGTCAATAATACGTGCAATCTTCACAGGCAGAAAGCTATAATCAACAAGAATCCATATTGAGGGTGAATGCCAGAGTTTTTCAAAATGTCAGTGCAGTGTGTTTGCAGAAGGGCAGGAATGACAGATGAAGAGCAGGGAGGTGAGTGGCAGGGACACAAGGACAGGCAGACTCTGTGCTGATGAGGTCCTGGACACAGAGACCAGGCAAAGTGCATCACCAGGCCAACAGAGCATTCTGCCTCAGCCTGCTCCCTACAGAAAAGCCAAGAGGAGTCAGCAGTGCTACTGGTATCTAATGGGAACCATCCACTTAAAATTCACAGGTTAACAAGACAGTAGGCACCCTGGATTGCAAAAATGGCAGCAGGAGCGATTTGTGGAAACACTTTAAATTGACAATTTTAGCAATGATAAAATTACTTTTTCATTCTTAGTGCAGTCCTATAAAACACAATGCTTTGTAATACCAGGCAAAACACAGCAACTGAAAAGTGAGTGATTGTGGAGGAAGTGCAGTTTTTTTTTGTGAATATAAGCACTTAAAGTTGAGCCATTTTATGGATATAGATATTTTCCATTTTCGACTCTTGACAAAAATGCAGCGAAATAGGGTGGCCATTTTTTTTTTCTTTTCGATTTCTGTCTCGTAAATCCTTTTCAAACGCAATTCCCATTCTTCTTTTGAGGTCTTTTGAGTCATTATAAATGTTTTCTCTCTCCCTCCATTTCTATCTGTCTGTCTCCCTCTCCCTAGCTTTGGTTTTCTTGAATAAAATAAGTGCAGATTTGCTGGAAATCAGTGGCTTTTGTGTGTGGCTGCAGGAGCATGGTGAAATGTTTGGACACTAATACCCATTCATTTCGGTAGCGCCATAAATAAAAGCTGCCAGCTATGCGGCTGCCGTGAAGTGGTATTCTTTGGTGCCCAGCGGGATGTCCTGTTCACATTAGCGCAGCAGGGAAAACTGGCCGGAACAGCCAGACAACTAAATCAAGACATTGTCAACTTCTGACAAAATTGCTATGGGGGGAGAACCAGTTTTAAGAGTGGTTGTGCATGTCTGGTTGTATGCATGTTGCAATGTGTGTGCCTCTGTGTGAGTGTGTCTGTCTGTGTTTTCAAGACACAGAGAAAAACAGAGAGGGAGCGCAAAAGAATGAGTGAACAGGAGAGGCACAGGGGGAAGAGATGGCTTTTCAAAATTTAGTATATCCTGAAAAATAATTCCTGACTGAGCAACACCATGGGGTTGACATGAATGAGGAAGTGTTGCTAAAATGGAGATGACGAGGCTTAGCTTTAGAAATAAAACCTAAACCTCCACAAACACTCATCCCCTGTTGTGTTTTTATCTCAATCTGTGGAAAAAGAAAAGAAAAACCTCTGTCAGTGTCAATTTTCCAATATGGCTGAACGTTGTGCAAGCTATCGTGATATGACGGAAAATACTACAGACAAAAACAAAAACACACACATAGTGTGCAAAGTGTTCTCACTACTGAGTTTGAATGAGGCAACAAGGTATGTACGTGCAGACTTTAATAATCACCTCCCAAAGGAAAAAAAAAAAAGGCAAAAGTCAGAGGGCCAGGTTGGGACAAACAGCGCACATGTGGCAGAATGTCATAAAGCATGCTCCTTTAAGCAGTCCCAGCCCTGGGCTAGATTTGTAGGTGGTCGATTGCCTGGTCTTCACAGAGGTTAACTCTTCGGGTGTGCTAAAAGCTTCAGGTTTGAAATTGAGTCCTATCATCAGTGGAGGCCTTAGTGACAACAAGACTCAGATAATGGCAACTTTGACCTCAGTTAAGTACAAGCACAGCAAGAGCGCTTGGATGTGCTGCCCAAAACATTGTACGGGGAGAAGAGAAATACTGCGCCAGGGCCACAGCTGGGACATACCATGCCCGTGGGCCTGCCATTTTGATTAGGGGTAAATAAGCCTTTTAACGTGGTTAGATTGAAAGGGAAAAAAAGAAAAAAGACAGGGTGGAGTCTCTATTCATATCCCCTTTCCTTATAAAGCCTAGTTGACAACACAGTGGTTCAACACTTCCCTGGTGAAATGAACCATTGCGGTGAATGTCAGGGGCCTTATGTGTACTCTGCCTTATTATTAGGAAAAGAATGAAATGAGGTTTGGCAGTGCCACCGTGAGGTTATGGCTGGATTTTGTGTATCTCGAGGCAACCTGGAGCCCATCCAGACTGGCCCTCTTTTGGAGTTCTGTGAACTGGAGATGAGAGGAGTGCTCCCTCTTCCTGCAGGCTCTAAGTTAGAGTCCTTGCTATAGGGTTCAGTGGACCTTGAGAAAACACCACTGAATCCGTCACCATCATCTCTCCTGGGACAAAGCTAGCTGGCCACTTCTGAAGCTCCAGTGACCCAAGGCTTGAACCCTGCTGCTCTCCATTCCCTGCCTTACGCAGCCACTGGGAATCTCCGACCTCAAGTTCATCAGGAATCACACACTTGCGTGGCAGCATCAAAAGCACTGCTGGCTCTGTCATGTTTTTTAAACTGTGTTGTGCCCTCCACTGGCTCTGTGCAAATTCACGAAACAAAAATGCTGATAAGTGCATTTTCTTTGTTTAACAATTCTTCATTTTCGAGAAGACAAAGCTATTGTCAAAGGAGTGACTTTGTTTTTAAATATTGTGGAATCTCCACATCAAAAACATAACTTGGAAAATAAAAACAGTTATGATATTGTAATAGCTTTCTTACAGCATGCGAGCCCAGATGGCTCTTAATTGGTTGGCAAAGGGAGCAAGAGGTCTTTTTTTTTTGAGGGATGAGTGTGCGATTGTTGCTGCTGAATTGTCGCTGTGAAAGGCTGGCTGCGTGATGTGGAGATGGAACAGTGTGAGCAGAGGTCACACAAAGCAGCCACCAACCTTGTACGTGGGGGATAGCTGGGGGTGTATGGTGTGCGACTGCTGGGGGAGGAAAATGGAAGACAGCTTACGACAGAAAAGTAAAGACATATAAGAGGGGGAGGGCGTACAGAAAATCTACTCAGAGTGAGAAACTCATTAAGATTTCTTTTTAATTTATTTGAGTAGTTTATCAAAGACACTTCCATCATACTGTAATGTTGCTCAGGCATGATAAATCTACCTGGGAGATTGTGCCTGAAGTGCACAAAATATTTCTTTATGTAACATCATAAAATACCTGTTTCTAAAGGAAAGCTAAGTGCTATGATTTATAAACCATAAAGCTGATATTTAACTGAAAAAGAAGAAAGGCAAAGTTTGCTGTGAAACGGTGAAGCAGAAAAAATTACTGGTTGGAAAAATATACGCTTAAATTTGATGCCAACAGCACATTTAAATGAAAATGGTACAGCGGCATCAAAAGACAAAAGAAAAGTAAATAGAAATTAAAATAACACACCTGGTAGAATATCTTATAGCTGATTAGGTTAAGTGGCAACAGGTCAGTACCAGATTTGTATCTAAAAGGAGAATACAAGAGATGACTGGGTCTTTCAGAAGTAAACGTGGGAAAGAGGTTTACCATTTTGTGAAAAGGTGTGTGGGCATAGTTGCACCATGTACAAGACACTCAATGCACAAAATGCAGAGAAATCTCTGCACACAAGGGACAAGACTGAAAGCCAATATTAAATGGCAGTGATTCTGAGGGCCTCGGTTGGTATTGCATTAAAAACACATACGATTTATTACTGGAAAGCTCTGTGTGGAAACATTTCCAAAAGTCACTGCCAGTCTTTGCATCCACAAGGTAAGAAGAAGAAAAAAAGCCGTTAAAGAATGTAATCCATAACCAGTGTTGTCTTCTGTGGGCCCAAGATCATTTTAGATGGTCTAAGGTAAAGTAAAAAGATATATGTAAAGGCAACATTATTGCTAAATGATATTTAGACATATTGTTTGAGGAACATATGTGACATTTAAGTCTTTTTTCAGATAAGACCTCGTTTATTTTAGCAGTAAGACGGCAAACTGCATTTTGCACATATTAAAACTGCAGCAGGACAATAATAAGATATTAATTGCAGCTTACAGTATGTACCTAGGATGAAGCCAGAGCACAAAAGTCTCTGATATATTTAAAATTCCTCTTCAAAGGTATTCAAACTTTCCAGTAAATTTAAAACAATATTAGCAGGAATGAACAGCAGCTCAGTTTAAATGACTGTGTACTGGAAAAACTGTATCTTTTGTTTTCTCCAATGTCCTGAATAATTTATATATAATATGTGATTTTGCATACTGTTACAGTCCTGCTGTTTGGAGTAATCAAAGAAGTTCTCCCACTACCCCCATTCCTACATTAAAACATTCCACGTGGGTAAAATAAATTTGGTTTAGCTGTCTTGGCTTAAATAAAACCCTGCTAGGTCTTAATGCTCGGAGAGAAGAGACATAACCATGAAAGATAAAGACCTAACACTTGTGCAACACCTTCCAACAGGATGTCTTTATGAGCAAGGGGCAAAATTAAACCGTGGGAAAATGGCAGGCCATGGAAGAGGTTGCTGTAGACATCAAATCAACAGCAGTCCAATACAGGATCCCATTATCAATGACACTATATGGTTGCCCCCAGCCAAAAGTCTCCTACACTGGAGAAGTTAAGGTGTTGCTTGATTCATTAGTGCCTGTGTCTGAGTTGAGGTGATGGCTCCCTCATTGTCCTGAGAGGGGTGAAAACTGGAATGTCTTTTCTTCCTGTCAACACTGTGTCACTTTAATTTCTTTTTCTGACGCCCAGTCTTGACACCTGGAAAGGTTTGACCGAGCATGGTAGTAAGGGATCATAGGAGACTCCTATTTAAAGGGAGTGGTTGACACTGTTGACATTTCATTCTTGTTCTTCCTTGCAGCCTCACCTTTTTTGTGTAAGAATAGAAAAACGCATCGCGTGAAAGGTAGATAAGTTGTTCATTGTTTGAAAGCCCAGATAATGATCAGTCATAACTCAGATGTTCTTTGAAAATTTGGCCAGACACCGGCACTATCATCTGCATGTTAGAAATGATCACAGATGGCCAGCGGAGGGATTTTAGATATTAAAATAACTTGCAGTAATTTAAATTAAAGATGCAATCTCGCCCACCGTAATATTAATGCAACTCATAAGGAGACTTCAGGCAAACTAACTGATTGAAATACACTAAAGTACAACTAAACAAAATTGTTAAAGGAATGACGCTAGTGCACATTATTGCCTGGTATTTTTGTGTTGAAGTATTTACAGTATGAAGTCACCCATAATACACTGTTAGAATATAATAGCTGTCGATGGATACACAGTGCTAATAATGTAATGCGCCCCTCCCTAAGGGAGCTGATCTCCTCATCTGGGTCGCGGTGAGTATTAAAAGGGTTAAGGGTGCACAGTAAATTTATTGTGGGTCTACCAGTACCAATGGGCTAGAGCACTAATGGATGACCTTGGGGTTTGGCTGTTCCAGACTTGAGGAGATCATGTCTCACCACCACCCTACCACCAGGATGACCCTGGTCCTCTCTGCCCCTGGCCTCAACCTTTAACTCACTGATCTTTGACCAAATTATTAAGCAGACACCTGCTTTCCGGTGTATGGTCAGAGTGGGGGAAGAACTCATTCTGGGCACTCTAATTTGATGTAGATGCGTGTTGCAACAGTATAAATCTCACTAAAGATAATCCCATCTGTTAGACTTCCCTGCAGTGTAGCTTCCACCGATGCCTGTACGCAGTGTAATCAGTTTAGTGTTTATACTGGTTAATATCACTTAAAATATTAATTAGCCTTGATAATCTGTTTTGTTCAAACTCATGAAAACACTATTGATTTAAGGCCAGATTATCACCAAATGATATTGCATATAATTTATAAGGACATAAACTTGGAGCAGCACCAGTAAATGACATCATGTTCATGTGATATATACAGATTTACAACTTTCAGGCACTTTTCTCCCTATTTTTGTTTCATTTTAAACACTTATTTTCTTTTATAATATTCTTTATCAAGGGAAGCTATATGTATAATTTGTACATAAACAAGTATTAAAACATTAAATATTTTCTAAAGATTTTCATTAACAGTATTAATATTCAATTTCATTACAAATCTATATTTTTTATGCTCAGCAAACTAACACAATTAGACATTCATACTACACATGCGCACACACTAACGCTGACAGAATATTTTGTGAATAAATCAACTATAAAATATAGTTCTCCGTCAAGGGCACCGTAGTACAGGGACCAGCCCCAAAGACTGCTATGGACCTGTGGGACCAGAATGTGTCAAATATGAGGGGGAAAAAGAAAGAAAAAAATGCTGCCATTAAGGTATAGCTTGGAAATGACTCTGACCTGGGTCTGCCATCTTGCATTGTCCCACCATCTGCACAAATGTGAACTTTGCCTTTAAATCCTGGCTTCTCAATTAACATGTCCAGCTGGGTGGAGAATTCCGTCAGCTCCCTAATATCATTACTGCCACACCAGACTGTGATATAAATATTAAAAAAGTGCCCAGAGCTCTTTGCTTGCTATGCGAGCGCTTCTGCTTTTTGGGTTATAATGACGTGCAGCCACACAGCAGGGTAACTGTAGAACGCACGTTCTTATTAGGGCTTCTGTAGACCACAAGACAGAGAGTATAATGTCTTAGACTGTATGTCTTTGTTTTTCTTTACCTTTTACTCACACAATGAAACACCTACATGGTAAAATAGCACATCCTGCAATCCTCTAAAATGGTACAGGCTCAAGCCTCTTTGAGATATTTCAGTGGTCACAAAGAGCATTTGAAAGCATCAAGTCTTCTTCCAAAATGCAAGCTGTGTGGTCTTTGTGATAGCCCCATTACACCATGAAGGACTCTTACTTTAGGCTGTATATCTGTGTGTCTCTGTCTGTGTTTTCTTGTATGGGTAACTGTACTTTCTAGGAAAAAAAGATCTTAAGAGGAAGTCTTTGAATGTAGGACATTGGCGCTGTAGCGGTTAATCTTCCCCCACGGCTTTACAGACGGCTGTGGATTTAGGAGTTGGCATCATAACTGACCAGTGCTGTTTGATTAGATAACAGGGGATCTACTGCAGGCATCAATGGTCCACTGTGCTGAAATGAAACAGTGTGCCCGTTCACCCGTTCCTGCTTAGAACACGATGGGGGTAATTCTTCAGCAGTCTGATGCCACAAGCTGCCAAGCAGCGTTCACCACAGCGAAACCACGATCACGGTGATGCTATGGATAACACCACCTTGTACCAGATGTTGGGAATTGGCTGTCACCGTTGCTGTTATGGGTTGTGCCCTGCAGCTCTCCTTGAGACTCACAGGACTCCGGGTGTTGATGAGCTGCCAAAAGAGGCATGAAAAGATACTTAGGTTTAAAAGAAAGGGTAACTATAGTGAGACAAGTCTGCCAGCATCCTGTAGTGACCATGTTTTTTGGGCTTTTACGGCAAAGACACAGATTTATGCTAAGTGACAAAATAAAAATTGTTTTGTCTACATTTGATGCTAAGTCCTGCTACTCATTGAAACAAACTCAAAGGTGTTATAATGAGTATCCATAGCTGCTGCAAATGCTGCAAAGCTAGATTTGCTGTACACTAAATTAGTTCCCACTTACATTGCTATGTGACAAAGAGGTTGTAAATAAACCCCAGGACATAATGCTTCTGTTGTACACCTTATGCTTTCACTATTGTGATTGTGGACTGAAATAAACTCTTTTGATTAGTAAGTGAATTTGTAACAGAATTTCATGTCTCACTGTTAAAATGCTACAAATGCATGACATTAATATTACCACACTCACCACTTTTTAATAAAAGTTCTCTTGAGGCTCGTCAGACCAGCAGCAGGACCGACTGGTTAAGCTCGACCCTTGCTGTACTGTAGCGGAGGGCCTTTGTCCCCTAAAACTAAATACACTCTGAGTGCATGTGGGTGGATGTCACTTCAGATACAGATGCATTTGGGGTCTGCATGGGGGGAAATAATGTGCAACAATGATATCTTTGATCATTGCTAGAACTCCCCAACACAGGAACTGTGTCGAGTGTGGTTATCATCAGCCCATTTCTATTCCCCCAGCACAAATCATTTCATGGCTCCTTCATCCCATGTGCCAGAACTGGGTTTCAAAAGCAATTTCAGCTGAAAAATAAGGTGCTTTTCTTCAATTTTCAAGCCATTTGTATCAGGGTTAGTGTTGTTTACCTAGCTAGTACACTGGTATTTACATACCTCTTTAAAGAAAAAAATAGCCTGGTATGATTTATGGACTGCAGCAAGAGCGCAATTTTCTGTCGTACACCTAATCTGAGAGGGTATAGAGAAAGGTCACATTGGCCATACAAATACCATGGCCCTTCCACAGAGAGTGGGTGGATATTCATTCTCTTTAAAAAAATGTCAGTTAGGTCTGATTTATGATATGCAGAGCTCTACAACACCTTTGGTTTCAGCCTTACGTCTGGGTCGATGTAATAGAGAGAATAAGAAAATTGAATAATTTGTCCTAAACTACTGTCTTTGATAACACGTTGGGTATACAGTACATCTAACAATAATGTAGCATTTCTTGCCTCTTGCTTTTCTTGTGATTTTTCTTTATATCACACTGAAAATAAGAGCACTGAAAGCAGTAAATGGCACTGTTATAATTACAAAGAACAAAACAGAACGAGAAACAAAGAGAGATGCTGTCAGGTGTTAGGATCAATGCCATGTTTCAGAGAGGTAACCTTTAGCCTCCCCCTTGACTTCTGTGTGATATGATACCATGAGACTGATAGAGGTAGAAAATACATTTTCACGTACTTAGCGAACATGATACCATTGTGAGGGCTTCTTTTCCCCCCCTAATTTCCCAAACACATCTTCCCTTTATCTTGTCTTGTGTGAATTTGGTCTGGATAACAGGAAAGAATAAACCCTTTCAGTCTCTCTTGTGATTTATCAAAAATGATTCCTCGGAAAAATAAAATCACGCATTGAGTGATGTTAGGCGCCTTTAAAGTAAAGTATCCATTAAAACCTGACACTGTCAGGTGTGTCTTCATTAATATTAATATGAACTTTGTATCCCATGGTATAGCGTGGCAGGGATGACTGTTTCGTCTGGAGAGAATAACAGGAAGATTCCCACAAAGGTCAGCCAATTCACAGAAATGCTGAAACACTAAGCAAAATAATAAAGGGCATCGCAATCAACATATCATTCTGGGACAAGCCAGTGAGTTGAAATGATTACAGCCAAGACAAACGTAAGGCTGACAGTTGTGGCTCCTGCAAGTGCTTGCTGAGAAAAAGAGACAAGAAGAATAACTGCTGTGCATTCTTTTAGCTATGGGTATAAAAAAAATGTTGGGTGAGATCACTTGTTCCACTATGAAACACTGTCTGCCTTACATGCTAAAGGTTTGTGCTAGATGTGTCTCTGGGTTTATAGAAGTACTTTGTGACTATGGCACATATCACTGTGCCCAAGTGGATCTCTGTAATATAAAAAGGAAAAGTATAGGGTGTCAGTTTTGCGATTCCATTTCATGTTCTGCGTTATATGCTCATTATTTACAGTGTGCTCACTTCTCGCATGGATGGACCAATTTAGGGGGAAGCAGAGGATCAAGTTCAGTCCTAATGACAACCTTTCACTGACCTCTCCAGAGAAAACAAATGGAGCCCCAAGGTGATGTTTCAATATCACTAACTACTTGGGTGTCCTAGGGAAAGGAACAGATGTAGCCCTGAGGACGAGGAAGGGGTGAGGTGCAGGTCAAGGTCACCATACGCCAAGGTTAGGGTCAGATAAGCATGGCTGACTTGGGGTCTTCACAAGCCCACAGGCCATAAAAGGGAGGCGTGGACAAAGACTCAAGAGCTATGGATCAAGTGTTATTCCATTGAGGGCCGGAGAGGCGGGTGAGGGCAGGAGAAATGTGCAAGGTTCATACAGTTACACTGTCTCTTTGCTTGCTTTGTATTATTTTTGGGAAGTGCTTGATAAATTACTAACTGGAGAAAATGACAGGTCTCTGCGTGAGCAATGCAAATGAGTGATATAAGGTTATGAGATAACTGTTAGACTGTTAGACTACACTTGTGCCTGATGTTTTGATGCAATTTTCAGGAAAAACTATTTTATAGTAAGTTTAAGGTAAGACAGTTCCTAATTAATACAGCACTAGCAGGACTTCAAAAGAAAATGCAACAAAACTAAGTGCATAACTTACAATGCAAATTTATACGTATGTATACTGTCTTACAACCACAACGAAATAATCTCTAATTGGAAAAATCTAAATGAATTACTCCAGGTTATTTGTTAAGACTATGAAATGTCAGACTATGCCATTAGTTGCAGTGGAAGATCCCATGGTATTTGGATGGAATAAATTAGCTCTAGCACATTTATTTTGACTTAATTAATAAGATAACCTAAGTGATTTATTTGATTCCCCAGACTGTATGGCACAATAATAACCTACAGTACGAGGTAAATTTGCTAAATGTGTTCAACTAGAGAAGGACAACAGGAACAGAGTGAGACTGCAATTACTGTCATATTCATGGGGAGGAGGATGCTAATAGGAAGATTTTCTGCTCCAGATCAGATCAAATGAAACTGTATCCTGGTGGGTTGTGCTTTCTTTAATTAGAAGTGCAAGTAGTTTGATAAACTCTTAAAGATTGTGGTTCCTCTGGTTGTCAGCTAATTACATGCCTGCTCATTCTGCTGAAACACTATGCAGTTCATATTTCTTTTCCATATGTTATACTACAATGCAATAACAATACTGTGCGGCGCAGTTATTGTACGGCTAAAGAAAATCAATCCTAATTTATCAGAAATAATTCAAATAAGAAGTCTTAGATAATGAAGAGTGCTGGATCTTCTATTCATTTATTATTCAGTTTTAAGGTGAAAAACAAGGCCTGACCTTTCATATAATGAAGAGATTAAAGAGGGTTCTAAACAGGAGGAAACTAAACACCAGTGACACTCAAAGGCTTTTGGAGAAATACAAGACATTTCAGATGAAAGAGAACCACTGTATTTTTGCATCATTAGCTATGCAAAGAAAACAATACTTTAAACAATCAAGGCCGTTATTATTCAGAAATATATAAATAATTCTTTTCTTGATGATGTTGTTGGACAAGAAATTAAGAGACAGAGGAACTGAAAAGTGGAACCTAAGTTGATAGTATGTCATCAAAACATCAAGTGTGGCGATTTTTAGCAAGTATTTTATAAAGTATAATAATTTGAGAAAATAAACTGAAGGCTGAAGGCTACATATGACAGGACAGGCCATCCAATAAATAATAAAGGTATTAGTTTCACGAGCTTTTACGGGGAAGGGATTCTCTATATGACCATAATTTAACAGGTTTTTAAACACTAAAAGGTTTTTTGCACATTATCTCTTCTTTCAAGTGCTATTAATTTTTTCTTTTCAAGAGTAGTACTACATTTTAAAATAATATTATATGTATATCTGTTTAATATATCCTATAGTATCTCTTGTGGGTTAGCTGCTTTTAGATTCAATATTATATTCTGTATTCTGATATTGTAACAGAGAAAATGTAAGTACATTTTATTGATAATAAACATAATGCCAAACTATTAGACAACTATATAATTGTTATTAAAGATCCATTATTTTAGCTGGTTACTTTAATTATCAGTGACTGGATAATAGAATGTCATTGTGTGTGGATCCACTGTGTTACTGAGATACCATCATATATACAGTATGCTAAGTAAAATTGGTGTTATGAGTTCATAACTGTTTTCTCATTATGTGTTTTGTCAGTGTTGTAAATGCCTTCTTTATTATACAGCGGTTTTAATGAGATCATCAGAAAAGTTCCTGACAGGGAGTATATTAACATCACGCATGTCAACCAACTGTTGTTGCCCAATGTGACAACCTACTGTTGGCAAAAGTTAACATGTCACCTGCAAAACAAGGACAGGAGTAAGACGTAAGAAATAGGTGACACCACGGAGAGCAGGGGGAGCAAGAGAGAGAGAGAGAGAAGGCTTAACAGGCGATAGAGGAGAGAGAAAAAGCAATGACTCCACAAAGGTCACTCCTTTTTTGTAGTCAATAATTGACATTTAAACACACATTTCAAACGTCACTGATAAAATTACGCAAGATAATGGAGAGCGAGCTGCTTACACTGGCATGCAATTATAACCGTAATGAGATGCAAAAATGCTAATGTCTTTGTGCATGCTACAGCTTCCTTTTGTGGGGTGCTGCGGCGTCTGTGGTGGATGATGGATGCCACACTGGTGGTGGTAGACAGAATGGTGACATGTGGGAGTGGGAGCAAGCACAGAACAGAACTGGGGCAAATATGCCACACACCCTCACATGAGTAAATCCCATGCCCGCCCTTTTTAATGCTTCCTTGAATGTTCTCCAGGTTCATACAGTTAATTAACTGTTTCAGCTATTTTTCTATTAATGGGGGGAAACATGGTTTACAGGCAGGTTATGTGTGTTTTTTGAAATACAGTAATATTGATATAAACTTTATTTTAAGATTTAAAGTGAAATAAACGTCCTTATGGGATTATGCACACATCATTAAGCCAAACATTTGTCTCATGTATAATGAATTGAAACCCTTTGGGAAAATTGCTCTCTCTGGCCAAAATATCGAGTTTCATAAAAGCATGAACATATAAACACCACCTTAGCATTTTTTTCTTTCCATTTCATGTCCCTATAGTGACAGCTGAATTTGCTGTAGATTTCTTAAGATGCTTTCCTAAAGTTCCAAATGTCAAAATTTCTATTTTTTCCTTCATTAAAAATTAAGGGCTATATTCAGATGCAGCAGTTGAGACCATTATAAAGTCTAAATAAACCACACCGATGCTTGTTCCCTTAGCTCATGGACAGCATTAAATAAAAGTAAGTAAAGTAAGCAAACACTAAGCGCATACTCCTGTAAGCTTCCTCCCTCATTTTTAGGTTCATCCTTTCCAGACCTATCGCCCACCCCTCTACCTCTGAGGCTGATAAGAATGGGACACAAAACATGCTAGCAGTCATGCTGTTTGTTAGAAGCAATTAATTTCTCCAAGGCCTTCATTCCATTCAGGGTAAGCTTTTGTGCTCTAAATCCTACTATTCTGAGCTTCTCTTGTGCCACGTAGGAGGGTATGAGAGAGTGGAGGATCGGAAAAGAGAGGGAGAGCCCGAGACAGAAGCTTTGGATGACAGATTATCTTGGGCCAGTTAAGCATGTAATTGCTCAAATGAGTTAAAATCCCTTCAAATATCTGTCTCTGCACCTCATCACACCACTTCATACACTCAAATATTTGACAATTCACAAAGATAAACCTAAAAGGAGTCTTCAAAAGCCAGTTGCCAAGATATTTTTCAGCTAAAGGAATATTATTGAACAGATGAGTTGGGAATAGGAAAAAAAAAAAAGATTGTCATGCAGTCTTTCAAATGTTGACTGACTTTCCACAAACTTTATTTCTGTGGGCTAACCAGGGCAAAACAAAGAAATAGTTTCTATCACCTTATACAGTGATGCCAAGATTGAAGCTTGGATGGAGCTTTGCCATCAATGGCATCTAGAACAATAATATTAAAGATCAAGGAGCACATGGGATGTGTCTTACATAAAGAGATGGTGGGATTGTTAAACAGAGTAGTACACATTTAGATCTGGAGAATGTGGTGGATCGTCTTGCCAGGCCTTTTTCACATGGCTACTGAAGCTCCTTCTAGGGCATGGATGTGAACTGGACTGCTTTCTTTTTAAAATTGTAATCATTAGTCTAAGGCAGCTTTACAACGCATTATTTCACATTATTTTGCATCTTTTAGAACGTATTGTCTACTGCATTTAAATGTAATTTGACAGTACTGACTTGCAATGATTTCTTATTTTGGTACAAAAAATAATTTGTGATTATTACAAGTGTGCAATTTTTGGAAAATGTGTTTTGGGTAAAACAAAGACTGTTTTTGTGTGCGTGATGGAAAAAATAAATGTAATGAGCATGATGGGCTAGGAAAAGATGGAGACTTTTTGCCAGGTGTATTTGGCCCTTGCCAAATGCCACCCTCAGAGCAGAGAGGGTGTCCTGCATTGCTTCCCCGAATGAATGCTAATGAGGGCGTGTGTGTATGTCTGAATGTTATTCACACCACATCAAACTGGGCCTGCAAAGAGGTGCAAAACTGGAGCTGGCAGCCTCCCAAACCAAAACAACCTGGAAGAATGTCAGACATTACATGTGCCTAGGATATAGTACATGCATGGATTATTGTAGAGAACGAAATTATAAAGCCTATATTAACAGAGGCTCAGCTGTCATAAAAAAGGTGGAGCTCTCTCTAGGAAAACTGTTAATGTTCATCGAAAATGCTAGCCTTTGTTTTGCAAAGCTAAATATCACAATAAATAACAAACGGAAATATGTAAAAAGCATTTACAAAATGGTCAAATCTGTCATAAATTAAAGGAGGGGGCAGTATAGCTGGCAATATGATGAGAGTTTCAATAAAACTTTTACCAATGCACAATGCAGAAGAATCAAAGATGGATTGAGAAACCAATTACAATCATTCAGGATGGTCTAGTTTGCTAAGGTGAGACACCCTCTGGATTGGCTTCACATTTGCTGAGAGCTGATGGGCAGACAAGGTCACTGGATGTACAAGCTCTCATTTAAAACATAGACATGAGAGCAGAACTGGGGTTAGTTGGGTCTATCAGAGCTGTCAATCAATTAATGACAATTATTGAGCAAGGACGCCCGTGGGAGGAGGGAGAGGGAATGAGTATGACCATGGGGGAACAACACGGGGAAAGGGACGAATTATGGAGATTGGAAAATAATGACCGAAACTGAATGATATTACCAGCCCATACATGCAGATCACTTACTTCTCCAACAAGTGGAAAGTGTATCAACTGAGCACCATGAGAAGCATTTCTTTTATCAATCAAACTGCCAGAGAAGAAGATATTCAATAAGTTCTTAGAATGATAAATAAATCTGTGATTTTATTATGCCTAACTTTATTATGTGAGGTGTCAAAGAAGACATGAATTATTTCGTAAACAATATGCCTGTTTTCACCACACATATAGAAAGTTAGTATACAAAATCACTTGCATGTCCCACGCTAGGAAGGTACTGGTGCCACTGCTGTGCTCATACAAATGAGTACAGGACAGAGTCATGCTCAGTCTAAACTGGGAGAGAAAAAAAGGAGGGAGGGAAAAGCATTTTGTAATTCTCCAGCTGGCAGGCTTTAATTTTCCACCATTCTAATTAAAATGCAAATTAAATTTATAATTAGCAACCACAGTATCCGAGAAACCACCTTGTGTGCAGCCCAAACATATGGGGCAACCAGCGGTGGGCAGTACTATCTCTAGGAGACAACAGAGGTGGGTGGCTGGACCGGAGAGTCGAGGACGAAACTACTGATCACAGGCTGGGCTGATGACACGAGGGTAGCACTGTGCTTTAACCTGCTCCTCTCAGCTGGGAGCCCTCTAAGCTCTCCAAGTACAGTGAGGCAGGGGAGCGCAGCGCAGTTTACTCTGCTGTCACTGCCCATGTCACAGGTCAGTGCATGTGTCACCTCGGCTAGGCACGAGTGCAATGACCAGCACTGCTGGGATCAGCTCCTCTGGATCGAAAGGTGTCTGACCAAAATTAACCTTTGCTGACTCTCAGATAATTAATTTTTCAGTGATGGCAACTCTTTGTAAACACAACACCCCAACATTTTTTTACACAGAGTTGCGCAGGCTGTTGCTCAGTCGTTCTGCCATTATAGTGCGAAAATTTATCCGAGCCTTACTATATGCTTTCACAGCTTGTGATGGTTTTGACAGAATATATTAGAAGACTAAAATGAGAAAACCGCACATAGAAGTGTAAAAGCCACACTTTTTTTCACAGTTGTCTTTGATCCTAATGGGAACAAAGAAGTTTCTTAACAATTATCAGGAGCAGAAATTTCGTTGGGGACAAAAGTGTAAAAGATGCCGCTGACTGTCTTTTGTTGTCCAAGTTACGTTAAAGCCAGGTCACACTGGGTCAAAGTAATGCTTTCTAAGAGGTTCCTTGCTTTTCTCCCAACACAGCTGAAACAGTACCATCAATCATCCATCAGTTGTCACAGCCTGAAGCTAAGGTCAGAAGAAATCCATGTCAACACAAAAGGCCATATCTTACCATGAGCTTTTGCTCAGCTGGACAGTCTGCTGGTGACACTATGTCAAGAGACTGCTATCCTACTCTATAGTCCTTCTCTGTGACTGACTTAGTCAATGAGAAGGTCTCATATGACCTCTTCGACACCCCTATCCCTTTTGTCACCTGAGTTGGACCACCAACTTCCATTACGCAGTTAAGTGTCTCGACTACAAGACAGATTTATCTAGGAAGCTGTCAGCTGAGTTAACTCGCAAAGCTTTGGGTAGACAATTGGACTTGGCCCTGTGTCACGAATGACACTGTTCTCGCTTACATGCTGCTCTGTAAATGACACTTTTTGCTGTGCAGAGTCAAGCATTAGCACAATGTCATCTGTAATCTTGTGGTGTAGGAGCCATTAAGAGATGCAATTCTGATATCTATGTATGTCCATGAGGTCATTGTTTTAAAGACAACATAACAACCTAGTATGTATTCGATTGTGAATTTTCAGGTTTCTGTTTTTGACTTTCCTTTGGATCAAACATGTGCTAGGCTGATAGTCAGAGCACTGAATAAGCACTTTAATTTACCACATTGTGAGGATATGACATATCTTCACGCGTCTGACTGGGCTGACAAGACGGACACAAAAGAAACCTTTCTGTGAAAATATCCTAACTGCAGTGGTAGACAAAAAAGTCAAAATGATATATGGCTTCACCAAATTGACAGTCACTGTTGGACAAAACATAGTTTCTAAATATAATCCTCCATTGTTTTCTCGCCTTTAAGAAATGTTCTTGCTAGCTGTTTAGTTTTGCCACCTGTTGTCTTGTTAATCATGCTGTGAAGATACTCATAAATCATAACATTCTTCAATTAATCAAGTTGTCAGCTTCTAGGTGAGGGGTCATGCATGGAAGAGACAGAGGTCATCGGTGCGGTGTGAAAGGGTCATGGTTGTGTGGCATCTCTTATTCTTGGGAAGTGTCAGTAGAGGAGCCAGCGGAACAAAGGAGAAATCAAAGTCCAAGGGACACGAGAAAAGGGGGTGGGGGAAGTGGCAGGGAAACCTAACCACGTCTACAGAAAAGAGGCAGGGAGCAAAGCATAAAGCCAGTCAAATTGACCTGTCATTACATCAAGAGAGCCGTGCCAAGCCGCTACATTATCACGCTCACCATACCCTTTTAGATGACAGAGTTCCTGCAACTTACCAGGTTCCTGCAGCACTCTATTTGCATAATTAACAAGTCATTCATGTGTCATTCATATGACTTCTATTCATTTCTAGGAGACTTCAGATTAAATAGCATGCACTGAATCTGGTAATTTCGACTGAGTGTCACATGATTATTACTCTAGAAATACAAATTAGTCTTTATTAGTTAAACAACTCTATCAATGATGTGTCCATCCACTTCAGGATAAACGATAAAGACAGACGTAGAAAAAAACAGCACAGAACATTGTAATGTATGTTTGTTATTTGCATTTCTGTTTCTGGGATGTGCGTCTTTGGAAATGTCTTTATAGGGACAAGGGAACGCGGGATCAAAGATGGTGGTCCTTTAGAAGTCCACGGATTTCAAAATGCCCACTGGCCGAAGGGGCACTGTCACACAGAAATGTCTGGTTAAACAGAAAAGAGCTAAAAAAACTTTGAAATATTCAGGTCCACATTGTTAACAGCAATATGACAAAACTAAAAGATATTGCACTCAAATGGGTACTTGAAAGTTAGGAACAGGTGCACACTGTAGAAACATTGTTTGTTTTTTTGTTTTGGGGTTTTGTTTAATGAAAGATCATATCTGCTTAATATTTCTGATGGGATGGTTGACATGAAGATATTTTAACCCTTTCACACGTAGTGGTCACTACAGTGGATAGCTATTCAAAGGCTGTTTTCATGTATTTGTGTCAGTGTTGATGGTATACTTGCACATAAACCACTACATTGGGCACTGAAGTGTCACTCCATACCCTGCCGGCAGGGACATGTAAAAAACTCTTTGAAAAGTAGAGTAAAGTTTAAAAAATGAAGTTCAATTTTTTTTTCATGCCTAAAGATGAATAAAACTACTTTAGAAAAAAATCTGGATTGAGGTTGTCATAATTCATGCATGAAAGGGTTAACTACTTTATACAGCACAGTATGGATCTGACATTTTGGATTTAGAAAATCCAGAAAGTACCCTGGACCTACAGTTATAACATAAATCTAGTGTAGTAAAAAAGTACAGTATTTAGTTCCTTTCAGTACCTTTCCATGACTCATTTTTTTATTCCTATGTTTTTATAAAACACTGTCAGTTAGGTTCAAATCCAGAAAACTGGCTGCATAATTTAGAAGCGCTATTTGATTCAAGGATATCTCTATAATATAGCCTCGCCATACATCTTATAGTCAACTCTGGTGGTTTACCTCTTTCACATTGCTGTAGGCCATTACAGAAAAAGCTCCATGAACATCAGCAAGCCACATGAAGCTTAGTACACGCAGGTTTGAGGTCTATAAATAAGCAAAGTGTTATACAACAGTTGCATTTATCTCCGTTTGAATTTGGAGCAGTGCTACCTTTGGTCAGCAACAGTGCATTTTTTTTTATACACAATAAACGTGACTGATTATTTCCAAGCAAGAAAACAATTAGCAGAATAAACGTGCCCTCTTCTCAACTCTCTTTCTCATAAAGGTGAATGAAAAGCTACATTTATTCTGACTGGAAATTATTCTTAACATTACTTTCTCACAATTTTCGCCATTTAATTTTAATAAAAGCATGCCATTTGCAGATACATGCCAATCTTTCCTTGTGGTACACATCTTAAAAGCACAGAAGAAGTACTTTAACCCAACACCATTTAGCACATGAGGTCACTCATTGCTGATAATTACAACATCTGTAATTTCCTGTCTCGATGTGCTATACATCAAGCTTGAACTTTACAGAGCTTGATGTGTCAATCTGCTCTATGTATTTCCCTTTGCATTAGTGAATTTGAATGACATTTAAGTCTCACGAATGTTGCTACCAGCCTGTCACTGCCCACTCATCCACCAGCTTAGAATTTGCAAGTGATTTTAGTCATCGATTACTAAGTGGAAGCCTCCTGCAAGTGTACTCAGGGATATTTAAAAGATCTTTAATGAGTTCATGTTACCACTTAAGTCAATCACTGCTCTTTTTTTAATGGGGGAGAATTGTGTCACAATTTGAGCAGGCCACATTTCCCACAAATCCGAGCATGCTTGTGCTCTGATTTGTGATTTATGTAGAAATGCTTCTTTTTACCCTCCAAAATAACTCATTTAAATGTTACAGATCTTTGCAATTTTCGAGAGGAAAAAAAATGTTATGCAGCGCTTTATACATTCAAGCAATCCAAAACATTTATGCACTACTGCCAATTGTGCTTTTTTAACTATTTGATTAAATGCTTTAATCAATCACGATCCCAGCCTGTGTATTAATCACTTCATCAAGCAGTTGATGCATTAGGTTTTTAATGGACTCCATTTATTTTGATTTCTCCTCTCTTCATCTTATCGAAAGGGCACTCCCAATCTGGACAGATAAAAAGGGGGATGTGAGAATGGCTGCCTATAGTGGCAAGAGCTCAGACAAGCCAGTCCCTTAACTTCCTTACAATCATTCTGTTCAGACTCAACCAATTTATTAGTGGCAATATGTGTCCTGAGCAATGGCTAGGTAAACCACATAGCTTAGCTTAGATAAACAGGCGCCCATTCATTTGTCTCCTCACCTGACACCATGGTGATGTATGATCCTAATAAGATTAATATCCCCTGGATTTATTCCCTCTTAGTGCCTTTGGGCATCCTTTAATGTGCCTCCTAAATGATCTAAGATGGGGGTTTTTTCTGTGTTGGGAGAACTGACACTAGAAATATAACTGTTTGGGTAAATACTTCAATTCATGCTGATTGTAACACTTCAGATGTAAATGATGGCGCTAACAACAGTTTATTGCACGGAGACAAGGCAGTCTATTCTTACACTTGAGCTGTGAATGAACATTCTTCCCTCCAGTGGAAGAGCTGAAAACAAATTTCTAAAACAGAAGCTTCTCTCGCAATTACATTTCAAGTTTCTGTTGTATTCAATAACGCATTAAAGTAGTCATTGAACCATCGTGTTCTGGTCAGAAATGACCACAATTAGCAAACAATCCATCTCCTTTTAAGCCCCCTCCCATCCAACCCCGCCATCACCCAACCACTGTCGCCTTTAGTTTGGATTCATGCGCAGACTTTCTGTCTCATCCATATCTCCCCCCCGTCTGCCCTTCAGCTTCTCCTTTTCTCTCCATTGTGCGCTAAAAAGCTATTGTCTGCATCACCTGAAACTCTGTTCGCTGTTACGAGGCAGCGGTGAAAAACATGAGAGTGCACAGGTTTGGAACGCTGAATAGAAAATTGTACTTAAGTGGTCTTCTCTTGCCCATCACCTCTACCCTCTACCCTCCTCCACATGAGAAGGGCTGCTGGGGTGGGCTGGAAGGGGAAGCCAGCAGGGCAATAGCAAACTTGAAAGCAGCCAACATTTGCAGCACTCTTGAAAAACAAGCATTTCACACCTGAAGCCTTTCATGCAGGGCCTCGAGGCATCCCCTTCAAGGCATTTAATTGGCTATTGCTTCAGAGCTCGTTCAGTGTGCCCATTATGGTGAGGCGACAGGCAGCCAAGTATGTCGAATGAAAAGGGTCCTTCTCCCAGATGGGCCTAGTGGTATTAAAAACTACCCGATCACTTCTTGTTGACTGGCAGAGGTAATTCAGATGTATGCATATCTACAAATACTTACAATGAAAAGAGTAAACTAGAAGAAAAAGAAAAAAGACTGGCCTTCATGAGTCCGTCCTTCCAAACTCAGTTACAAAGACTGTTAGACTATGCAGACATTATGCTGTGATACTGACGTACATATAATATAAAGCACTGCACATACAACCAATAGCTCCAACTTTAGCTCCCCCGTTAATCAATAATGACATTTGACCCAACTGTGAAACGTACTCTTACTGTCAACTGGTGAAAATGTAAAATAAATAAATAAATAAAACACCCTGCAGCATGCCTCTACACATCAGGCACTTTGATCATTTAAAGTTCCAGTTGAAACGAAGACATTTGTGGCTTCTCTAAACATATATTTCATGCTTTAATCCCAGCCCTGGGACACAAAGCTCTAGGATATATGATGTTCCACTTTTGTTTGGCAGTTCTAACTTAAAAATATAGTCTTCTTCCTTCCCTGTGCCATCTGCCATCTGAAGTTTCACCCATATCAGCCTGAGGCATTGGAGCCCTCAGTGGAAATGTTTTTGAGGGCACCCTGACTCCCCATGGATGGACAGCCTTGGGGGAACCAGATAAAGTAGGTGTTTAGTCTCTGGGCTGCTGATGAGGAAGGGATTGGCTTTTAGCTGGGTTCGGGCTCATGGGAAATCTGGCGTGCAAACTAATTACGTTGTGCTGCCAAACTGCCTGTGATTACAAAATGGAGAGGCGGCGAAGGTGGAGCTAAGACTTTATCAATTGCCCTACTATTTCTTTTTTAGAAGAAAACAGCTAAAGTTAATGAGATTATTTAACAAGATCTTCTTTGTGTAGAATGACTTGTATTTTATTTAAAAAATAACAACTGTAACAGACCGATCGATGAAAAGATGCTCAATAAATGAATGAACGACAATAAAACTACTCCACTGTCAAAATCTTTTGACATGAAAGTTGTATCATCTGAAAATTCTGAATTCTCAGGATGGTTCAGCACCAGCAAATATCTAATTACTTCTTCCATGTTTCCCCACCTGCCAGTCACACTTTTGGAGAAAGCCACTTAAAAACAGGTTAGCTCACAAATTATCTGCTATATTTGTATTAACGCCTCAGCTGGTGGCATGGACAGCCCCCGAAGATCCGCACCAGGCAAATCATTAAAGGTACACTGAGCTACTAGTTCACCTCCCTCATCATGGACCAAACTGAAATTCAGGCTCAGTGTCTGAATATTTGTGCAGTTTTGTTAAAATGATATTTGACTTGTGTTACTTACTTCTTATAGCTGTTATAAGGTTCAATATCCAACATTTGTGATGCTCTATGTTGCCATGTGGACATTATCACTGTATTGCATGTGCAGATGCAAACTTTAGGCCATGTCAAAAAAAGACATGATGGTGGGTTGTTTTTTTTAAGTTTTACAGTGAGTGTGTGCAGACCAGCTTTCCATAAAAGAAATCCCTGTGTTGTCTCTTGGAAGCTTGCAATAAAGCATAGCGAGGATGCCTATAATGGGAAATAAATCTTCTATGCTCCTGCCATTATTTTTATTACATTATGTTTCATTACATATGAATGTGCTTAGCAGATGTCTCAAAGCATTGTGACTTACATAACTTACATTCTAGCTCATAACCCACTTATACAGTGGGACATGTCACCAGCTCAGATGAAGAACATTTGTCAAGGACGGAAAGACTGAAGCAATAACATCCTTTAAAATAACTTCACGTTTCCCCCTTTCTCCTTGCTCATTCACTTGCTCACCCTTTTCCCTCTGACAAAGGATTTGGCATCTTGTGGGTTAAAAGAAACAGGCTGATTTTATAAGAGGACAGTAGGCACAGTCATGGATCTAATCATCAAGGGTGGGGTGGGGTGGGGGGATGGAGGTAACATCAGTCAGTGACATGGAGCAACATGATATCAGACACAGAATAGATCACTGTCTGTGTGGTATACATAGCACCACTCTTCCTGAGACCTCATCCTTCAAAGGGGCAAACTGGTTGTGGTTAGGGAACTGAACTTGGGACAAGAGGGCTACAGGTTCAATATCTCCAGTCAGACACTGAGCAAGATACTTAACCTGAGCTGCCTCAATGAACAGCCCGACTAATAAATAGATGGCATATAAAATGTCAGCACAGCACTGACAGATAGTTGCACTGCAATAATAACAACAATACAGAGCTCCTATAGAGGAGAAAATATTTCTTTATACACTGCAAAAAGCACTAGCGTTATTAATGAAGGCTTAGTAAATGCCATTTATTTATTGTGCTGCGTTTTCTTTCTTAATTTATATTTCATTATATTTACGTCGTGTCATTTGTAGTTAACATTTCAAGCTTTTATTCTTCTCTTGCTACTAAAATGTAGAATTTCTGTGTGTGTGTGTCATTTTAGGTTATATGTCTTATTTGATTCTGTGAAGCACTCTGATCTGCATTGAAAAAAGTACTCTGCTTCATTTTCGGCTATTGTTATTATCATGCAAACTGCCTGCGTTGCGTGATGGCTAAACCCTTAAGTAAGGTATAGTCTCTTTTCTTACACGGCTCTCGAGTATCTGTCCAATGCTCACAGAGCAAGGTAGGAAAATCAATAAACCAACAGGACAGCTAGTCTCAGAGGAATTCACTTTGGATTAAGAATAGAGGAAAAAAGAGAACAGAATGCAATGCTGAAATTGCATTATGACATTATCAAAATCCTCATTGATTACTGATGTGTAAAAATAAAAGGTAATCCTACAAGTAGTAATTGAAACGAAATCCAGAAGCTCAGTGTTCGACTGGGAATGATAGCCAATGACATGACATTAAGCAACGTGAGACAAGGGGCAGTGGTTTAAGTGATCTGGCAGGCAGTACGATGCCCTCCTGTCAGGATCGATCAGTCCTGCTGAAATTTAGAGCAACACTCTAAATTGGTCTTAATGGTGTGTTTCATCCTCCAGTCTCCTCCACACATTGACTGGAAGCCAGTGTCCTTCATCACGCCAGGTTCCTGCCCTCCCTTTCAATCTGGGCATACCACTGATCTCTGCTCTCTGTGGAGAAGGAGCAAATCAGGCCCAGAGCACCCACAGCATCGCGTGGCTTACATCCCACCTCCAATAGTCAGGGAGTTTCCCCTTTCAAGGCAATAAAAAAAAGACTTCAAAACAAACCCGAGCTCCTACTGGGTGCCAAGCAATTTTCTGATCTGGTCAAAATCCACTTCTTGCGTATGTGAATTATCAAATGGCAGCAAATAGCATATATAGAGTCACCAATGTGAACAAACTGGATGGTACAGGGGTGGCTTCTGCCTCAGCCTTTAATGGGGCAGACCTATAAAGGGGCACAAGGAAAAAAGGGAACCGGAAAAAAAACCCCTCTATGCCCCGTTTTCCACTCTCTTGGAAAGTAATCTGCTTACATCATTAGGCTAAGCTTGCTGAAACAAATTACCAGATGTTGTGTTCTTTTTTCTGTCGTCTTTTTGTCAGCATTTTAAAATACTCTCCTCTGTTTTTCCTCACTAGCGCCCCCACCTCTCTAACACCTCTGCACAATAAGGCCATTTGCAAATAACAACAATTGGAAAAAGAAACGTCCCTCCCGCTATTCACAACCCCTGTCTGGTTCTGTTCATGTCCTTCCATTTTCGGGCGATCCAGTCATGTAGCGGCTAATGACCTGAGAGCAGCGAAGAAGAAGAATGAAGCGAAGCAACTGAGGTCCCCCACCCGCAGTTGCACTTGGTAGGGATTTTTGAGGGTCTAGTTTAGCTTATCACATTAAAACCCATTCAGAGATAAAGACATGTCCCAGTTCTTATTATAACTGTGTAGCATGCTGAGCGTGCAAACACATATTTCAATCCGCTTTCCTTTTAGATATTTCTAAGAGCAGATGTAACATTAACTCCAAAGTCAATAGAGAAGAATTAGGCTATGTGTACAATGCCCTTGAATTATTGTTAAATTACAATTTTGATGCATAATAACGATGTAAATAATAGCTTGCGGTACTGTTTAAAATATATGTAAATACAAATACAATATGTAACAGTGTTTTACTCCTAATATTAAATAAAATAGAAGTGTCCAAGATGACTAATAAATTCTAAGATCTTTTAGGATTATTGAATTTTTTTAAACTGTTATTATTATTATTAATATTATTATTATTATTATTATATTGATATCACAGATCAATTAGGATTCTCTAAATGTAAATTTAATTTGGTATTCCTTTCTGCAATTCCTGCAAATTAAATTTAAGCTTGTCATTTAGTGTAAACATCTGCCTTTTCAGCGTGGTGGCAACGGTTGTAAACTGGAAAATTCAGTGTCAACAGTACAACCTCGCCTTAGATTGATTGTGTGAGACTTTTAGAGATAGCAGTGTGCAACAAAGCAGACATACTGTCCATCTGGCCCTGACATTATTTTCTTGACACATAAAAGAATACATAAACAGATATATAGTTTAAAATCAAATTGCTTGTGTATTTACCTCTTATCAACAGCCAGGCAGCAATTGTGATTCATAGCAGTCATTTAAGTGATAATGCACTCATTCACTACACTAACAAACGCATAGCTCCTGGTTATCAGTGTGTCAGCGTCGTTGTAATGCTAGTCGCCAAACAGGAGGCAGAAAACTCAAGATGGCGTTGATTGATAAATTGACAGGTTAATTTTCGGACGGATAATGAGACCCTGAAAGGTGGTTGAGAGAAGTCTCTGGCCCTTTGCTCTACCTTGCATGCAGTGCCATCTATCTATTAACGCTAGAACCGCAACTAAGAGCAGGTGTCTCAGGCCCTGCCAAATGTTTGTACTTTCCGGGTTAAATGCTTTATATCTTCTTTTTCTTTTCATAAAATCTCAGGAAAAAAATAGCAGTAATTTCACATAAAATTTCAACTACAACATTTAATTATTAAATAAGTTTATACTATTACATATAAGGCTCAAAACATTTTAACATCTGATTGTGCAAACAAATATGATTCAGAACTGATCTACATTTTATCTACAGTTGAGTCTGTTATTAAAACTAATTTTAGAAACTTTTAGAAAAGGTTTTTTTCTCCTTTTCCATAGCGGATCATTTTTGCAGCTACTTTGTGACATATGTTGGACAATAGCATACATTATGATTTTGGAGAATACTGTCATTTTCTACAATTGCAATTAGCAAAATTGTGACTAGTTCTAAAGAAATAACTAGGCAGTCCAACTTGGAACTTAATTAGAGGGCAAACTGTTAGAGCAGTAGCGAAGGTTTAACTAGAGGTTAGAAAGGTTTCTATATCTTACACACATTTCTACCACTTGTCATTGCAATGTCCAACTCAGCAAGCACTCTAATTAAGTCTTCACCAAAGTTACACTGCAGCTACTCCTCATGAATCAGCGTACAGTGTAATGCAAATCAAATGCCCTTATTTTACTTTGAGCCCTAATGCTCATTATTTCTATTTTGCCTGATGTACTTATTTGTCAATTTGCGTGCATCTTTATTTAATAAAGGGGAGACGTGTGGAAGTAATTTCATATTGTGAGATTGGGGAAATCGTTTACCAACATGTCAGGATGACAGTGACAAGATGGAATTATTAAACATGACTATGAAGCAAAAGAATTTATTTTTCATAAAAACAAGAATTCCCAAGAAAAGTGCATAAAATTACTTAATTGAATTAAAAAATAGTAATTATGGTAAGTGAATGCAATTATTTGCATAATTGCTTCTATATTTTCATATAACAGTAAAGGAAGATGGCACTTTTTCCCTTCTCTGCACTAGTCTCTTTTATCTCTTTTAGATATGCCTTGAATTGCTCTTAAACAAACTAATTATTTTTGCCAAAAGCAAAATCTTTCAAATTTATCATCCAGCAATTAATCGAAAAACTCTTTCACCTTTCAAATGACATAGATGTGGCTATATTGCCTTCTTAATATTTTTTTGTCCTATCAAAATAGGATTTTCCCATTTTATGTTCCCTAAGTAAATGTTATATTCTGTCCTTGAAATGAACACAGAACAATTTACAAAGCACAACAACAAAGAATAAATCATGGACGTGACCATAGTCATGACACTCTGCGCTCCAATATTTAACAAGAAAATAGAAATAAGCATAATAATACATGTTCCTAAACAATAATAATTACAATATAATAATTAATATATTCTCCTAAGTCAGTTACACTGCGGTCTTCTTTGCATTGTATTCAAACATGAAAATAAGGTGTTGCTATGCTCTTGTGAAAACTCACACGCACCAATTTGTAATGCAAAGGCTCAATGCAAATCAAACCAAAACTAATTTAACGCCAGCAAAAGTATGAAAGGACCCAAACAAACTGCAGAACAATTTGAAAATCGGGTATGCACGTCTACAATACGGCTCCGCAGCCATTTTCTTAACGTGCGTTTTGTCTTGTATTATTGAAATCGAGCGCAATTGTGATGAGAAGAATTATGGCTTAGGGACTCATTGTATTGCTGTAAATGCTGTTGATTACCAATAACCACATGGTCACAACCAAGGGTGCCTCACTCCGCCCATTCATTTGAACAGTGTTCTGAGCTCTGACAGACACCACAAGAACGAAAGGAAGGGTGCAGAGGACACATCTTGGGGGATTCACCCCATCTGAGACTCCAAAGCGCCCAACAGCTTGATCCTGTGTCACTCTGAGGGCATGGCTTGGCTCTCCCTTGATTTGCTTTTGAAATCTAAACGTTTAATTGTGGTCAATGAAAAGGGTTCAAGCAAATGAATGGTTGAAGAATATGAGCGGAGGGAGGGGCTATTTCTGAGTGTCAGGCTGTAAAATGAGTATACATAAAAAGCAGGAGAGAGAGAAAAAAATCAAGAGGGAATAATGAAATTAGGGATGGGGCGAGGGAAAAAGAGAAAGCAAGGGCTGGAGAACTTGAGGCACTGACCCCTATCGTCCATGGTGAAAAGCAAGAGATTAGAAAGTGTTTCATGCTAATTTCCATGGAGATTTCTGTAATTTCTCAAAAATTACTTCTTCCTGCTTTGATTTGTCCATACTGCCGGGCCCCCTGCTAGTGTTGTCGGGGTGGTCTACTCTATCATGACTCTGCTCTCGTGGGCCCCTCGATGGCCCCTCGCTGCGGCCAGCCGTCTTGAGATTACTGAAGCAGCGCTGACGTCTCTATCAGCTCACGCCACTGTCATGCCCTCTCCCAACCCCCTACCATTCACCGATCCCATTCCCTCAGCCCAGCTTCCTTTCTGCCCACCCACCACCAACCTGCCCTTAGTGCAAACTCTCACAGATCTGTCAGATGATGGCTTCATTGGTTCGCATGGCTCTCTGCAAACTCATACCGGTCTTTTTACACTCCCTCCTTCCTTCCTCCCAGCCCTCCAAGAAACCTGCACCTCAAGAAAAATCTCTATCCCTCCCTCCTATTGTACACTGCTTCACCTATTGCTATCCCTCAGCCTTCTTTCTCTCTGCCTCATCCTGGTTTATGCTTCTCCCTGCCACATCAAAGGAGAACCAGGGGTCACGGAGCCACAGGCATGGAATATAAATGCAGCCAACTGCGTGGCAGTATGGGAAATCAATCCTCTAAAGATAGCTCCATACACTTCATGAACCCATCATCAGACTCTGATACATATAGTAACATATAGGAATTTGTGTGGCCTTTTGTGCAGTGTATACTGCACAGTACGTGTGTCTCAAAACACCTACTGCTTGCTGTTATGTACTATTTCAGCTCACATTTTCTTAAGAACTTTAGTTTTCCTTGTTTTTAACAGAACTTACGATATGCAGCATGCACTACAGTATATAATGAAGTGTATGAATGAATTCCAAGTAAAAATATATTCCTTAAATACGCCTTCGTGAAGTGTCGATACAATTTGCAGATTTTATGTTTATTGCTAACACGACTTTGAATCTGCCTTTGTGAGAGTCTGCATGTGTGAGGGGGCTGGTGAAGAGAAAAACGGCCGAGAATAACACCGCAGCAGAAATATGTAAACAACTTTAGTTGGAGGCCCTGAGCTGGAGATTCAAGCCAGCATTCACAGGTAATGTTTTCTGTAATATCAGATATTTGCTTTAAGCACCCGTGATGCAGTCAGGCTGCCTAGTGGGTGATGGTAAGATATCTGGCTAAAGATAAAAAAGAAAAAAAAGAAAAAGAAAACATGACACAGAGGAGCAGCAACATCATTGTTATGAATTCAAAGAGTCTTGAGGGATGAATGGGAAAACTAGTGTGATTGCCAGACGCTGAGAACTGCAGCAGGGTTGGATGGCTCCGTGTGGGGGTGACTGGCTCTGGTTGCTTAGCATTAGTATTAGATAAACACTCTGTCGGAAGATGTCAACGTCTCCATTAATGCCAGAGTTGCCACACAGGCTGTGCTTGAGTGACACAGTGTTTTGTGGACTGTGACAGGGGTTGTAAAAGCGAACTCTCTCTGGCTACATCTCCGAGCCTGGTGGAGCCAAATCTTGGGAGCGCAAACACTTTTGACACTATGAGGAAATTATATGTTGGTACTCTCATTCTCACCTAGGGAAGAGCATTAAAATTAAATGAGAATGAAATAACAATTGAAAAGACGTTTTAATTGCACGGACTTAAATGTGAATGTTTACTTAGTTCGGCTTTAATATTTTAATTTTGAATTTGAGGCTTATTCTGAGTTATAAGTGGGGGAGAAAAAGGCTTAAAAACAAACTTTGCTCACTTATCACTCTGTACCAACCACAAACAGATTAGCCTCATCTGGAAGTGTGGTTACCCCAAAAGGCTTTTCCAAAGTCTTTACAAACCACAATATGGAAGCTGTGTAATCAGCACAAGTCTAATGCACTTAAAGCCTGCCACAAGTACACATATTCACCCACACAATGCGCAGGATATGGGTTTTTCCATGCTTTCACAAAATGGGCCAAGGCATTTTCCAGTTAGTAATTATACACACACAATACTATTCCAGTCAAAAATATTGTGCAATTTTTGCTGTAAAAGTTGTAGAATTGATGAGGAGTATGTCTACTTACACAAAACGAAGAAATTACAATGTCTGTAAAACTAACACTGAAAAAAAATGTACAACCACGCATACAGCATGAATGCAAACGACCTTACAAGCATGAGCATGCAGGGCCACTGTGAAAGTATTCAAAGACCATTTCGTTCTCCAGACTCGAAGGATTTTCTCAACATTGCAACCACACAAAAAAAGTGGAAGCAAAACAATACAAACAATATGAAAACGTTCAGCCTCACAAAACACTGTACAGAATTAAACTGCCTTGAGCTCAATAATTCTGACCATGTAGGCGCTGCTGAGTTGTTCTGCAGGCTTGAGGGTTGGACAGTGTAGTGTACTCTTCCCCCTAATGCCCTGTCCATTGATCTTTCCCGTAACTACAGCTCCCCACAGAAACCCACACAATCTGTGCAGAGGAGTGCTCCTAGGCACCCCCCACTTCAAAAGGTGCATATTTACTCTTAGAAATTTAGAGAAAGTGCAGCTGTGGATGCATCCTCCAACCTCAATCAATGATAGGGCTGGTCCTCCTGACCCCCCCAACCCCACCCCCCGCTGGCTAATAAAGTGCTTCTTAGGCTTGGTGGTTTCCCTGGAAGCCTTATGGGGTTGGTTCAAACTAGCACTTAGGTTTGTTTCCATCGTCTCTTCTCGAAAATTGATTTTTAGAGAAATACTTATCTTGTTGCTCAACAAAGTTCCAGAGTGAATTAATGCAGACAGTTTTTTTTTCTTTCTTGTCCTCTATTTTTCTCATCAAACATAATAACTGAATTTGAAAAATACGAATATTAGACATTTCTGCAGGGCCAAACTGGAAAATAAAGTTGAACTGCACGATCATGGCTTTCCGATGCAATCTACATGTTTTTTAAGAGCAGAAAACTTGAAACACTTTGGATGCCATATCAAAAAGTGCCTTTTGTTTTTTTAAGGAACCTGTCACACTAGTCTCCAACAAATCTATAGTGTCCTAAAAACATGCCTAGAATAAAATACCTTGATTTTTAAATGATATCAAAAGAATAGACTGCTGAAATGTCTTTATATAGCATTTTCACAGAATCTCTGTAAGAAATATGTGGACTTAACATGTCCTGCTTTCCAGTCTTTGACAAAAGTATTTCATGCTGCGACGCACATTATCATAATTGTCATTTCCAATCTTCAAAAACAAATGTGTATTAAGACAGTGGCTAAAATAGGCCTTCTGCTCAAAATCAGACAATCAAAATCTTTTGTAATTAGCAAGCAATATTATAATTACCAATGATTCAAGCTACTCCATGCTGCTTCTGCCCCCCAACCCTTCTGCAACAATTAGAAAAATATATGTCAGCTGTGATTTTTCCTTTATTTCACTTAAATGTGAGACTCCAAAGTGGCGCAGTGGGGGATTTATTCAAAAACAATGACATTTTCAACTCCTCCTTGGAAGAACTGCATTTATTCTCCACTCAGCGGGAAAGACGAAGTTTTAAGTGACTGGACTAAAGGTCTGAAGCGTTTTGCATATCTGCACAACACCACAGACACTCGATGACAATGTAGTATTCATTGTGTAGAAATTGTAATTTTTAGAGTAGCAAAAAAAAGGGTAAAAGTTTTACATGAGAAATAATTTCTCCTAACTTTGAATTTATAACTGCATTTGTATGACGAGCACAGCAGCCTGACAAATTGTGACCTTACAACTACACTGTCTGACATTCATCATTTGATCATCACCCTGTAGGTAAATGCCTACCGAACCCAACTTTTCTTTATGGTGTTGATTGCATTCTTCAAGTCTGCCACAACAGTGTTAGCTCTGAAAGAGTGAAAAAAAAAAAAACTTGTTTCAATGTCATTAATCCTAACTTGTTTGGACTCCTCACATTGACTCTCCCACACATCTCTTTTTCTCCCCTTTTTTTTTTTCTCTGTCTTCACATACTACTGCTCTCACTCTCTCTGCCTCGCTAACATGTTGACAGCAGTTTGTTAGTAGGTATCAGTTTTCAGTGAACAGGCTGAGAGGGAGAGAGGGATGTGGTAATCATCTCTATCTCCGGCTGCTTGGCAGCGTTCCCCTCGGCATGCTGGCAGACACTTGCCATTGAGCGGCTGTCAGGCAGAAAGGGTGTGGGATGTGGGCTCAAGCTACACAGGTCACGGTCATTTCTTTCCAAAAGCCACTGAAGCTAAAACCTTAAGTGGCATTTGAGCTACCTGCACTGTCAGTTCTGACACTCGCAACACTAACAAGGAGACCACCGGTAGAGAGTCAAACTCGATTATGCCTCCCTGGTGGTTTTCCTTAATATAGCTAAGCTACTGCCAGACTTGTTTTCCTAACAGCACAACATTAAGGGATTGTTTTGCAGATGTGAGAGGTATCATTTATCGGTTTATCTAAAAAGAGTAACAAATACATTTCTCCAATGAATTAGATTAACTGATTTAAAAAGTGTGTAAATGTCTACGTAATCTCTATATGATGAAAACAGTATTTTTTTAATATATTGTGATATACTTTCTATATTGTTGAATTTTTAATAGTTGTCAATTTTGCCTGATTCTGTATTTATTTTATGTGACAGCATTAGTTTACTTGTTTAGTTATGTATGCAGATATGCATGGCTTTTAAATTCAACTGTATGTAGTGTGTAATTATGGTAAAACTGGTGGGCTGCTTCATTTACAGCATAATAAAAAATAAAATGAAAAATGATTTTTAATTATACTTCAAAAATCTGTCTTTTGTTCCTTCAGGATGCTCTTTTCGTACACAACAGGATTATACTCATTTTTCTCCTTATAATAGCTACTCTGCTTTAATTCAAAAAAGTCTTTAGGTCACAAACCCGAGGACCATATTTTTATTCTGAATTATTTGCAAACATTACTAATCAGCAAAAGAACCACCATCAAGTTCCAGAGAAAGGTTAAAACTTTAAACAAAACTGCGTGGAAAAGTATCCTGACTTCCACAGCTGCAAAATGAATTGCGCTTGACAAGCTGCAGTCTCTAAGAACCTGAACCTGTGATCTTTAGAGTGATAGCCTCAAGTTCATAGCAACAAATACCCTCAATCACTCAGGGAGATCCTAAGTCTCTCTGTTGGCCAATTACTGCTTTTCAAAAGCCTGCGGCACCCAGGAAACTTTGACTCCTGGAAATAAAGACCAATCTGAGAGAGAAACATTGCAGCTATTAAAATCTTTATAATTCTGTAAATCACAAGTGATTTGTTTTGCCCCATGGCTTGTTCCGATACATCCTTGCTGCTATTGCAAAGGGCACGGGGTGACTGCAATTGAGGAGAGCAAGCTTATTTTTACAACTAAGCTTAGAAAAAAGGGATGCCTTTTTTCTTCTTCTTTTGGAGTGCAGAAGGCAAAGATCTCCTCTGTGTCATAATTGCCTGAAGTTAGAGAGTAAAGGCTCTGGACTCCTGATGTTAGTGTGGGCCTTTCATCAGGGGGGTTGGAGTCAGAGGTGCTTTAAAAAGATCAGGCACTCTGGAGAATCAGACTCTGTTTTTATTTATGTAATAAAGGCATTTTAAAGAGAGAAAGAGAGAAATTAGCATCACTTATCTGTTGATGCCTTATCCCGGGGTGATGCTGTCATTGTTTAGGATACTGTTTTTGTTGATGATTAAGGCTCCCATTATTCAAAGCAGATTTACATTTTCTCAATTATTTCATTTGTGAACTTCAATATTAAGTATGCTATACTGATTAATTTTGAGGATGGATTCTGAAATTAGCCTGCTTATTCAAACAAAGTGGAAGCCAAAAGTGGTAGAGAGGATCATGCAATTATGAGTAAAATCACTCCAATTAAACAGTGCCATGTTAACTTTTAGAGAGCACACACTCGACATAATATAATTACAAATTGGGATGGAAAAATGGAAAAGAAAACACCAACATTATGGAATGAAGCATTTACAGTTGATGGATTCTCAAAAGGCTCTTCTATCCTCTGGTGCTCTGGGTTAAGAATGGCACTCCTCTGCTGCTGCAACGCTCTCCCTCCCAATCGCCACGCTCCCCATTCAGCAGCGCAAGGCCCCTCTGGTACTAGACAAGGGCCCTGACTGAGGACGCTTTGATACTTCAGCCTTTAATCACCAGAGTATCCTTATAGCACCAAGCTGATGGAAGAATGGGTCATAGGAAGGATGTCCCAACCATAAATCAGACTACAGGGGTGACAGCACACAAAATAGGTGAATTGTCCTTGGGTTCCCAATGCTGGCGGCATCCCTTGTGTCCCCAAGTCACACAACCCTTTTTATTATTTGGGAGCGAGTCAAACGGATGCCCTACCAGCCATTCTGCCCTCCCCCTTGTGTTTTCCCCCTAGTCTTCGAGGTTGGACCCTGCTATGAACTGTTTCCAGAGTCAGTTACTGGTGTAATTGAAAGTGCTTTGTCATCGCTTTGAGCCAAACACTGATGGATGTGAAGTTGAATGAGGTTTGGGTTTTAGTTATACGAGTGAGCCTGCGTAAGATTTATCACCAAAGGCTTAAGAGGCTACAAGGGACCATTAAAGCACCACCAGCATCTACATCACAGTGAACTGTTCATTATTATTCATTAAAACAGAATACCTTTAATATGTCTAGTTTCCCATGTGGAAAAAAACACACACACACATATATAAATGCTGGAGAATAGAAAATATTCAGCTGCCAGGTTTTACAGTAAAGCAAGTCTGATGCATTTGAATGGGGTTTTTTTTGAAAGGGTTTGTAAAATACTAAAATGCCCTTGGAATTTGAAAAAATCAGAGTTTAAAAAAAATAAACTTTTTTTGTCTTTATGTGTATTGTTTTTAATCAATGCCCTTAATTTTGCCCTTTTAAAACTCAGTATAGAGAAATGAATAGCACATCTTTTCTTAAATTGTGCTATAAATAATGCTTATAATAATAGTGTTAAACTATACATCTGCTAAACCCACTAGGGGTTTTTATATCTTTTCGGAATTAGGGTGGCCTATGGAAAACCTATGAAACCATTTAATTTCAATTCCGAGTCGACATGCACATGCAAAGCGTGGGAGGTGTGCTAGTTCTCATTGTCTCCCACTTATTATAGGCTGCCCCCAGCTGCCTGGGCTGTGAGGGCCTGGATTCTGGCTCACATCCAGCATTGCTCTGATCTGGGCCTCTTTGTGATTTGAGGAGTATAGAGCTTTGCTGGGCTGCTGTCCTAGAGCCATGTTGGAATGCAAGAGCAGTGTTGGAGGTGCAGAGGGAAGTGACCTCACTGTGTGATGCGAGCAAGAGTATGGGGCAAGAGTTACACATTGAGGTTGGCTGGATTATAAATAAAGTAGCGTGTGGATTCTGTGCTGCAGTCGGAAAACAGGAAAGGTGAATACAAGTGCTCACAGCACAGTTGTAAATGGTGCCCTATCCGAACATTGGCTCAAGGCTGCCAAGACAACATGGTCAAATAAAATAATACTGTTAAATTTAAGTTAAGGTTTTGCTTTTCAATTGTTTATGTATGAGTTTTCTACAGTATGACTGTGTTTGCGATCATTATTGTCTGCTATCCTAAACAATATTTCTTAGCAATGGTTGCACATGGAAGGAACTGGATGCTTGTGTTTCTACATTCTTCTTCTGTTGCGCTGATGTTGTTCTGCTGAGTAAAAAGCTAAATAAGTAAGCAAATTTTATTTCTGTAGCACCAAATGCTTTACACTAAATAAACAGGTTCCTAAACATGTTCACGCTATCTGTGCTTTTTCTTTTTTGTATTTCAAAATATTTTTTAAAATACAATATTGAAAAACTTAAATAAATTATTATAAAGCAAATAAACTTATTTTTTATTAATTGTGTTAATATGCCTACTTTGTACAAGACCAATTATGTGAATTGCTAGCTACATGTTAGGGGATACTCATGACTGACCTTTGAGGGGCCTGTGTTCACATGGGCCGCCTTGTGGAGCTGAGGAGGAGCAGGGCGAAACAAAAGACCAAGACCCTGCCAAAGGCATAAATACCTGGGAGGAGAGACAAAGACAGCTTCACTTCAACAGGATTCACAGTGTCCAGGATAAACAGTGCATACCTGCATGCACCACCAGTGAGTGAAACTTAACATGACCCTCAGGACATCCCAGCGCTGTTTAAAATGTGGATGGGATGCTTTTGTACTTCTGTGGTTGTTCTGGACCATTTGTATAAGTTTATCAGCACCAGATGGATTCTTTTTCCTGTGTTTTTAGTTGCGCTTATGGCTTAAAAATCGATATCTTAGAAACAAAATTAAACATACTCACACTTGCAATATAGATACTTAAAAAGTGCAATTTTCTAAATTAACTATTTCATAATGCTAAGTGTAGACAAATCTTTTAAGAAGTAATCAATAGATATGCAGTTGCCTCTGGAAAAATTAGCATGGTAAATTAACATTAACTCGCAGATGGTTGGATATGGGGCATCGCAGTGGCTCCAAACAAACAATTGATTAACTTGTAAAATCCCATTGCCCAGCTGTTATTCAGGCTGTTTACCATAAATAAAAGAGGGGGAGTAGAGAAAAGATCCAGATGCTTTGATTGTAGCAGAAAGGCAATCTGTCATTGTTCTCAACTAACACTGATGGATGCTGCTTTAAATGGGCATTGGTTTTACTTAAACATGACAAAGTGAGGGATGACACACCACTGGTCAAAAAGGTCTGAAGGTCCAGCAACGCCTCAGCACTTCCTTTTTTTTCCAGCCAAGACAACCTCTTGTTCATGTATCAGCTGCCAATAAAGAGAAGATGTTGTTGGGAAAGGCATTCAAGTTTATTTGTTTTGCTGTGTGTTCACACTGAACTTCAGAAATGGAAAAATGATGGCAACAGCCTATATCAAGAGAACAGCCAGGACCAGTTCATAAACGACTTTCTTTTACTCATTCCCAGATATTTACTGGTTTGGTTTTGTTTCTTTTTTTCTCTGTTTTGTCCATGTTGGCTCACTAGAGCCTTTAATCAGAGTAGTTGACTTGGGTACAATTATAATTCATTACAAAGTTATCATTAATTGTTAAACCCCTCTGCATATTGGAATGCATTCCAAAATTTAACAAAGAACATTTTGTGAAACCCTAGAAAAATATGCAGAATCACTTAGCAATAAAGTAGTAATCACTGTGTTTTTAAAAAATAACCATATAAATTGGCAGTAAACTAAAGAAAGTCTGGAGATCAGGTAAAATCATTATATGCAGATATATATGTTTAGTTATATAGCATGACTTAAAAATGTGAAAAACTTGCTGTGCTTTTAAACATTGCTTTCAATGGACAGATGTACCTCAACCAGACTTCAGAGTGATGTCAGATGGTAAATGGTCCAGTAAAGTCTCTTTTCACTGGCATATAAAATGCATATCAGCTGGTCTGCCAGCTGCAGAAGATCAAATACAGGTTCTCAGAACAGGATGACATCAGAAAACTGGAAGGAAAAAGACCAGCCTTTCTTTGCATGGTAAACTTGTACATCAGACTTTAGAAGTCATGTAGTTTCCCAGACAGAAGGAGGTGAAGGAGAACTGAAAGCAAACCTTTGGGACATTTTAAGTACAGACTTCTGCAACTAATCATCCACTGTCAAAAACGACTGAGATACAATGCAGGCAGAAGTTTTTAGGTCAACTGTTCACATAGGATATAATGTTAATATGATCTGGTATTAATATGCACCAATGCATTTCATAGCAACAATGTGACATGCACAAAAAGTGATAAACATGTAATGCATTTGTCTTCCTCAATGCTTTCATTGCTTCAGCATATGTTTGTTACCCTCTGTTTCCCAAAAATGGATATCTATCATCTTTTCAGTGGAGTAGCTGGCGTTAGCGTTTTGCTAACTTCAGCTACTGCACTGTTTGTATTAAACAACAGCTCTCTGCAGAGGAACAGAAGCGTGTAAGCAAGATTAATGAGTTAAGAAGGTAAGTAGAGCCTGACAGAGTTTTCAGTGTTGCCTCTTTAGGTAAGCTTTCTTGTCATTCCTTTCAGTAGTCTTAAAGGCGGCCAATCCATAACTGATATTGTTTCTTTGTGTTTCTTTTTCCTATCCAGATATGTTTTTACTGCACTGGCAGAATGTTTGAGATCATTGTTAAGCTGAAAAATAAAGTTGCTGCAAATCAACCCTTTCCAGATGGTGTTACATGGGGGATCAAAATCACACGATACCTTTCTGTGTTCATTAATCAATCGGTTTTGACAAGATCCCCAACACCATTGGCTGAAATACAGCCCCAAACCATAACAGTGCCACAACTGTGTTTTCATAAAAAAGTTTTACAAAGGAGGCCAAGAGAAATTTAGTTTCATCACTCTCCGAGACCTCTTGCTACCCATTTTCTGTCTATGTCTTGTGTTATCTGGCACACCTCTCCCTGTTTTACTTACTTAAAAATATCTTCTTGACAGTCATCGTTTCACTAAGACCCTGTCTGACAAGGCTTCGGCAAACTGTACATGGATTAGGTAATGGCCAAGACGTATCTCTCAGGTCATGTGTCAGGGTTTTTTTTTCTTATTTATACATATAAAAGTTGTAACGGTATGACAAAGTTGGGAAGAAAAAGTGATTGTACTTTTTCCATATATCACTTTCAGGTACCTGCTAAAGGCAGTCTTTAGTCCTGCCACCTCTTCTTTTGTCCAGAGTTTCTAGTTTTTGCCAGTTTTCTATTTACACACTGAACACAGTGGAGTATCTGCCAATTTTGGAGGAACCACTTGTTGGGCAAAAATATTTTATGCCTGTCAAAATGTGTTACCATTGGCATTTTTCATAGATTGAACAAATCTTTTTAAGTTGTCAAAGTAACTAAAGATACAGAAGTAGTAGTTTGAAACTGGCTCTTTGCTAAGTTGCCTGTTGTGTGCAGACACCAAACATATTCATTCTTTGAGTGAGGTGCTTTTTCATGGTTCGATGAGTCATAGGCCAGTGTTAAGTGACTGAAAAACATTCATCCCGAAAATTGTTACACTACATACCTAGCATAAAAAATAGAGAAAAAGCAGCCAATGTACAAACGAAAACTTTGAAAGAAAGCCCCAGAAAGCCAGGAGACACATTGTTTAAGACCACTTAAAGAAATGAAAGGTGTCTTGAGTCTTTTGCACCATGCTGTACCTTTGCTCTGGACAAAGGTACAGTAAGTGACTAGAATCAACATTTTTTCACTCATTTTTTTCCCAATGACATGCTCAAAGGAAGGTCCAGGCTCTCAAGGTACCAAGGGTTACACAACAGCTTACACAACCTACTGGACATATGAATAACACTGAAAGCAAGTCTTGAAGTAAAGTTACCATAGCACAAACTGCCTGCATGTATTGTAACAGAAATATAGAGACACCAGTAAATATGTGTATATATATATATATATATATATATATACACTCTCGCCCCTGCAGGCGGTCTATCCTCCAAGCTCAGGTCCTCCACCAGAGGCCTGGGAGCTTCAGGGTTCTACAAAGTATTTTAGCTGTTCCTAGGACTGCACTCTTCTGGACAGAGATCTCCAATGTTGTTCCTGGGATCCACTCTGATTATCACTTGGACCACTGTTACCTTCACCCTCCACATATTTTTGAGCGCTTCTTTGAGCCCTTGGTACTTCTCAAGCATCTCGTCTTCCTTCTTCCTGATGTTGCTGTCATACAGAATTGCTACATCTATCACTACGGCCGTCTTCTTCTATTTGTCTACCACCACTATGTCCAGTTGGTTAGCCACTACCATTTCGTCCGACTGTATCTGAAAGTCCCACAGGATCTCAGCTTAACCACATATATTGCACTCATAACTAGGAAATCAGCTTTGTATCTCAAAGCAACTTCATACCCAAAGTTAGCTAAAGACCAATCAAAAGGCAATCTGTCAACAAGCAAAAATCAGACGACAATTGCTATTACAGCCATCTTGGTGCTCAACAGCAGAACGTCTGATGAACTTAACCAGCAACTCCTTACTTATACAAATTTGGCTTTTCTGACCTCAGTGGATTTTTGTGTGGCAGTGATGTAAACGTATAATATAGGGTTATCTCAGTGGCATCACAGCTGTCACAGCCAGCTGTGGTGATGCTGGATGTGGTGATGCTGACATCAGCAACCTTGAAATCTTCAGTCAGAAAATGATTTGATGTGAAATTAAATCAGTAGTAATTATTGAGTTTGTAGAATTAAAACAAGACTGACATTGCACTCCTTATTTGGCAACGTATAACACAACACTTACTCTATGCAGTATTTTATTATAGCCTTCTAAATACTAGACCTAGGCCCATTTGCTTTAACATGGACAATTAAAAATGTGATTTATGATATTTTTCTTTGAACGTGTAATGCACAGTTGCTTTATGTAGACTTGCTGGCAGAAACAGCCGAGTATAGTTCATATGAAGTAAAGGAGAGTCAAAAGAGGAAACAATTAAGTATGTGCAGAGCAAACAATTATTTGCTTGGAGTTGTATGCTTCTATATTATGTTTCTGTATACATACTGCATATGCATATGTAATGTATATGTGTGTCTGTATATAGCAGTGTGTCTATTTGTTAAGTAAAACAAAAAACCTTCCATTTATGTGTTTGCCTGGCCAACAAAGCTGCACATGAAGTTGTTGTTCTTTATAAAGAAACACAAAATTCTAAAATACAACATCCATCCATCCATCCATCCATCCATCCATCCATCCATCCATCC
>NW_005187436.1:1143538-1262640 GCF_000239375.1 Pundamilia nyererei | reverse complement strand
GACAACCATTCACACCTAGTGGCAATTTGAATTATCCAATTAACCTATCCCCACAAGCTGCATGTCTTTGGACGGTGGGAGGAAGCCGGAGTACCCGGAGAGAACCCACGCAAACACAGGGAGAACATGCAAACTCCACACAGAAAGACGCCTGATGGTGGAATTGAACTCAGGACCTTCTTGCTGTGCGGCAACAGTGCTAACCACCGTGCCACCGTGCTGCCATAAAATACATACATATGTTTTATAATTTACAAGATATCCACAATCAATAAAGCTTCAAGGTAGACACCTAGTACTATTGTTATAAATTAAATAACCACCCAAATGTGAAAGAAGTTACAGACTTACTGTGAGTGGTCTCTTTTTTGGATGGCCTCTGGTCTTTTGGATAGAATGTCTCATTATTTCCATTCATCACTCTTTTTTTTCTAGTAGACAATTTATGATTAAATTCTAATCAGTTCATCCTTGAGCCCTTGGACACTTGTGGCCAAATTTAAAGAGATTTCCTCATTTTATTATCCCAAGCATTCCTGGGATATTGCATTCACACAAACGGGATGGACAGAGCCCAAAAATATAATGCCTTTCTTAGCAATCACCAGTCCTTGGTGGGGATAAGAATAGATGGGACTCAAGATCCAGTTTTAGCTAAAAAGCAACATTTTTTAATAAATACCAGCCGGTTCTTCAAACAGCACTGAAACGTTTGGAAATCTAAATGAATTATATGTTTTGTTTTGTTTTGTTTTTCTGTTTCTTCTCAGTAATCAGACTTCAGGTAATACAATAGTCATACTGACAATGAAAACATGTGTAGGTTTGTATTTTCCAAACAGAAAACTGACCAAGAATAAATAAGAGAATCAATAAAGAATTGGACCTATAACCAAAATCAGTGAAGACAATGGGATCAATATGCTATCAGTCTATATGGGCAGCTATAACAAACCTACCTAAAACAAACTAATAACGAAGTGAGCCATTGAATTAGATGATGATTTTCTGTGACTTACATTCAAATTAAATCAATTTCATTTGAGTTAAGATTTTTTGGCAAACATCAAAAGAAAAAGGCAAGCCATTGCTTGAAATATAGAATTTGGCATTGCTCTTCAAAGTCAAACCCACACTACACAAGTGCAGGACACAAAAGTCCAAAAATGCTCTTCTAGGGAAAAAGTTTACAAAAAAACAAATCAATCAAGATGCAATTGTGACCTGTCAAAGAATTTACAGATTTATTAATACTTGATGTCAGCCCAGATGCTGAGATGTGTGGATTTGGAAAGTTTTTGTGGGTTTTCTTTGGGAGCTCTGGTTTCTCCTCCAAATAAATAACATTTCATGTTAATGCTGTCATCGACCCATTTTATGATTAAACATTGTTCCAAATAGTTTGAAAAAGTACTTACAGACCATTTTATACTAATGCCTGATGGAGTTTCAGTGAATCTGAAAAAAGTATTGCACTTAGTTCCATCCAAGGAAAGACAATAAAAAAAACTATGAATAAAAACAAAATTCATATAACGTCTCACTTTTATGTATTTAATGTTGAACTTGTTAAATTTGTTAAATTTTAAATTCAAAGTCTTCCAGGGAGAAAGAGAACAATGAAATATAGCTACTTATTGTGAGAAAATATCCTTTTACTGACAGGTTTTCAATGTGGAGATCTAATATGATTCCAGTCAGTGAGACAGTATGTCAGATCAGCATGTTTTTTGTGATGTTGCTTTTACTTCTCTAATGTGAATCCATGTGGCCAGACTGCTCGCAGACTTGGCCACTGGCTGAAGCCAATTTTCTGAGTTAGGCAGCAGAACACAAGACTCCCCACTTGGAAAAAAGAGAAAAAAAACAGTGGAGGAGTTTTAGCAGTCAGCCCTCAGACAGGAAGACTCTAGAGGAAACACCAGAAAGCCATTAACTAACCACAGAATTATGGTGATCTATTTGCTGGAATGGGCTACAGATAGCTAATGAACAAGCCCCCCCACCCCCCGATCACACACACACGCATACACACACTGCATATACACACAGAGAAGCAATGCTGAGAGAGCTCTTACTTGTACAAAACAGCATGACAGATCAATGCCTGATTCCTAAATCAAGGGAAAAGGTTATTTTCTGTCTCACTGGGATTCCACTTACTATCCCCCCTATATCTAAGACACTCCCATACCCATTTAAACCAAACAAGTCCACCCCCAAACAACACACGCACACACACATCTCCTAATTAAGAGCGAGGCGGTGCAGCTTTTTTGTGTCTGTGGTTATGCTTGCAATGTTAGTGTCTGGAGTGTGAAAACAGATCTGATGGACTGGTGCCCTCAGTTCTCCCTGATCAGGCTCCAGCAGGTATCCCCCATGATTGACAGCTCACAGGTCATCCGCCCATCTCTCAGTCTGTTAGAGGGTGGGCGGTAAAGAGATTTGGAATGCCTGGGACCCTGATTGCTTTATTGCTCGCCTGTCAGAACCATTGTACAGCTCTGTATTATTAGGGCTTGCCATCTCTCACCGTCTGGTAGGTGTCGCGTCTCAGCTCTGCATAAAGAATCACCACTCCATTCAAAACCCTCTTTCTTTTTGGCTGAAAGGAAGAAAGCACAGATTTTTCCACAGAATCTCCTGTACTGGTTTGTCAGATAATACAACACAAGTGTCTCCAGGGAATGGTTTGGATGGCGCTGCTTTACACTCAAATGAAGAAGATTTGAGATTCCATTTGGCAATAATTTATCACAGTGATACCAACAATAGTCTATAACACTACACTGAAATTACTCTGATGTTCCTGATTATGTATCTAATCATGCTGAATTTTTTACTGCTCTAGTGTGCACATCCCTGAAACAGAAGAAGATAGCAAGTTTCTCTATTATGCATTCCTCTTTTGTGATGTTTTATTCTATAAACCACAAAAAGGAACCAAAATATCTTTCTTAAATAGAGTGGCAAAAGTTAAAAAGCAATGATCAATTTAAAAGACGATTATATATAAATTGTGCAACACATATAAAAACTGGTTTATCATATCATTCATTTTTAAATAAATAATGCCTAAAGTTACAAAATCCAGCTTTTCAATTGTGAATGTGGACAATGTGTGTGGGGTTTCTTTTGTTATAAATTTTCATTGAAATTAGTATATTATTGAGTTTTCTGGTCTAAGAAAATCAATAATCAACAATTTCAACAGATTCTAGAATTCACTTTTTAAAGAGTTAATTCATCAATAATAAGATCGGCATGTTTAATCAATAAAGTTAAAGTTCAATGAAGTTAAAGCTCCATCTCCACTAAGAAAAACTGATTTATTTATTACATTTTGAGAGTGCCCTAGTATTTTGATGATGATATGGTGTAGATTCCGTATAATAAAAATGTTCCAGACTAAACTGTTGGGTTGTACTGTGTCCAGACGTGCATTCTATTGGAATTTGTTTAATATTGCAGTTTAAATATAACAATTTGAATTGAATTTTCAATCAAAATGTTTAATCATAAATCACCAAATTTAAGTTTATTAAATTTTCACATATAAAAATCTTATATAAAATCTTAAGGTAAAGGTAATACAGGGGAAAGAAATGGCGTGAAAAGTATACTTCACTAGCTTTGATTCCCATTGGAACAAAGAACCTCATCCAAAGCTAAAATGGCCCAGTGAACAATGTCTTTACACAAATCCCTAGCTGGTTTTTTTTTTCATGTTATTCCCCAGACCGCGATGACAGACTGGCAGGTTGTTGAAGGTCATCAAAGCTATGCCTCCCGCCCCCCCGAAGCCCAGGTGATGGCCAGACTACATCCCCAAGTGATCTTGCTCCTCCAGGCCACAGCAGAAACAAGCCCACTGGGGTACCACGTCACTGTTTCCATGGAGATGAGGCGACAGGCTGGCTGCGGCGCAGACTCACACCTTTATGGTCAGCGACTCAGCGTCTCTGAGGAGACTTCGCTGTCTAACAGCAGTTGCACACAAGTTGCGGTTGCCCCCACTCCCACCCCAAAACCATTCATTGTCTCTTTTTGTTGTCGTTTTTAAAGCCAGTCCATGCGCAACATGGGACACCCTTCCTCTAACAGTCCAACCCTTCTTGCCCTGGCAGTGCTACCCTTGTGAGCCCTGCTGGGAACAGTGGTGAGATGTTAGATTAGACCTGCAAGTCTGGGCAGGGCCTAAGAGGGAATGCAATGTGAAGGGACTGCCCATTCCGTCTATGGCTCATGCTCCATTGTGGTTTTATATGGGGGTGTGAAAATATCATTCCCCAGTGCTGTCTCCTTTAAGAGCCTCTCACAATTGGCTGCTGACGAAAACTGGCTTGACTAGCTCAGTTCAGTATCCCTGTTGATCTATGTTATCACGTCTCATTACACCGACTATATCTGACAGACAGTTGAATAGCAGATGCATACTTTCAAATCTATCCATCACTGACAAGCAGCTTTCATGCCAGTGATCATATTGATTTTTAAAGCGAGACTGTTCTTCATTCTGTATGTGTGTCCTAATCTGAGAAATGAATGATAACCTCTTCATCACTCTACCCCCTGAGTGTTCTTACTGGAAGCCATATTGATTTTGTTAGTCTGAGAGTCCTTGCATTGCATGGCCTTTACCTCAGGGACAAATCTAATTGTTTATCTCTGGACAGACTTCTGCCTTTACTCCCTTCTGTCTCATTATGTGCCAAGATTTGTCAAGTCAAGTCTCTCCACACTCTCAAATCGCGCTTTACAACATGTCGTTCGGCAGAACACTACAGATGGCTTACTTATCAACAGACCCTCCCACATGGAATGCCACAAACATGACAGCACAACACACTTGCAAAAATATACACAAACTGACATACAATCTAATCACACTCTGGAGACACGATTACACATACTGACACACAAAACATGAGTCACATTTTTTAAGAAACACTGATTTTTGAGATCATTGTGTAAGCTTTCTGGAGAAAATTGTAGACATTTTTTATTATTTTGAGGACTGCAATACACTTAAAAATAGTTGTAAGAATATTTCTAAATCTTTATTTTATCGTGAATTATTTCCTCATGTCTAATGAATCATACCAGAGGTGGCTCATAGTAGAATAAACCACCGATTAAAATGAAAAGCTTTAATAACTCATCTGCAAATGCTATCTTTACCAGCCTGGTCAGGTCACTGACCAAAGCTGAATTACAATAGCATTCCTCTACTTTATTATAGCAAACACAGTCCTTTACAGATCCAAGTTCTTTTTTTAAATAAGGAGTGTAACTCAGTGCATTGTGCCAGACTACTTCAGCTGCACTTACAAATGAATGAATGAATCACTGAAGCTACTGATTTACTACAGTGTGAATTCTGCTCAATATATTCACTGCAAAAGTCCTGTTGTATGATGTGTGTGAGTTATCAGGAACGAGAGAATGACAAATGCCTTGCACAACGATGCCAAAACCATTGCAAGAGTCAGTACAGTGCATTCAGAAGGTAGATTTAACCACTTGATTAGATGCATACATAATGCAATCTCATCAGTACAGTCATGGATAGAATGTAAATAGTAAGCAGGTGAACCAAATAATTATGGTTTATATACATACTGTATATTGATTTGATTTCCTACTACCTACTCAACTAAAACATGTTTTAAAAATAAATGACTTTATCAAGTTCAACATCCCAAAATCATGCAAATTTATAAGATTCTAACCAGTCTACTTGGCATTATAACACTTTTCAAATTAGTAACCCTAACTCTTCCATAAGGACTATAATATGAAAGGTTAATCAAATCTGATAAGGGTTAATGGCTTAGGATGAATAACTATACTCTTTCAGCTGCCAACAATTAAAAGCCTCGTCAACATAGGAAGACAATAATTCAGTACAACTGGAAAAACCTGAGTCTGTACAGTTAATAAACCAACTTGAATGAACATGAGGACAAAATATTTTTGTTAATATAAAGACTTTTCTTTCCGATGACCTTTCTCGCTAGCTCTCCAAACTCTTTTAGGCCATTGGAAGCCCTTGGTCAGGCTTTATCAGTGAGTTAACTCCAACGAAGTAGGCTAGATCAATAAGCCCACTCTCAGAAAGGAGCCAGAGCAGAGAGTTAGAGGCGCGGGGGAGAGAGATAGACGCAAGAGGCAGGGAGCAATCAGAGAGCTATGGATGTGTGCCTTCAGGAGTGGATCGATGCACTGACAGGAGCCCTGCTTTGTTCTCACACAGTGCTCAGATGTTAGGCATGCTTAACATGATTGCTTAAAGGTTTTTGTTTGCCTACTTGTGTTTTTGTTTGTCATTTGTCTACTTATAGTATATCCTGCTGTCCCTTTTGCAATGTAGACAGATCGTTAGGGTTGTTATCCTATGTCCCGTTATTTTATTTTTTTTGTTATTGTTTTTTTCACAAAGTACGTCAAGATGTGGTTTTTTTTTTCAGCTAGACTTTTAGTAAGCATTTTATTCTGTCAAATTTCTGCAAAATTTCTACAAATGCTTAAGACATGGATAGCAACTAGTCCTTAAGTAACAAATACAAATATTTCAAATATGCTTCTGAATTAACAAACAAACAAGCAAAATTGTGTATTCAGACATATTTTGGCATCCACAATTTTCAGCTATGAAAACTATTTCTTTTTGCAAAATTTGGCTCTTACATCCTTGTCATTTCTCTAGATCGAGGGGTTGTCTTATTATTGCTAAATTGCTTTTTTCATCTTTCATCTCTACATATGGTCGTCCAAAGCATGTTAAATAATTTGCCATACTAAATGCTACGCCAGCAACTGCTTCTAACAAAAACTTGGGTGTGCCTCCTTCGTCACAGAAACGTGTTAACCGCAAAGGACAAGTAGGTGTCAATAGATCTGCTCTCAGAGCGCATGGGCCGTTGAAACGCATGAGCTCTTTTCCAAGGCTTAATAAGATAGCACAGATGTGCCCTTGTCTCAGCCCAGCCCTACGTCTCATTGTACTTTGGCCTCCCAACCCTGCCATTGCAAGACCTCTATAGCACTGGCTGCATGAGAGGGTCTCATTAGGACAGACAAACGAAAACCGAGGGTCAAGGTATATAAAGGTAGCCACAGTTAAGGATCCTGCCTCTAAGATTAGATGGACGCTTCACCACATCCTAGGGCCACCCTGCAGACCTCTGGCCCTCCCAATCATGACCTCCAATATCCACCATTATTTGATGAAGCAGAGCTTGATAATTATTTTGCGTGGATGAAGAAGGGGGCACAGTGTGAAAGGAGTGTCTCATTCTAAGGGAAAGGATAGTAGGGGATGACAGAAAAAAACTAACAAAAAAAAAGATCAAAAGCAGGCCTTTCGCTTTTCATGCCTCAGAGGCTCCAAAGAGGATAAAGAACAATTGGGTCCTGGGTATCCTGTCCTCTCTGGCAATTAGACTCAGCTGATGAAGTGAAAGGGATGAATGGCAGGGTTCAAGGCCTTCTCTAGGATTCACACAACAGGATGTGTTTTTACCTTCTTCTCCTTTATCTTCAGCTCTCTTTAGAGCGGCAGAAATGCAGTTGAAATATTTCTAGATGAAGACAATGTAATTCAAGGTGCCAAATCTTAATCATAGGGACTGTTGAGACTCAAGAGGTGTGAGTCGAGTGAAAGGGCCAAGAGAGACTTGCATGTAATCGTACGTTCATGTACACATTTTTTTAAGGTCACAAAGGCCATCATCTGTTTCAGTGAAAAAATAATGTGAGTGGATATAAATGTAGGATAATCAAGCCTGTGATATGAAATTTAAAAGCTTAAGAGAGTATCTCGCAATTAGTATATCTAGTTTTGTTTTAATCTGCCTTTTTTCAAACCACATGACATTTCTTTAACATGATATAGTCACATACCCCTAACCAGTCGTGTTAGATACAACTACACAGCAAACAATAATTCTGTTTTTACTTTGCTTCATTATAACTGTGAATTAAGACAAAACATTTTAACTCAAATAGGCTTTTAATTACTAGGAAGGATTGCAGGAAGTGTAGAGTTTATATTGTTGTTTCCCATGTGGGCTTGTCAGGGACATTTCGGGATTGAGCTGGGTTTATACACTGTTATGTCTAGTCTGTCATGCTAAATTCTTCATGTTTTTTCCACCATCTGTACAGTTCAGTTTTGTGTGCTGTTCATTATTTACATTTGTGTTAGATTAGTGACGCTGTGACACCATGAGTGCAGTGGGTTGCTTGTCTGATGATACAAATTGCAAAAAAACCCCTAAAACTTCAGGTCATTTTGGTTGGTCCTTTGGCCAGGTATGACGAGTGGGAATGGAAGCATAATTCAAATATTCACATATATTGAAAACACCTCCGAAAACTGTTTACTGAGGTAACGAATGAAGTGATGTTTATTTTCATTTTGTCACTGTTTTCTTGTGTCTTCTTATTACGACTTCACTGACTTCTTAACACGAACAAAGTATGGCTGTTTGACTTTATGCAGCAACTCATGCCTGCTGGCTATGACAATAACATCCAGTTTGAAGACACCATCTTAGGGGGCTATTTGCACTTTACACACTTTCCATATATACTGTTTAGTGACAAGCCTGTGTTAGCATACACAGTTGTCTTCAGAATGATGCTCTCCTAATTGTTAAATCCATGCCGAGATAGTCAAGCTGCTGACTTTTTAATCAAGACTCAGAGAATACCCACAACTGCAGAAAGAAATAATTAACATGGCAAACAGGATAGGGTCAAAACAAGGCTTTCCATTAACCTAGGACAACTGGTAATAGAAGAAACACTCAGTTGCTAACTAGAATTGTAACATGTCACTAGCACTTTTGAAAAAGCACAGTATGGTCCCACTTTAGGTCAAAAGGAAATTAAAAAAAAATTGAATATAGAAACTAGAAACTGTTATTATGAGTAGATGACACACTGGGAAAATGACCAGAGAAATGCTAAAATTAAAGTTGATTTGTAAATTGTTTTAAAAAGCAAAGCAAATCTCCCCATTGTCATTTTTTTAAAAGTTATTGAACAGTTAATAGAAGTAGAAAAATACATTTTTAGTCCAAAAAAACTTTGACTACTGAGAGGAAAATGTTATACTCTACATCAAGAGGCAAAAAGAAAACTCTAAATTCACATATTAGATTTAAAAAAATAAGTCAATTAGCTTGCAGTATATTATCTAAATATGTGAAGGATACCCTTTCAAAAGGTCCATGTCAAATTCTTGACAGTTATACAAAAAATATTAAACTTTAAACTTGGCCTGGCATTAAAATCCAAGCCAGATTCTCTAATGTGTAGGAAGAGGTATTAACCTGATACACAAAGTATGCGAAATGTTACATTTTGTCTTAATGACTGTTCTTGCATTAGTGAATCTGGTTTCAGTGCACTGAATTTTTTAGTTTTGGAGACGGAAGATGAAATGGGAAATATGCACGAAAAAACATTTTATGTGATTTGGATAAGGGCAAAGTTCTAGTGTTGTACTTTGAAGGCTACTGGATCCATTTCAGAGGAAAGTAAGTGAAATTAAGAAGAAAAAAATGCTGGGCACCATGTGTTAAGATGCTACTTGGAAGATGCTAAGCAGATACAGTCATGCCCCATGATATTCATATGCTGTATTTTCCACAAAATTGCACCCACACTGCTACTTTAATCTGAATACATAAACTTACAAACCACTTGCTGCCATTACGTTATCATAGATTTCATTGAAAATTCCTTACAGTGCCCATGCCAGTAAATGGATCCCGTCTCTTAACTATACTGCTACACTGCACTAAAACCTTAAGATGATTAGTGATATTCTTAAAACCTAGCCCACTGATAATGTGTTTAAAGAAGCGATACGGCTTTTCCAAGCTTTGAGTTCAAAGTCTGAGAAGCATGGGGTCAGAGTGCCAATGGGCTAAACAAAGAGTAGCCAAAATGGGCTTTGGGGGATTTCAAACTCAGGCCCCTGAACCCCTTTGATCAAAACATAGCTACCGCTATAGAAATACTAAGTATCGAGTGCATGGAACTGTGCTGGTAGCTAAAAAGACTTTAAGAACTATGAAAATACAATTTTTGTATGTAATGGTAGGTAGATTCTCAAATTATGTTATATAATGGCTTCCAAAGCTGCTATATTTTCAAACAGGATAGATGCAAGGGATGCTGTTGAACCTAGTATATTTGTTTAGATGTTTTATATTTCACTTTTATTATCAATCATCACTTTTAGATATGATTTTAGACAAGATTTCTTTCAAATTTATATATAAAACTAATTACACATAAAGATTAATCAGGTGGTAAGCAGATTTTTCTTCCCCATCTGTTTTAAGGGTGGTATGGGCTAACTCACAAATATTCAACTGGCTAATTAGTTCTACTTTGACTCTCAGTAAATGCCAGTGTACTTAATGAAATAAACAAGAATAAAAATGACTGAAACTCAAACTTGAACAGATTTTCCCATCTTGAACAGCCCTGAGCAATTAAGCAGGTATGTTTTCATATTATTCTAATATGAAATCAATTACACCCAAGAGAATGTGACTGTGTCGGTTATCACGAAACTGTCAATGAGGCTAACAATATAGTATCAACAAATGTACAGTGAAATTGATGTCTTTTTTCTTAATTTAAGGAAAAGAATGTCATGAAGGGAATATTTATTATATGTAAGATATCTAAAGTTGTTAAATGAAAAAAGAAATGCGTATAATGTCAAACTGCACTTAATAAAAAAAGAAAACTTAATTTTATGTGATTATTAGCATCCTTCAGTACAACACCTCTGGGTATCAACAACAACAACAGATTAGTCTGGGAGAAAACCATATTGGCAAATGGAATATATGATGGAGAAGATAATTGCATTGTGAGAATTTCAATTAGCCTATGTAGGTCTTTGAATATTTCCTTATGGCACTGGTGGTTAGCTCATATTTAAACAGTTATCGCTGTGTTTCACAGTCCATTACGAATGTTTTCAAAAGGTCCATAGTGAATGATGTAGTGTCTAGTACTTTCAGATAGACCTTATACTACTCCAACTTAGGAACATACAACTGCAATATAAGCCACAACATATGTTGCACATCTGAGAGAGGGGCAGATATGGCTTGTTACACCCAGAGTACTGCAGGCAAAGATTAAAAAAAAGATTAGAGTCTACAAATGAATCTTTCCCTCATTGTTGTCTACCCTAGCTGTGGATTAAATCACTGTTTGGTATGTAACAGCATATAACAATGCTATAAATTGGGTTTTCATTCATTTTCCAACTTACCTTAAATAATTTGCTTCTTTGATTTTGTCGCTATCAAGCGATTTCATCAAATGCTTTGGTCTAAAACGTTGTAGAGCCCAAAATTAAGCAACAAATTTTGGGGTTTTTTCCTAGCAAACAATGCAAACCAGAGGTTTAATTTAGTATAAGACAAAAAAACAGTATAACTATCATAATAGTGAAGCTAAACTAATCAGTTTTGGGCATTATAACTTGAAAATAACATTTAGTGATTAATTGACTAATAATGGCCATGATATAAAGAAAACACACATTTTATTTATTAATAATATGCATGAAACTCAAACAAAGGTAAATAGTTTTGAAGATTATGATGAATATCATATAACTTTACATCCCAGATTTAAGTCAGGAAAGGTTAACACTTTCTCAACAGGAATCTTGATTGCTTTATTTTTTAAGCTGACACAAACAATATAGCCAATATAGCCAATAGAAAAAGACAAACTTACTGCTATATTTTCTATTTATTCCACCCTGAAAAAGCCAATTACTGCATTAAAACATTATTTTTCAGCATGAGAGATATCTTCCTTTATAACAATGAACAAAATTTCATTTTATTATTTAATCTATTAGAACTGGTTGATGCCTCCTGATGACACAAATAGATGGGATGCACAAAATGTAATAGGCATCTTGTTTTAATTGTTCAAATTTTCTCTCTTTTTTTAAGGTGACAGGGCCATTACTCCAAAGTCACCACTTATCAGCAGTATCACCGAGGATTAATGGTTTCACTTCTGCTAGTAAGAAATGTTTAAGTTGTCCTGATTATCAGTGCAAGAAAAAGAATAATGGTTATTTGTCATTGTGTTAAGCAGTGGGAGAGACTAATCTAACAAAACACCGAGTTAAGAACACCATTAACCCTTTCTAGTGAAGCTGAGTGGGATGTGAGTTGGATTGTGCCCAACAGTGAAGCCCAGTGTCTAAAATAAATGCTTGTCTTTGTAAGAGCTGTGTCAATCTGACTCAGAGGTGCATTATCCATGAGCAGTTTATGCTATAGCAACTATAGTTACTCTGGCTTCCATACTGAGCTTAACATTTTCTACATTATTCACTATTTTTGGACTGTAATCACACTTTTATTGTGTAGGAGACAGTGACCTACAGAGGAAAAAAGGTTTGTTTTTATAATACTGCATAAGAAAAAAGAAAAGCTAATGGGACAACATCTACTTCCTTAAAGTTAATAACAGCCAGTCAGTCAAAGATACACAAACAAAAAAGGAAATTTCATAATGTTACAGTAAATATTACATTCATAACCCCATTGCAGAACACAAACTAAATATGGCAGTAAGTGAAAGATAACATTATAATGGTAAATGTTCAGACATTGAATTTAGTTTAGGACTTATACTTTGTTCGCACCAGAACAATTACCACCACCAATATCTGGCATACTACCGATTTAACACATTTGTCTCGTAAAGGATTTTTTTTCCAGTGGTAGAGTCCCTGAAGCTTTTGTACTGGTGGTGCTGCTCCAGTAATCGCCTACATTATTTTCCTTGTCTGTCACCTTTATAGTATCTATTAGCCACTCTCTACTATCTGTTTGTGGGGCATTTTCTCTTCCTTTTTTCCCATGAATGTTTTATATATTGGAGGGAGAATGATTGTTCTTTGCAATGAGGCTAGCGCGTGGCCTCAGTAAGACAAATTGCTCCAGAACGTCTAAATGGCAGTCAATGATAACTCATTGTAAGGAGAGTAAGTGACTTCCAATGGAGTGGATAGGGGACAGAGAATAATGGCAGAGCACAGGTGAAAAATAGATGTTTGGCTCAGTGTAATTACTCCATTAGGGGGCTCTCTGTTAATCTACCAAGCCACAGCAAGTGTTTTTACAGCGATGAGGAGGTGACAGGCGAAAATGACTGCAACTGGACAGAGAGGAGCCGCGCTGCCTCCCCAGTCACAACACACTCTATGAAGTGTTTACTAATGGACAAATGTACTCCCAGTCTGTGCTCTATGCGGCATGCCATATGAGCTACTCCAGTCAGAAGTTCATATAGTGATAGATGTATTGACGGAGCTCCTCAATGAGCTGACATATTAATTACCTGCAGTATGGTCCCATGCATGCAGAGTGCTTTAACCTTCACTGTCTCTGTTTTGTGCTGAAGGATGGATCAGCTGTGTGCCTGTTAAATATGAAAATCTGGGTTAAAACAAAAAAGGGACAAAGGAAAACCCACCCGCTGGAAATCAACACCCCCATTCTGCTGATTTTCCAGACAAACATAATGATAACAATTTTTTGACCATTTGGTGTCTGCTGCTTCCGCCTGTGGCAATCTAGACAAAAGAAGCCTGGAAAAAATGCTCCAATATGGTCTTAAGAGTTTATTCTGACCATACAATCTGTTTTCTTAAGTCAACTTTCAAAACACTGCTACGAGCAGTGCCCACAGCATTATCAGTGAAGCTCAGATTGACCTGGTATTCACCTTTATACCATTTCCCATCTGTTTAGGTTCCACCCTAGAATTCATCCCAGTTGGCTGTAGGCCCACTTTGCATTGGGCTTTCTCCGTGAAACCCTGAACAAAACCCTGTAGGAGCTAGACTTTCTGTTCGGCCTATTTCAGAGGAAGATTTCAGCTTGCATCCCAGGATTTCAGCACCTGACTTTTTCCAAGTGCTTTCCAATGTAAAAACAACAACAAAAACAACAACAACAACAACAAAAACATAAAGACGAAAGCGGAAAAATTTAACCATTTGTTTCAGCGCAACTTTAAATTTAACTCGAATAAGTCGAATATCCCTGCACCTCAACAGCAGTAACTATGGGTTTATATAGTGAGAGGAAAACTGCCTGCAAACAAGCTGGTTACATTAGCCGACAACGAGTTTATTCGAATTTCTTTAAACGCATCTATTTTCATTCAAGTTACATTAGAGGCTACATCCTTGATTATAGCTGTTCTCCTTACTGCAGCTTATTAGATAGGAGGGACCGACCTTCAACTTGATGAGAAAAAAATAATAAAAAAAAATAAAGCTATCAGCAGGCAGGAATGGCTCAAAACACACACAAAGGCACCAATACAAGGCGTCCAGCTGGACAATTTTCTCTGCCCCAAAAGCTACAGGTTGCGGTTAGGGGACTTCAAATGGTAAGGACAGTGAGAGGTGCCATTATCACTCAGTGATGAAAACGAGCACGGTGACCCGATTAAAGCGAGAATTTCTGGGTCATGGTCTTGTTTTTCAATGCTTAATTTGTCTATCGATAGTGACACGGTCCGTGGCTTGCACCTACCTGTAATATTATCTTTCTAAAAGTCGTGGTTCAGACAGGGCCCTTGTCACTGTAACCCAACACGGAGTGAGTGAGCGGATTAGCCCGCAGCGTGTAGCGGGGGGGAAGAGCAGGCTGCCTGCCTGTGCTGTGCAAGTTGCGGGCTGCGGCGCCACTCAGTGGACGCTCCGGTTTCAAGAGCTCCTGCTTCACCGTGGGGTCTCAGTCACTACAGTCTGCTGTGCGTGAACGATACAAAGTGTTTCTCGAGTTTTTAAACCATACATAGATAGATAGATAGCAAAACCTTCTTTAATACTTCTATTGAAGACAAGTAATGATAAGTGGACCTACATACAGCCACATAAGCTATGCATAACAAATGCAAGCGTTGCTTTCTGTCTTACATTGCACAAGAGTATTGGGAATACTATGGACCTACACTTTAGCCTTCACCTGAGCTGAAACTAGGTATAGCTTGTTTAGGTGGCCTTTGGTGTGTGATGTATGGTAACAAATAACAGTTCACAGTGTCTGTGGTCTAGCCTTCTCAGGGCTCCCTTTGCATCAGACACAGTCCCCTTCATCTCATGCTAATGTAGTGCAAAAAAGATATCCAGCTTTAAAGACATGGCAGTGAGTTTAAAAAAAGGCTGTGCTTAGTGTTTGAAGTCATAAATGTGACAGAAGACTTCAAGAGAAAAGACCCAAGACTGGCAGTCTAAAGATGAGTGAGAGGCGGACAGGGAACATGTTTTTTTCCCATCCAGAGGGATATTCTGTGGCCAAGCTTGATTATTAGAGATGAAGGACAAGCTGAGAGGATGTGGGATTGTTAAATTCTTGAATCCTTTCACTAAAGAGCCCCCTCCTATAACATTCTTCCGCGCTCCATTTCTGTGCATTTATGGCGCACCCTTGATTTTGCTCCCTTTTCTTTTTAAGGCCAAATGAAATTCAGATTCCTTGATGATATGCAAAAAGCAGAAGAGAAATATGGAAATATAATTTGAAGCTGGGCTGGCATTTAAAAATAAAACTGCAATATACATTTACAGTGTTTATATCCGAAAACCAAATAATACTGCTACAAAATGACCGAATTTCCTGTTTGACTAGAAATTATAGGCTCACCCCCCTCCCCAAAAAAATTAATCACTACACTGTATGTAGAGAGCACTTCCGCTGTCTATGGTGTTATGTGAAACCCTGGCTGTGGATTCAAAACCTTCTTTCCCCTTTCTGTGAGAGGCTGTGCTTCATTTGATGCCCTGTCCATTATTGCCAGCATATTTGAAAAGTGCTAAGCCTTGAAACGAGTCCCATATTATTTCAGGCCGGACTGAATATTTCACGGCAGGAGGCAGAAAATGAGACCTTCCCTCAAGAGACTGCCTGCAGTGCATTCTACTTGGTGCAGCAATCGGAAGGTCTCATACTGTGCAAAACACACTTGAACAAACAATTATATATTTATCCACCACACTTGTGAGATTTTTTTAAATTTCTTTATTTTTCCTATCCACTTGGTTGTACCGAAAATTAGGAGGGGGGGGGGATGCAAGTAAACTGTATATATGGAGTTTCCTTTAGTTTTGGGCTTGCAGCTATTGGTATCAGCACCTTCACCAGGGACAGTGAGTATTCACCAACCCTTAGAATAAGGTGTTTTATCACCACCTCAGGAGCAGAAACACATTCTAGGGAAAGAGGAGCTTCCTTTGAGTTGCATCCAGAGTAAACTGCAGCAGGCTAAAAAAAATTAATAAATAAATATAAGCTAACCAGATTGATACCTGAATCCCCTCTGCCTTCTTTAAATCCTATCTCGTTCTTGTGAGATTAATCTGTGTTCTGGTGCATGATTTCATGAATGTGTAACAGACTCTTCTGTGGACAGTTGTCTCTCTCTTTGACTGATTCACGAGAGTTAGATAGCGGCATAGCGCTCTGAAATGTTTGCCGGCAGAATATTCATGAGTTAGGAGTGGCAGAATGAGGAAAGTTCCGAGAAAGCTGTAACACTTACTAGTAAAAAAGAACTCAAGAACATATGTAGGTGTGTTATAGTCACCCACTCAATTTGCCCTCTGCACATTTATACATTATTACTGTTTGAGTCATTCCTGGATTATTCTACTTGGCAAGCACCAATAATACTATGTATGTAGATATGCATTAGGGCATTATGGTAACAAAAAAAAAGCTGTTTCTGTGGAGATGTGTTCTTTTATCTGGTAACATATATAAATACATACACATATATTCCCCTTTGACATTTGATTTTATCATCTACCTTCAAATTATAAAATTGTGGTCGGCCATAAATGACATCTATTCAAATTTAAAGTTGACATATAAAATATGCTTCAATTTTATACCATAATAGTGAACAAACTACTCAATTTGCACCTAAAAGTAGATTTGCTACAGGAAAAAAGTCAGACAACAAAGCTTTGCTTAATCATTAAAACTTCAGCTGCCAGTGACCTTTGGGAAGGATCCATATCTCTGTTCCTGGAAGAAATGATGTGAATGGCAAGCAGTTGTGTCCTTTGTGTTTTGGGAAGATATTGAGTGTTTGAAGTGTTAACCCTGACACTACGCCTTTGGGGCGAGCAGGCGAAGGAAACATGTCACACAATAGGATGGGACTTGGATCTTTGCTTCCCCTATCCTGACCTCTGACCGTTATTGGTTTTAAGGGTTGCTGCAACCCCAGCTCCTTAGGGGCAGTGTCGGCCTCTATCATATCAACCCAATATGTAGAAATAGTACTACTACTAGCTAATAATTTGTACTTTATGTAAAATAGTCTCACTGCCATTTTAATTATTTCTTTTTGTTTAAATGTATCATAAATTCAATATGTTGGTGTGATGTTATAAAGGATGTTATGTTACCATTGCAACTGCTGTTAACAAATTTCTGAACAGCGGTATAATGATTTTTTCAACCCAGTAGGACTGCAAAATTATCATTTCGATCCTCGCTTCAAGGTTTTTTTCATTCAGCCTGTTTATAATATCCTCATTGTGGCTTCAAAAGTCTTGGCTGTCTATTAGGTATTTGCTGTCATGGAAATGACCTTTGTTAATGAATCTTTGAATTTTGGTTGACAATGTTTTTGTGTGATCTCTGCATGTTATATGCCTCCAGTAGCTTCGCTGACATAATCCGCTGGGGCCACACATAAAACAGTGTGCCATCTGCACCTGGAGCATGGCTATCAGCTCTTTTTTTCCCCCTCACACTGCTTTTGCTTGAGCCTTCTCCTGCCTGTGTGTAGCCTGACCCTGCTCTTCCCGTTCCAGGCTACAGAAGCCAAACCAAAGGCAGCTTTCAAGGGGGACTGTCTGCTCAAATCAAGTCAGAGGCCTTTTTAGAATTGGTTCAGAGATCATAGCAAGTAGAAGTCAGGGAAGAGGATGACCCTCTCCTCGAGGCTTGATCGGATCTTGGCCCAGTCAAACCCAGCAGGGCTCAGTCTCTGGACAGCTTCGTCTCTGCAGGCTTTGACTCTGTGATAGTGCGAATGAAAGAGGGCACCAAGAGAGCAGCAGTTCTGATGTGTCAGGCTCAATGTCCTGGCAGTCTCGCAGAGCAAAGTGGGCAAAGCAAAGGACACAGCCAGCAGGCACGGGGCCAGAAGAAGACCCCTATATTGTGTGACATGTCATCTAATGGCTGTCTTCCTCTTTTAAATCCATGCATCTGAGATAAGTTGGGGCCAGTGACAAAGGTCACGATGTACAAGACAAATAAGCAAATGTAAGAAGGCTCTTTAATGACCCAAATAAACAGATTGTTAACATTTTATAGTCAAATATTAACAGTAAAATACCACATTGTTAACAGATAGAAAAAATATTACTTCCCCTTATTAGTATCCATTAGCATCTGTTGATTTTTCATAGACATGTCTTATATCAATCAGTAATTCAAATTATGTTTTTCCCCTTTTTACACTCCAAATAATGCCTGGTGTTCAGCAACATCTTTTTGGGATGAAAAAGTAAATTCTGAGATTTTGTCCTGCAGTCACTCACTTGGTTTATTGTTGAACAACAATGTCAGATGTCAGAAAACGTTTGAATTCTGCTCACTGTAAACATGGCTACACATTGGGATGGAGAGAGCTAGTTGTGTCTTGTTGACACAGGATTATTCACCCTGTGTTTCTGACCCTTCTCTACTTGACTTGGGCTCCCCTCACTCCCACCTCCACAGATCTCAGCATTCATTAAGATTACGTATTTACTTTAAGCCTGCCGCCTCTTTGCATAATGGCAAGCAGGTTCCCTGGCCGGCACAGTGTGTTTCAAGTGCTTGGTGAGGATACGACTGAATTTTAAACACGATGTGTCTTGCTTCGAAGTTGACCTTGCACAAAAAGCCCAGTGATCTCATTCTTCGCTTCAGTTGAAAGCTGCTGATTCTCTCTGTTACAGTGTTGCTCCTGTAAGAAAGGAACTCTGTATGGCCCGCATATCACTGCAGGCCACTTCTGCATACTCCCTCCACTTTCTCTTTTCAGCAAAATGGGAGGGCAGGGAAAATGGCATAATTCATAATTCTTTGATATGGAAATCTAGGTTAATTTCGCTCTCCAAAGGGAGTAATTTACCAACAGAGAATAATGTCCAGCTAAATGCAGGAAAGGAGATCAGCCATTTTCAACTATAGCAGGGAAAAACTTATCTGAAGTTATTATTGTACAAAGATGAAAAACACGATAAAACTATCATTTACATTTGGAGCCTGATGATCATGTATCTCGCAGTATATAGTGTTAGATGTCATGGTTCCTTGTGTCAACCACAGTCATTTCCCACAAGGCGATGGCAGTAAGAGGATACCCAGCTCCCACTAGATGTAACTTTATCTCAGACTTACTTAAGGTCAGTGAACTCACAGGTCAGCAGAGGTCACAGAGGAAACCCCTATACACTGAGTACACATGATTCTGTCCAAATGGATTACATTAAATAGTCTTGAGCTTCAGCATAGCTTTCAGCAGCTTGACTTATCTGTGAGAACAGCCTATGATCCAAAACTTTGTAACATTTTTTTACTTTTTCAGAATATCCTTCCTGGCAACCTGTCCAGGGTCCACCACACCCCTATATACCTAACGCTAAGGAAATTGTATGCATGTATGGATTGAATATCCTTAATAAAAGTTATTTTTTTATGTTGGTGTTGTAAAGCTACAGTAGCCAAAGCCCCAGTAATAAGGAAAAGACTTTTATGAAGTGCTCTTCGAGCTAATATCATCATGCTGGTACCATTTCATCCATAGCTTTATGTGACTGAAAGCATTTATTATACTGACACCAAACAGTTACTTTGATACTGTGCCTGTCAGTCAGAGGCATTGCCAAGCTGTCCAATGCGACTTGGGGTTATGAAGGTTAATACTGGCTAGTACTCAAAATTCAAATCATGACAGGATGGGTTCATTGATGAATGACTGATAGTTGACCCCATATTTCACTTGTCACTGTGTCCACTAAAGATTTCTCGGACAAGGTTTGTATGAAGAGGCTTGCAGCTTAACCCTCAGTTGTCTTCGTTTTCCCTCACTCGCCTCAGCTGATGACTCTGTTACTTATCGTGACTCACTGTCAAATCTGATTAAAACTGGATTTCCTTTACAGTGCTGCAAAACTCAGGGATTTAAGACGTATGTAAGTGTACGTCTGTGTGTTGAAAACAAAGGCACTGATTTCACAAATCCGATATTATAGACAATATAATACCCGCAGTTTTTAACACAGTAATGAAGCAAATACTGAAAATCAAGACAAGCAATTAGAGCTGGTAAAAGGTTCATTAATCTAACCAAACCTTTGTCTGTTGTTTAAATATCTTTTTTATTACATAATAGCAAAGAGGATTATGAGTAATTTTGAAGAATTGTGAATCTATTCTTTACTTGATGGCAATAAGTATCATTACTTTCCATAAGATTACCCAAGTATAAGATTGTTTAACTGTTTGGTTAATCATGACATTTATAAATTCATAGTTTTATTGGGTCCTCACAGCATGTCTAACCAGTAAATTATCAACAATGTTACACCATTTGTTTAGGCCATTCACAGTTCTAAACCAGTCTATGTTATCATCTAGTGCTACTTTTCCCCAATACTCAACTGAGTCTTAACAGTCATTGTTTTGTTTTAACAGCCAATCCATTTGTACAGAATAATGCGTACTCAGTGTATAGGAGTCTTTGCATTATTTGGTACAGCACGACTCAGCACAGAGTGCCAGACTCTCTTTGTAGGGCAGCTAAGTTCATTTTGTGTCATGAGGGTTGAGCTATAAAGACGCAATAGGCTAGTGGGGTGTTGTTGAGCCACTGTTTCCTTTTATATGCCTGAAACAATATGGTAGCCTAAATCATAAACAAAGGGGTGTGCTTTCAACTTGACATGAACATATCAATTAGTGTACAATATTATCAATCTGACTGCTAAATGCAATAAGCTAATGAATTTTCTAATCTCTGGCAAAGTCGGTGCTACTATAACTATCCCGCATTGCTTCATTACGTGTTATTACAAATGTACAGCTCAGCAGGTTGTATATATAAACTGTATTCCCTGAGAATGTGTATTGCTCTTGTCTATCGCACAAATTTCCCCGCCGTGGGATCAATAAAGTCTTGTCTTATCTTTTCTTATAATTGTAGTGATCAAGGTTTAAAGAAAGCCACTTTGTTATACTGAGACACTAAACAGTTCTGGTTTTAAGCTAACCAATACCTTACTAAACCATCAATCACACTTCAAGGTAAATGCCTTTGCTCTGGAGCAGGTTGTGTTAAGAGAACGTAGCAAATGGAATATTTTCACAAATTCTTTTATACTGACAGTTTGATCGAATGGCAAAATATAATCTTAACTGAGGGAGTATGTTTTTTAATTGCAAACCTGTGTACACTGATACACTAGCAGTTAAGTTACCAACAAATGATATGTCTGGTGTCTCCACCAGACATACCATTTGTTGGTACAAATTTGCATACATTCATCTGGTGATGAATGTACAGAATCTACAGAACATCCACAAAGCTTGATAAAATACTTTACTGTCAAATCTGTTTATGGTAAATGGTCTGGTATTCTACTCTACTTGAGGGCTCAAAGCGCTCCATACAACATGTCTCATTCATACAAGCACTTTTTTTGGCTGCTTCTAAGTTTTCTATCTAATTTTCAAACTCTGATAAACACATCCAGGTTCAGTATCTTGCCCAAGGATACTTTTGCATACAGGTTGGAACAGCCAGGGATTTGACCACCAACCTTCCAATTGGTAGATGAAGTGGTAGAGAATGTACACTACTGGCACTGTATAACACAAAAAAACTAAGTAGCCTGTTGTAGCATATTTGATAGAGATTATTTAATAAGTAGAGTTCATTTTACTTTGATTTAGATAAAAGCCGGTGTGATTTCCACAACTTTTTCATTACAGGACCATATCAGGTTCGAATGTTCTTCTTGAATATCACATTTAAACGTCACGAGTTTAAAGTTCACAAGTTTAAGCATTTCACTGAGTTTGACTGAAGAAAGCAGCACCCATTCAGTCCATGTTGTGTGGAAGATGAGTCAAATGAATGGTTTAATAGGAGTATACACAGAGTTTGAGGAAGAAGCCATAGGTTAACAGTAGAAAGTTGATAATCACTGTTTTGATGCCCAATATCTCTGACTTTAAATTTCTGGGTTTTAGGTTTTGTCAAAACAGCTAAGACACAGAAAATCCAGCTATCTAGTACACCCTTCAGATGTTGAACATACTGAAGCCTTTTACCACCTAATTGCTAAATACATATTTTCCACAGGATAGTGGACTCCAGGCACAAAATAAAAAGGACAGTCTAATTTGTGGTTAGACAAACAGCTAGAAAATGAAAAGTAATGTTGCAAACAGAAGCTGTTAATAAAACAAGCTTACCAAATCAATAACACTTGTGATATATCAGGGTCCATTTCAGTACTGAAAGAGCACATACTAAGTGTTTCAAACTGATGTATTTTAAAACATCTGTATTTGAAACTACCAAACTTAAAGCTGGTGGTATAATGTCTTTTGTTTTGTAATGACCTATAGAGTGACACACTTTTAGGCTACAATACGCGTGTTACCTTTTTTACTGTCAAATGCCATAAAGCCATATGGTTTTATAAGAGTAACTTCATCTGGCCACTGCTTTTCAGAAGTCTTGCCTTGGAGTGTGCTCTTTCAGAATTTCAGCTGGAGGGCACATTGGTGAAACCTTGTGGTGATGAGGGCAATATATCAGTCAGAAGCATTTTAAGTCATTGCGTTGCTGAACACAAGGAATGACTTACATTAACTGCAGTTCAACAGTCATAGAGTCAAAGGACAAAAGGTAAAAAACAGGGTATAATCTGAAAAGGTCAAGTCAATCAAGCTTAATCTGATACACAGAAAGTCCATATGTACAACTGTCATTTTTACTTCAACTCCAGGGAAGTTGAAATAAGCAATATGAGGCAGTATTTAGTTGTTTAAAGTCTTTAAAACCTTAAATTTTACTCCTTAAATGTTGTTTAGAAAATAATGTTGTGTTTTACTTTGTAATTATTTAATATCTGAAAAATATTGAGTAATACAAGCTTGATATGAAAAACTGCATTATGTATCAAGAAGTGTTTCTCACATTTGGACCAAATTTATGGCTTCTTCTTCTCCTTTTTGAAAAACTAAAATAATAATGCAACCCCAGCTAAATTACCAGCTGCATATAGAGACCAGAATCCATCACAGTGCATTTTTGTAATTTTAAGCAAAACCCTTTTCCTTTACCAGGGCCTACTGGAGCAGTCAGGATGCCCCCGTTAGGTCTCCCTCCTGCCTAGACCCAGCGTATCTGCACCGTACAGCCATTAACCACCATTACCGGGCAGGGCTATTTCATGGTCAAAGAGCATTTTAGTGTTTGCTCTCCCTGGGGCAACAAAGTCATCCAAGTGAGTTTCAGCCCTGCTTGGCTACATATGCTATGTTTTACATCTACTCTCTTTTTAAGCTTATTTTTTATTAATTTCGCCCCGTTATGCACTTTGACTCTGTGAGTGTGACTTAGAATGAACTGTGGATTTTGCAGAAAATAATAATTGTGTTGGACATACTCGCATCATCCATTAATTAATGAGACCTGACTTACAGTAGAAAAAAAATCCTTAAATGATCTTTAAACCCCAACACCAAAGAAAGAAAACCTTCACTGTACAGTATAGCTCCGTGCTCACAGACATTATGTAATGGATGAGTGTGTTGCAGTGCTCCAAAATAACATCAACCAGCATCCATTGATCCATTATTAACTATAGTTTTATGATTATTGGCTGAAACCGCTAATTGGCTGAAACCACTAATGGGGCTCTACAGACTTACTCCTCTTTGCATCACACCATATTAAAATTGTCAGGCTCTCACTGTCAGATGAACCTTTTCAACCCTGTTCGACTTTTTATCCACTATGTATTCAGCAATGGGTGGAGTGGTGGCTCATTAGAGGGCTGTGATTGCTGAGTTAGAAAGTTACAAAGGTTACTCTCCGCAAAACGCCTGACTGAGGGCTGGCTCATTTAAAACAGTAACAAATAGTGTTTTGGACGCCAAAGCCCCATCACACCTCGTCCTTGCTGCTAATATCTCATGCAAAGCATCCAAATAAAATGACGAAATACACAGAAATTGCAAATTGCCCTCCTGGACACCACACAGGAAGTATTTTCACAGACTTGTTGGCAGGACACATGATCTGTCTGAGCTTTTCAAAGTAGTCACAAATAGCAAGAAGGTCCTGAGTTCAATTCCATCACCAGTATTTCTGTGTGGAGTTTGCATGTTCTCCCTGTGTTTGCATGGGTTCTCTCCAGGTACTCTGGCTTCCTCCTATAGTCCAAAGACATACAGTTAGTGGAGTGAGGTTAATTGATGATGCCCATAGGTGTGAATGTGAGTGCAAATGGTTGTCTGTCTCAGTGTGTTAGCCCTGCAACAGACTAGCGACCTGTCCTGGGTGTACCCCACCTAGGACAGCTCCCTGCAACCCTGAATTGGATAAGGAGAGGGGAATAGATGGATGGACAAAATCCAGGTTGCGATTTGGGTTTAATTTGTTAAAGTTAGAGGGACTTCATTATCATGGTTTGAATAACAACTAAATGTTTACAATTGTGGTCACGCTTTAAAATTTGCCAACTATTAGTTAGAAACAAAAGTCTTTATAATGCAGGTTTTGTCTATTTTGACACCTGACTAGTGCCTTTTTGTCTATTCATAATTCCTATAAACCAGGCATGCAATTCCCTTTATGTAACTGTCCCTCAGTGCAGCTAAGTTGGTTACAGGGCTCTTTAGACCTCAGTAATTCAGCCAAAGATTTCCCACATGTAGAGCATTTTAAAACATCTAGGGATGAAAAAGAGCACCGGGGGAAGGCATGTCTCAGTTGACCTCATTCTTTACGGAGACAGTGGAGGACTCAGGAGATCTTTATTCCCATGGGCATTTGTCCAAATAACAGAAATTGGTTAGAGAGACAAATATCTTTGACTTCCACCATGGCGAATGCATACAGAAGATACCTTGGAAAATTACCCTACTCTTATTGAAGTTGTGTCCTGGCAATTTTTAGCCTTATTCAATAATTTTGTAAGTTAACCTGGACTGCTAGCTCAGGTAGCTGTAGCTCAGGCAGTAGAGCAGGTCCCCTACTACTCGGAAGACTGGTAGTAAACTGTAGTTCAATTCCTAGCTGATTAAATCTGCATGACAAATATCTTTGGGCGAGACACTAACCCCACATTGTTCTCTGATGTTGTATAAAGAGGTGCTCAGACAGAATACAAAAGCTCTGTCCATTTACATCCTGTAAAACAGGCAATAAAGAAGGGACTTAGTCAATACTCTATGGGTGTACATTGTTATTTGATTGAGTTGAGTGTTGCAAAAATATTTAAGGTTGGTTTGTTCCGTAAACTGATGGGTGATGTCATTGAGGCTACATCCATATTTCATGGCATTTACAGCATAAAGTTAAAGCAATAAACAATGAGATGATCTGTTAATCTATTTTGGATACAGCTTGGAGAGTCATGTGATAATCCATATGGGCCCCTCCCCCTAAATGTAGCCCTGTAGAAACAGAGTACCATATTTTATGTGTTTTGTTTTCATTAATGTGTGTATTACACATTTGGATATAAATTATAAGTTATTTGGTAAATTTATTTATTCTTTAAGTTCAATTTTAAAAGTTTTCAATTTCTTGGTTTACACGGCCTACCGGGGTCTGATTGGAGGGAAGGAAACTTGACCCGCCCTCTCCTAGCATGAGGACACACGACATGGAACACCAGAGAACTAAGAAGCAAGTTCACAAAGTGAAAACAAAGCTGTTGTATCTCTGAAAGTGTTTAAAAATAAAAGCAGAAGTGGCCGAGGCGACAGCCAACACGCTTGATAAAGTTGAACTTCTTGGTAAGTGATTATCGAGTTAGAGTTTAGCTAAGCTAATGTAGCTAACTATAGTGTTGGCATGACAGCCGATGTTACAGTTAAATACATTTTTTTCCCGGTGTGTATGAGACGTTATGTGTACTTACAGCCATATAAGAAATTTGTGAAGGAAATTTAGAGGCAAACAAAAATGTGGCTCTCATTGAAATATGGTCACAGATTGTAATGCCATGACTGTATACAATAAGGGTGTTATTGTTATGCAGGCTGGATTTTTGTCTTTGGATACCTTTTGAATCTCCCTGGAGTTGGGCCCCGGATTTCCTCCTTTGCCTAGGAGGTGGTGCACCCATCCATCTACCTGAGAAGGAATCCACCTATTCCTTCTCTTCTGTTGGAGAAGTTATCCGCTGTGGTAGGACTAACATAGATCACAAACTGTTGTTGACTAATACCATTGGGTGCAGCCACAAAGAAACAACTGCTCTAAGGTTTGACTAAATACTTTACGCTATCACATAATTATTTTTTGCATAAATCCTACTGATACCCACTTTGTAGTAGCATTTTTTGTTTTTATTTGTTGTTTGGAATCACCATTCATTTCTACTGCGGTTTAAGGTTTACACCATATGCCACTGATGGCAATGTTTTATTTCAGCATGCAGTTAATGCCATGTTTTAAGTTATTTATTGTGCTCCGGTATTGCAAAATATAGTGAGTGTTACAATCACTGTCAAAGCCTCCAGCTATTTCCTGGTAATCACACACATTTTGGCACCTACCTCTCAAATCTAAATACTGGTCCACTATTTTGTAGCTTATCTAGACCAACTAGTGGGTCTGATTATGTTACATAAACATAAATCAAATCAAGCTGGCCATTACAGTCCGTGACAGTACAACTCATCCAACTTGCTGAATAGATCTATCCCAACTGGTGGTGGGACTATATAAAGATATGTACTGAATGGAAATAATGAGTACAAATGCAATTAACATTCATTCAGTAACAATACTCACCACATTCTACTGTATGTTGCGGTTATGATGAACTATATTGTAAAAGTTTTGTATAGTAAGTTATAATTTACATCCCTGGGAGTCAGAATTGTTGTGCTCTGGATAAACTTGTGTTTGCTTATTTTTAAGGCAGCAATTTATTAATACAAAATAGACCTACAAATATCTTTCTAATGAAAGCTCTCAGTGTATGTTAACTCTACCTTGACAGAACATGACTCCAAATGTTACATTTTAATCTGCTTGAGTGGAGACTCAAACATCTGTATTTCATCAGAAAAGAAGTAATCAAAGTTGACATCAAGCTGGTCCTTAAAGTTTGTTTGCAAGTGCCAGCAATCTGGCTCAACATTGGTATGAGAGTAATGAAACATTTTTATTAAGAAATTATGATATGTAGTTATCTAGAGCAGTGGAACATAGTATGCAGCTGTTGCTGGCAGACCCCACTTAAAAGTGTTATGCACGGACTGTTGCTACCATCTGGCTATTACCCGTGAATATGAGGTTATATAAAATGCAAACATTAAGGTTCAGTCATACCTCAGCAAACTACAAAACCATATTTGACACATTAAAGGCATGTTCTGATTTTTGGGACACACATTGGTAGAATGGGGTCAACAAGTTTTCCAGATAATCACAGAGATAAAGCGTATGTGCAGATAAAGTCTTCTTTGCCTCGTGCTTCAAGAGAAACTTTCTGATTGACATTGGCAAAAGACAACAACAGCACCGGGCAATTCGGATGAAAGCGAGAGACACCACCCACTGTCATGTCGTACAGCAGCTCAATAGTCCACCGAGCACTGACAGTCACCACAGCTGTACATTTTACGCTACCTGAAGCCCAATAATTAGCATTGCTTTTTGAGGAAAAAAATCCCAAAACAAACAGAACATACACTCCAAGATTTATATAAACAACTATGCACGCACACACACACATTCAACCGCATGTGCACGTCAGGTACGCACGCTCAACACATTCAGTGGAACTCCTGCTTAACTTAATTGTTCTTTTCTGTAAATTGGAGCTATTTGTGTAGTTCGTTTTTGTATTAATTTGTGTCAGTGTTACACTTGTCAGCTTGAAGTTGACAAGAGAGCCATATTCTTGTTGTACAGTAGGAATCCAAACATGCTGGTTCTGCCTCATGCTGCTGGTGGATGACACTCAGGGAGAGATCATCTTGCTCAGTAGGCAGTTTCCTCTCAGTTGAACTAGACAGCTGTTTGTTTCTCAAAACTTGGCTATTTGACATATGTTGTATCCATGTTGTCAAAAATCACTCCACACACAAATTAGTTCCCCCAAATTGCATCTACTCTTGTAATAAGCTGTTTTTTTGGACTTTAATGACTATTTTTAACCACTAAAAGGGTATTTCTATTACTTAGATGTGTTTTATTTCAGTTAGAATTCCTTTGTACATTAAATATATTATAATATTTTCAGCTTTTAACCGGTTTAGAGTATTATATGATCTAGGGGTATTGCTGGAGGAAAAGGTTTTGTGGATTTTGTCCTAGAGGCAGACATAGCAGGACAAATCAGCAGGTCTCAGGACAAACCATCCTGTCACAAGAGATGGAGAGCCTGGCCAACTGTGTTGACTGATTGTTAGCATTAGTGGCTTTGAGTGTGATTAATATGCCTTCCTCTCACATAGCACTCTGGAAAAAGAGAGGTGTAGCTTAAAACTAAAAGTGGAGGCCACATTGCACATTTTTAAAGAAGATAATGCATAACCTGAGTGTGGCCAGCTGTATGTAGCTGGATGGATGGCTCTCAGAGTCCAGGTGCTCTTGCATTAATTCCTCCACCTTGAATCAGAGGGAGGATGTGCTGGCCTAATGAGCTTGTTGTGTGGGATGCTGTGCGTGCTGCTGAGATGCTGTTAGAACACACTGTGCTCCAGCTTAGTGAATTTGAGGCGAGCGTAATTGCTGTGTTGTGAAGGGGATCTTCTTCTTCTGCATCTGAAGCAGCCCCTTAGCACCTGCCTGTTTGCCTGGGCCTCCTGTCTGCCGCGGTCATGGCACTCCCTTCGCTTCCGCACACTGGGACTTTGGCACTCACCAGTCAATTTGGCTGTAATTTGAGAAGATTAGGTCCCCGTACAGTTAAGTCAAACATTGCATCACTGCCTCTCTGTTGTGGAGCACAAAAGTTCTTGCTGTGCTCTGCCACTGTTGACAAAAGCACGCGAGCACCTGGGCATGTGCACATACAGTTTCCTCAGTGGAAAGGTATGTACTATATAAGCTGGTGTACCACTTGGCTTACGTTGCATATAGATTAATATTTTTTCTTTTATTGAAAAGTAGTTTATACAGTACTGATAAAAATTATTATTACAATATAAAAAATTTAACTTCAAACTTTCACAACCACAGGCTCTGACAGAGGAGCTGTAAATTAACCTGAATGGCTCTTACAAAGCCGATTCTTCTACTCGTAGTTTCCATTACCAATAAGGGTATCTAGGGGGAAGTAAAGACATGTTCTGAAAGAGAAGAAAACTTTTACATAAAACTGCAAATCCACATAACAGACAGAAAAAAACAATCTCCTCAATTACACTGTAGCACTGTGTAGCAATGTTGCACAAATAGGGTTTGCCTTAAAGAGTTATTAGAAGAAAAAATTACCTTCAACCTCATTTTCAGCCAGACTCAAGTCAGCAATATTTGGAAAAATGTGGTTTTGGAAACATGGGCTGTGGACAGATTGAACATTTCAATTGAACCCTTGGGCTAGACTCACAAAGTATTCAAAGTATTCAGTGGCTCAGTAAAACCGCAAAGGGAAGAACAGATTCTACTAAACACTTAACAAAATCTGGATGCAAACTGAACCTGGAAGTCTACATTGGGTCGGTGCAAATCTTAACATCCATGACCTGCAGAAGGAAATATCAAATCACAATAAAACTTAAGTTGATGTTGATAAAATATAGAATAAAACCAATTTATACGTGTATATGAAGAATAACTTATTGTTTATGCATTTTTGCAGATTTTTCCCACGAATAACTAAACCTTTGAATACTGAGGCTAAAATTGCCAGTGAAGCCATGTTTACAACAAGCTTTATCAGATGCCCACATTCATGTCTGCCTGTTTCTAAGTTGTTGTTTTTTCTTTTGCAGTAAGTATGACACTGCTTAGAATACTAAAGCAAAAATATACGTCAAGTCCAGTCAGTCGCTCATTGAGTTGTAGACATGACATGATAAAATGCCACCTTCAGTTTTCCATTTTTGTACATGTGTGAAGGCCATAAGAAGGCTAAGCTATTAACCATGCTGCTCATTCAACATCTGCACGAGGTTCATCTGTGCAGCAGAGAGCCGTGGCTCAGGCACTCCCTCTGTGCCCCTATGGAAAAAGAGGCCTGCCAGAATGAGGAATGATGGCTAAGGCCCTGATTATTAGGATTAATTGTCTCTTAGTCATGCAGTGGAGCAGGAATGCCAGGGTAAAAGCAAGGTGGAAATAAAGAGGGCCAGCCAGCAGTCGTCATGTTTTCTTTACAAGCACCTTTCACATAACAGTTCCTCTCAGGTACTTCACTCTATCAACACCATTTAGACTGGTGATAAGCATGAAGTCATAATAAAATACGAAATGCTTTTGAATGGAAGTTATTCTACTTATCCTCTGTGCTGAAAAACTTGTTTTAAATAAAGCATTGCCCTGGTAATAATACTGGTGCTGTGTAGCCTATGAAAACACACCTGCCAGGTTAAAGGTTTCTTACACAATCTGCTTCGTATTCATTTTGGCCCTAGAAATCTCAAGTATTGATCTTTGACATACTCACTCTCTGTTAGCTTGTTTATAGATTTTACCAGAAAAAAAACAAACACATTTCATTATTTTTTTATTTTCATTTTTTGCCAAAAAAAAGTTACACAGACAGTCTGTGCCAAGCTCAAACTTCTTTCAGCATTTAAATAGTGTAGATAAAGATATTTTTAAGAAAGACTTTGGTAAAACTTTTGCGAGAACGGTCACGTTATTTTCACAATACCAGACCTGAAAGAGTCATAAAAGACGGATCCCTTTGTTTAGCATTCTTTTCATATTTGGCTCTTTAGCCTTACATTAAACACCCAAATTTTTACCTGTTTTCATTTAAAACAGACAGAGCTCTGAAGTTGCTTCTCGTCCTCAAAGTGAACCAGAAAAGATTTTCGGGAAAGTTACAAATAGATGCCTTTCCACCAACAAAACATCCAAACAGCTGTCACTTCCCGGCGTATTCATTCATCATTATTAGATAATAAGTGGGGAATAGCCCCTGAAAACCCCTATTACCTTTATGTACTCTACAGAAGTGTGCCACAGATAACAGATGAGGCTGGACTTGATGTAAAATTAAATTACTTGTTTCGTATTGGGTGCAATTAATGGGCTTTAGACGCAGCGAGGCTCAGTGCGTTTAGAGATGTGTCCTATCAACTCGTCCTGGGGATTAACCTATCTACTTTGCATTGGCCCCTGACTGCATGCAAGCAATGCTAATCTGTGCACAGCTCCCTTCAATAACTTTCAAAAACTTCTGCATTAATGATGGAATATCTGTCAGCTGGATGTCATTAATTTTGTACATGATTAAGCGTGTATTTAGGACACTTGTCAAGCGGTTGTTTTGAGCTGTGGCAGGTTTGAGCGCACATATTTTTTTTCCTACAGTCTCTTAGAGCCAGAGCTCTGTTTTCATCATTTCAGATAGCAAAACAGAGACTGGTTAGTGTAATTATGAAGTCAAAAATATTAAAATATCTCTGAGTGAATCTGCATTAAATTTTCAGTGGCAATTCTCTTATTCCTTAAGATTTGCTATAATTAAGTATCACAGTTTTAACTATTACCCACTCTCTTCACAGTTTATGTTTCACCTCACAGAAATACGTCGGCTCTGTATTTTCCCACTAAGTCTGTAATTTTTTACATTTTCTTTCTTTCTTTTTTTTGCTTTTGTATAACTACATTTGTTCTGTATGTCTTATAAAGCATTGCAGGGTGACCACTTGCTCTCCTGTGGCCTTGACTGTGGCAGCACAGCACCTGAATAAAAACCATCAGAGAAATGCCTTTGATTGTAGAATACCCTTCCAAATTTTGTATAGCCTTCGGTAAAAACACGGAACAACAATTCAGATGTACAGTACAGCACAATGGAGGCACTCAACATGAACTAATCAGTGTTTAGGGAATATATAAGTCTCTTTGACTTTCATGCAGTCGAGGGGGAAAAAAAGAGTTTCCAAGTTGTTTGTCATCTAAATAAATCTTCCCTGCAGCATTTCTTCAGACTTCCAATAATAGTGACTAGTTCAAATGCCAAATTATGCTTTGCTCTGACATATTGCCCACACCATGTGGTATATGTGATTGTGTATATGTTTCTGTGTGTATGTGTGTCACACGGATTGTGTCTGTAAGAGTCTGTGTGTATGTGTGCCCGCTGTTTGTATGCATTACTGTATGTGTTAGTGGAGGTGGCTGGTGGCGGTGTACCAACTAGTCACGGACCTGGAGGATTAGATTTACCATTTCAAAGATGCCTGTGTTTCTAAAGTTTACACACATACATGTACACACACACACACACACACACACACACACACACACACACACACACACACACTCATACAATCACCCACCCACACACTGCTTCCCCAGCTTGTCAACGTGCAACGTGGGCTGTGGAGGCTTGTGCGAACAGATGGGAGGAACCAGCATAAAATAAAGTTAAACTAGAACAGAATGACTATGCAAGTGGCGTGGCCGCCCTTTGTTTGCTAGGAAGGTGATCCTCAGCAGCTGGGGATGATGGAACGCATGATTAAAATTACCAGAGGGAATGATTAATATCTCCTTAAAGCACACACTTCCAGCATATCAATCATCTCATTACACTGGAAATGTTAATTGTGTGAGGGGAGGGTTGGGGCCCCTGAACCATGAAAAAGTAGCCCACCCCTCGACATGTTTACTTACACAACAGAACGGACCTAACAACTCCATGTGTTCTGTACCGTGTTTTGAGAGTTTCCACTGTTACCACTAAAGCAGGTCCCACTCAGCAGGGGACACTGTACTCAACAGTAACTGGACTCTTCACTTCCTGACAAAAAACTTTGTTTAGGAGCAATCAGGAGGTGTATGCTGGCACAGGAGTTGTTTTAGAACTCATGTGTGATGCTAAACAATACTAAATGTGCTTTTTCCCCCCTTTTTTTAGGGGAGGGAGGTTGAAATTTGCATTAAAGTTGTACACCCCTGTGCACACTCCTAATAACATTCATGGAAATAGTTGAGTATCATGTGTTAGTGGGATACTTTGTTATATATGTCATGAAGTGTTGGGCTTTTTAACTGAACTGAGATTAATTTCCTAATATCCCAGATTTCCTGTAAGATTTTTATATTTAAACGACACAGGCTTCAGTTTTTGGGGGGCAACATGGAAACGATGAACGAGCAAGAACAGAAAGTTTTTTGTTTTGCTTTATGTTAAGCGATAAAACATCGTGAAAAAAGAAGACTAAAGCTGTGTACATTTTGAAATAAGGAGAGGAAGAGGTCCCAGTGCCTATGGTGGCCCAGATTGCCCTTGCCTTGCCTTCCTTTCCCCTGGTTGCCAGTGTGTCCTACTCTTTGCCCTCTCTGCTCCGCTGCGTTCGCTCCCGTCCCCCCTCCCACCTTTCCCTGCGTGCCTACGCTGCCTGAGCCAGCTGCTCCCACTTCATCTTCAGCAGCGTCACCAGGCGGGGTATTAATCATGTTTTTCGAGGGGGACACTCTGCTATTTATCTCTCTGACACTTCCAGCATTCAGAGGCCCATTGCTGGGCACAGCCCATTGAGTAGTAAGATTACACATTACATCGCTCCATTGCTTCTCCCTGCCCTCTCCATTGACTAGCTGTTCAACGGTGGCATCAAGCTTGCACGATCGGACATAATTTATGCCCTACATGTATAAAAACACTATCCTGTGTCTACATTTTTACCTTCTACACTTCACTTTTACATGTACATGTGGAATTGCAATCTTCCATTGATTTCCACATATAGGAAATACAGGAGTAATATTGTAAAGGAGAGCAGTACAGTAAACTAAAATTAATGTGAAACTCATTCACAGTGAGGTTACAAATCTGAGTAAATGATTGTGATTAAGCCTGTTTTCTGTCAATTGTGCAGCATTTTACTAATATTCAAATAAGAATTCTGTGTAGGATACAACAGGGTACTTACTTTCAGTCACTGATCTGGTTTTCAAAGAGAGAGCCAGAGGAATAGTTTTATCTGTGAAATGCAATTACAAATCCTGACCCTTGGCTTTTTCACTTACACTGCGTATTGAGGCACTTCGGCAAGAACTCCAGTGTAGTTCGTGCCATAGATTCAAATCGCAATTCAATCTCCGTGCTTTTGAGTAGGCAATGAGATGCGGGAATGAATGCACCACTCTTCTGGTATTTTGTTCAGTTTCAGTTTGTTAAATGTACGAATCCTCGGGCTAAAGTAATCTATTACGTCTTCCTGTTGGAACTTTCAAAAACAACTGAATTAAAGTAGGGATGAAAAAAGGTGTCTTAGAGAAACAGGAAGCAGTTATGTTGGCTGATGGCCAGTCTAATGGGCTGATGGGAATGCTGAATGAATGAGTGATTCTCCAGGGATCCCCTCGGCTTTTGGTGGAGTTCTGAATTGAGAGTGTCAGCTAACTCCTCCTCTGTTGAAAATGGAGGGTAAAAGTGCATTGAAATCATGCCAAATAGTAAATCAAATATGTGTTCAAAAAGGAAGTGAACATTTTTAGAACAGTAGAGTTAAGTACACCCTCAACCCCCACTTCTGTCCTCCCTCTCTTCCTCTTTATCTCTCTGTCTTTCACTCGCCATTTTCATGCACATATTGAAAGAATTTGTGTTGAAGTCTAGATAATAATAATAACTGTTGTTGCCGAGCGCAGCCCAATGCAGAGAGGAGGCGAAAGAGCTGAGGTTTGTGCTACTACAGCCTTTGATTTATGCATTCCTACACATAAGTTCAGAGGTCAGGCACAAGGTTTGAAATGGCTTGTTTGCCATTTCTTTAACCTGACTCAAATTCTTCCTTGCTGGTGGGGGGTGGGGGGGTGGGGGGTAAAATATGATCCTAATCCTTCTGTCAGCTGAATGATATAAACTTAATTATTTCAGAGGCAGTAGAGATGTGGCCCACATTTCATAACACTAATATACTTTTAATTTAGTACATCTGACTCAAAGGCCCCGGCGTCTTCATGATCCAAAAAACTGTCAGACGATATCTATAAGCTGAAGTTATGATAACTTAGAGATAGTGGTGTGAATTTAAGGCTGCAGTCTGGTCACAACACTTTATGAAAGCTATTAATGAGATGGAAATACACTTTATGCAAAACTGAAGTGAAATCAAGTTCAGTTTTGACTTCTGCATGACTGAATAGTTTCACAGTTTTCTGACATGAAACTATTGCATTAAATATTCAATCCTATTTGAGCCTCTGTCTGGGAATCTCCATCATAAAAGAATGTTGTGTGGTTTTGAGTTGCTGATGCAGAATACCTCTTTTGACTTAACTCATCTGGATTTAAGGTTAGCAACAAATTACCAACCACTGAGTTTAACTGAACAGATTATTGTTCTACATACATACAGATTATTTTTCTTTCACATTCTCTATAAAATCACAAAGATTTAATTTACTGGAATTTACTTGAATCCAGTATATTTGGCATATTTAAATGTAATGAAGGATAAATTGCTTTTTAATTAAAAAAAGAATTATGTTGTTCTACGTGTCCTATAAATTCAGAAGTAATCACAGGAAAATATGTTGGATAATTTAATATATGTTATGCAGTTGGATATACACTCATTGACTACTTTATTATGTACACCTTGCTAGTACCTGGTTGGATCCACTTTTTACCTTGAGAATTGCAATACTGACAGGACAGCATTGACACATTGCTGTTGTGCTAAAATATTACACCAACAACAATCAAGACCCATCAGCTCAGGCAATGTCCAATTTTATTACCCGTGTGAACTGCGGCCTCGGTTTTGTGTGCTTCTTCAGCTGTACCCGATCTGCTTCAAGGTTTGGCATGTGTACTAAAAGATGCACTTCTGTATAACTTTAAAAATAAATTTTAATGAGTGGTTATTTGGATTGCTGTTGCCTCCTATTGAATTCTGATGTCAATATGACATTTTTAAACAGAGAATTACAGCTGACTGTAAACCCCGGAGACACTTATGTAGGAAAATCCCAGTAGGGCAGCAAAAAAACTGAAAACTGTTTACATGAATGCACTGAGTTGCTTCAATGCGAAAGTGATGAAGTGGCTGGTGAGTTTATATAAAAATATTTTATTACTTCAGTCATTTAATAAGATATATTTGGAGTATTTGTTATTTCTTAATTGTCTTTTTATTAAAAAAACAAAAACTATGTAGCGCGTAATGTTGGCCAGTATGTTAGTCCTTCTATACTTTATATAAATGAAGGAAACTGAAAAGTCATCCTAACTACAAGAAAAATCATACTCGCTTCCACACCCCAGATGTTTTATCACCAAGCCTTTTGGTGCTCAAAGTCCAAGCTTCTGCTGATAGGAGACAGGAAATGGCAGCAACCAAGCTTAATGGCTAATGTCTACCTACTCTGTCTGTAAGTGGTTCTCCACACAGCTACAAGGAGTGGGTGTTAACGCAGGGAAAAGAGGGGTGCTATTAGTTGAGGTGCGCTGTAGGGGGCAGAAACACTTAATAAAGCGTTGATAAATGACATCTAAAAGCTAAATATATCTAAAGATCAAGGGCAGGGGGAGTCCGATTTGCATTAGTCTTCTTGTTTCTGTGAGAGTGAGCATGTACATTCTTATGTCTTTGTCTGCGTCCGAGTGCCTGTGTGTGGTAAAGGCTCACCTGGTATTTCAGTTGTATCTGTCATGTATTAATATAAGGCGAGGGTTTTGAAATGTTAACCATCAGTCAGTGTGTCACTGGTTCTAAGACTGTTGGCTTCTGTATAGAGGATGACTCTCAGATGAAAGCCCTGGACTCTCCTCAGAAACCTTGGAAATGGAGCACAGTATATAGCTAGCACTGATAACAAGAATTTGGCTTCAAACAGAGGGAACATCAAATAACTCTGTATGTGTGTGTGTACGTGTGTGTGTGTGTGTGTGCGTGCGTGTGTTTGTGTGGCGTCTGCCAGACATGTGTTCTTGTCCGTGCAGGTGTGTGAGAACGCTTGTAACTCTATATGTGCTGTACATTTCTGTGTTTTTATCCACAATTATGGTACACTTGAGTCTGTGTGTACACGTGTGTGCACATGTGAGTATCTGTGTGTGTGTGTGAGTGAGTGTGTGTGTCTGGTAGCAAAACCCTCCCATTTTAGCTCTAATGACACAGTATGTTGTGGCTAAGGCCACAAGATTTGGACATATGTTCACCTTTCTTTTGATGAACAGAAATTGAGACTAGAAGAAAGGGGACAACATTTGGACCAGAGATCCACCAAAGGGAGTAAGATGAAAAGGGAAAGACTAGATGGCTAGTGAAACCCTGTCAAGACCAGCAGAGTGGCCCATTCATCTGCTCTAATTCAGGGCATTAGTGCCTCACAGGATCAACATTGTCAAAGCTACAAACAAGAATTGTTACAGACTTCACTGCTGTAGTTTCTTTTATGTGTCTCACAGCATTCTTTTATGCAGCAAATTTCATAACAGTGTGTGATAGTAGGGTCATTGTGGTGGCATCAAAGCAAAGAACAACACAGGAAAAAAGGATCCAGCCATAGTTTAGTACACACACTTTATACTGATATTCTAATATGTGTTTTGCGACATGCTGAGAAATTGTCATGCGCACATGCTGCGGCCTTAAGAGGAACATGAGTAATAATAAAGGGTTAGCATGATTTATGACCCTATCTGCCACTGATTCCTGGAGGATTGCTGATATTCTATCTCCAAATTTTGTATTGATTCTGATCGGACTGTGTAAAGTTGTGGCATGACCTTTCTTTACAATTCCCTTGCTTGGGTCTCTCTCAGCATCTGTGTCTCCCAGCACTAAAAAGGCTCATTAAGGGTTTCGCAGGTGCCTTTATTGCTATGTCCCATCTTTGGACCTATGATTGATTGTTGGTATACAGTGAAATTGGAAATGTTCTGTGCTGTGATTGTTTTGTTAAACACCCGCACAGCACTTATTATAAAGGTCACATCACCTTGGTTTCCTCATCCAAGAATATATGAGACCAATCTACCACAGAAACAGTTTTATTTAGACATACAGGCAAGCGACAAATTAAAGGAAAACATGAGCCTTTGACCCCCTATGGGGGGGATCTGGTAGCTCTGTTATTTTCTGGGGGCATTTTGCTGCCATGGTTTGGATGCACTTTTCCCCTTAAATGTAAGGATCACTGCCAAATAAATAAAACAAAGAAAGATCATATGAAATAAAATGAAAAACATGAAAGTATATAAAAGTAAAATACATAGTTGTTCCAAGAGATCTATGTTAATTTGTCACCACCTACTATCATATGTTTTATTGACTATGTCAAAAATTTCAGCACTCAGCTTTAAAAATGTATCTTTTTGTTTCAGTGAAGGCTGGTATTCAGATGTCTGTCTCTATCATAGCTTAATGTCACATCACTTTGTAATTCAGTACACTAATTCTAATCTAATCTAATCTAATCTAATTAATCTGTCATATTTTGTATTTTGCATATCCTTTTCAACAATGCCATTATCTGATTATTTGTCTTTTATAGTCAAATTTGTATCGCTGTGGTTAGACTCAGCAGCAGATCATCAGCAATATAAAATGTGTGTCAAAGCTTATAAGCATTAAGCCGGACTTCAAAACACATGAAGCTCTGTGAGCAATTTATGTTCTCTTTTCTACGGTCAGACTTTCAGACTGTTGTTTTTGATCAGATATCTATCTAAATCACAGCATTTGTTTGGCAGTAGTTAACAAGAACACGATTTAAAAATATAAAAATGAAACAGTCGTGTTCAAATGCAGGAAAAAAAGGTAAGCCAGTGGCTTTGGGTTTGAGCACAATGATGGAATATAAGTCTAAACCACTCCTTTACAGGATTTTCAAGTTTATAATTAATGAAATTATTAAAAATAAGTACATCTGCTGTAGTAATCAGCGTAATTGAATTGTTGTATGCTTAATGAGTTGCTTATTAGAGTTTGAAATAAAGTCTTTAGAATTTTGTATTTTCATATTTAGTTAGCTTCCTTTTACCTTAATTACACCGAAATGAGATTTAAAATATGCATCGTTATCTACTGATAGGTTCAAACTATTCCCTCTCATAAAAATGTATTGACCAAATTAAAGTGTGATGCCCCACTTGTCTCTCATTTCCTAGCAGCAAACAATTTAGTTTTATGTCACACATATTTTCAGCCTCTACTTAACTAACATTGGCTCCTTTTTTTTTTCTTTTGAAATGTGTTGAAGGAGCATTCATTGTACGTCGCGCAGGCTGTTCATTTGAACTTCACAGTTGAAACAGAACGTATGCAAAAAGAGGAAAATCATCGATCCTTTAATGCCATCCCAAAGGGTCCACTGGGTGGGGCAAAATAAAGAAGCCCTTAAACTCTGCAATTGCCAATAATGAGCTATCATTACTCAAATTACAGCAAGCACTGATTGGATTTAAAGTAATGAAGAAAACAACACGATCAATCATCATCAAGGCCCAGTGTCGTCATGTCAGAGCTTGGGCCTTGCCGCGGTGCAGCGTACTCTACAGAGGCCAGGACGGGGCCATGTCCTTGGGGCAACCATCCATCCTCCAACATCAACATCTCAGAAGCAGCAGCACCAGAAGTATTAACTTTGATTTTCAAATACTGCCGTGACCATCGCTGAATAATAAAATCAGAGCTACATCAACCAGATGATAAGACAGATGTTTTTATCAGGAGTTAATTGCTGGTACAGTATACGATTATATTGGTGTACGCTCGTTATCCATGGAGACTGCTGGCCAGATGCTGACTTTTGTCTTTCTTTTGGCGGTCATTTCCACCAGATATGAAATTTGTGAAGAACTGAATATAATAGTTACTTTTCATAATCGCTCTGATAGCTGGCTTGTCAAGCACCCACACGCTCCATTATCATTTTAATACCCTGCATGGACTTATTCTGCCAAGGTGCTGACAGAATGGTTTCTGAGAGTAAGTCATCTTATGGAAAGGAAAATAGTTTTCCCCTGGTTCACCACAGATAGCTCAATTAAGATAAGAAGGAACAAATCTAAGTCGGAGGAATATGTAAATGGTGAAGAAAAACTGCAGCAGCACAGGCATTATTTGTCTAATAACCATATTGCTATTATTGTTTGCAACAGTGCGAATAGTCAGCCCATTCAATACATCAAAGCACTGTAGTAAGCCTTCAGTACTGTATGCAGTTTATTGTCATTCTCTGTGTGCACTCTGTCAACTCATCTTCTCCCACTTATTTGCCATTCAACAGTTCAACCAGCCCGCCTGCCCTCAATCTCAAGCAGGAGATGCAGAAGGCACAGAGCAAAGTTTTATTGCTGATCCAATCCCTGTTTAGATTCAGCGTGCATGAAAGCTCCTAAAGTTGCCTACCATCAATAATGAGGTCTCATTTACACAAATTACTCTGAACGCTGATTAGGTATTATCTAACAGCAAGGGCCACCTCGATCAATCATCATCAGCCTGTGTAGCGTCAATGGACATCGAAAGGTTAACCCAGATCTTGGAGGCCCTGCCAGTGTCAGCAGAATCAGAGTGGGAGGCCTCTATGCTGTCGATAGAGCAGCCAGACAATTAGGTAATGATTAAAATAACGGCACCTGGGACTCAATAAGAAAATGAGCCATCCCGGCATAATTTGAGAATGATTTGTTTACCAATCCATATAGCTGTAGAAGAAAGTCACTGAAGTGCAGTGTGTTAGATGTACTAAGTTCTTTCTCTGCCACTACAAACTTTCTTAAGCAGTGGATGGACTGTTGTGACACTGTTAATAAAGGTAAAATCAGCTAAAAAAAAAAAAGATGCCCGAATATTGTCTTACATATATATGCATGTATATGCAGTTATTTGTTGCATTCCATTTTCAGAGCCTATTAGTAAAAGCCTATGGGAGACAATCATAGCCTCAGACTTGCTGGTGCTACTCTTCATCCTGACTAAGCTACCCTGAAAATGCAATGTTTTTGCAAAAAAAGTTCTATGATGTCAAAAGGGAAAGAATACTGCATAAGAGGAAGTGCGGAACTTTTTTGCAGAAGACATTTGAGCACATTACAATAGGACGAAGAGCCCAGGTGTCCATGATAATTAGGCTATATGGTGACCTAATTTCATCTAACTGCTTCAGTTTCAGGGTCCTGGTTATGTGCACAATAGTTCACTATCACATACCCCTGTGATGCAAGCCTATAAATGTGTTCACATTCATCCTTTTTAGTGTCACTATTAGTTAAGATGACAAATGAAATACACTAAAGCCTGAGGCAACAAATGTTTTCTATGGATGTACAGTGCATTTATGTATTATTAGAGCTTCAGTGAAAACCGTTAAAACCATTAATACTAGATGTAGCATGCTGTAGCGCATTAGATGGACAGGATTGCCTCATTTACTTTTCAATTCTTTACTCTTCAGTGCAGATGTCAGACAAGAATCCCAAAAGTTTAAATAAAGTTTGATGGGATTTAAAGGGCCCACTCACTGCTGTGAGGCTTACTCTCAAACGATCCATGAAGTGAGTATGTTAGTTGACAGTGACTCTTTTAAAGTTGTGGCTTTCAGAGAAAAATGGCGTATGTTATGATTATGATAATTACAAATTCCGCCTTGACAGAATGCATTTGTGAGATGGTAGCTAACAGTTTTAAGAAAAGCTCTCTTCCTCTCGGGCTGTGAATGCTGGAACAGAAAAATTTAAAACAGTAGTGTCACGATGAATATGTGGTTGACAGTAAGGATGGATCAACTGCTTGTGATCTAGGAATACGCATTAAAAATGTCAGTTAGACTTTCAACACTGTGAAATTTGCATTCCAAGCACCCGAGATTATTCACGCACAAAATGGCCCATATACAGACCACAGGCATAATTTCTGCTCATACGTGGGCTTCAAAGCATTACCGTATACTCACAGGCTGTGTAGACCTCGCCCGTGCACTCCTGCTGAGTAGGAAACGCAGCTACATTCAAAACTTTTGTGGCATTCTTTATCAGCTCTGTGTTGATAGCTGGCGCTCCCCTTAAGACACAAGTGAAAACAGAGTACTGTAGATACTGTAGATGCACCTGAGGGCTAATTGACTTCCGTGGCACTGGCGTTACATCTGTGGCTGATGCTTTTGATTATTGAATATTATTGAATAGTACACTCCTGCCATTTGCTCAAGAAACTCCGTCTTCTCACTGCAAATAGAGCTGGGCAACACACGATGGACTGTCTGAATGAGCATTCACTTTTAAAGAGCGACGGCTGTGTGTTTATACTACACATGCATGTGTCCCTGGTATTCTTAATAGTGATCACTCCTTGTGACACAAGATGGGAAAGAACAGCTTTGTCAACTGTACCGCAGCTTTCTGATTTGAATAATGAAATTAAATCTCACATCTCTGCCTTTGTTCCATATTATTTGAATAGAATTAGTATGGACAGAAAGCAGTGGTAATAATTTGAATGATTTAACCTCTAATTTTAGGAGTATTTGTACTGCATTTCAAAGGAACAGATGGCAAATGAGAGTAAATTTTCCAGGGAGTTGTACCTTGAATGACAAAATATTATATGGCATAGTTTGTATAGTATAGTATAGTAATATTTCCCAGACATTTTGAAATGGTTTATAAATGTCTGGAAATGAAATGCGTATTCAAATGTTGTGGGCATTGCTAGAAATATTGCTGTGTTTAACATTATCTGCACAAGTACTGTAGGATCTGTGATGACACAAAGCCAAAATCTAATACCGGATAACTCATCACATACTTCTTATTCAGCATCACTTGGAAGCTACCTCAAGCCAAATATTTGCTCTTTGAAAAACCTTGTTACCCAAATCAGCTGGTGGCCCTCAGTATACATCCATCCCATAAGGAGTGAGTGCCAGAGCATGCTGTGTGCATCCACTAATACAAATGAACTTTCTCAGATAGGTCCAACACTTACGGCAGTGAACAAACACTGCAGCCTCTTTATGTAATGGGTAGCAGTGGGGCACAGCAAAGAAATGATGAGACATGAAGGGCCATTGCCTCTGAATAGAGGTGAGTGCTGTCGGGCTGTTCGGATTAACACATGTCCCCCACAGCCAAGTCACATGCATTCGCTGCTCTCCACCAAACAAGCAGGGTTACAAGTGTTATTACTCTCACCTTTCAGAGGGGGTTTTGGATAGAGAGATCATTAAATTAACCGCAGGGCACTGCATTTGTGACCAGAAGTACATAAGCCACTCAAGGGTGGTGGCCTACACTCTGTGCTTTTTGAGATGCATGTATAGCTGTCCTCAGAGAGCAGGTATGACACTGAGGTGAGTGTGGGTCGGTAATGTGTTAGCCTTTTGATCATTATGGGCTTAACACAGTAGATCTTCATTATTGAGCCTATTTTTCGCTGAATTCACTTAGCTGAACATTATTTTTCCGTGACCCAGTTCAATATCTGCTGCTTCACACTGACTTGACTGGGGAGCTCTTTCCTCTTAGAGGATGGTGAAAGGTAATGAACGAGTGCCTCAAAGAATTTTTCAGCCATCAGTCTATAGCCTTTCAAAGCGGAGGTGATTGACAACATCCTATCAGTGTAAGTGTGTGGTGTATTATCATAGTTGTCCATCCTGTCTAACAGGAGAGGATGTCCCTGTCTTCAGACGATGCTTTTTATGAAGTGGTTCTGCCCGATCATTGTCAATAAATAAATCTGATAATTGTCAGTGCAGACAGCTGTTTGTGACAGCTTTGTTGTCTTGACTCACTGCATCCTGTCATTCTCACAGAGAGAAAAGTGAGTTTTATATACTCTGACTGCCATCGGGGGAGCAGAGACATTTGCACATGAATCAATTGTCAGCATCACTGTACGCTGACAACTCGGTGACAGCTCAAATATACTGAATGTTGTTGTGCACATTTTTCTAGGTGGCATCCAAAGTTTGTGCAGATATTTTTCTCAGTCATGTGATTCAAGGAATCTGGAATATCAAGGTTATATCTATCATTATGAAAACAGAAGTGCAGAAATCTTCAGAATTATGGACTCGAGCAGAACAGGAAAGTAGATGAAACATCTTCTTTTTTTTTTTTTTTTTTTTAAATATCTTCTCTTTCAACAGCTACTTGAAAGTGAGCCTCTCCGATTATGATTGTGGCTCTTGTTGCTCAAGATAACTGCTTGACATTTGCTAAATCAGTCAGTGTCAGTCTTGCATACTCAATTTCCCTCCACTTGAAAGCTCTCTCCAACTTTGGCATTTTGCAATGCACTGTCACTCAAACAGATTTTGCTATGTGTATTGATAAACAAAAAGTCTGACAGCACAGCAAACAAAAACCGGCTTTTTTTATTACAGAAATAACTCACAGTGGCTTCCATTAGACCTATAAACTGATAAGTGTGGTAAAGTGTAGTAAAAGTAACACTCTATATGCTTTAACATATAGCATTTTAGATCCATCTTGCAATATTGTGCCTCTGGCTGGGGTGAAATAGGCTTTAAAAGGGATCTTACTGTGAGGATGACAGTTGTGGAAATCCTTCCTGATTCAATATTTTTATCTCCTGCCTCGCAATAAGTTAGGCGATAGGAGTTCAACATCTTAGCAACACCACACAGGAAGGTGGTGGGGAATTGTACATTTTATGTGCTGTAGGGACTGAACTACTATAGTCTCTGCAAAAGGACTGATTACTTTAAAATTTAGAGCTCAGCCCATAGTAGACATCACAACTCATGGGTTAATATGTTTAGGAAAATGAGGATGACCTCATGTCAACAGCAAGGCACTTACCCTAGTAGACCATGGCACATTGATCCAAGCTGGTGAGAGGAACACTCTCCAGCTGCACTTCATCCTGAACATTTCTTAAATGTTTTGCCAGTGTCAGTGCACTCTGAGTGCTCCCAGTGAAAAGATAATCACCGCGATCAGTGTTTTTTAAGGCTTGACCAGCCACAATAATCAGTTCACATCAACGATTGTGCACTCACTTGTGCCTAATGGCTCTTAAGTTCCCCTGCCCTGCAGCTCTTCTGCACCCTCTGAGTCACAGCTCGCAAGCTACAGGGCTGATCAATTGAAACAACTTGAACATTTAAAGGCCTGTCAATAAACAGTCCCATGTGACACAACACTACCTGTGGAAGATGTGGATTTGGCTCATGTGCCATAAACAGAACTAATTATTAGGTGCCATAGCAACCACTTTGTAATCCCATTTTGCAGTGTTTATGATGTAAAAACATCATGTTATTATAGTTTGTAGAGTTGTGAAAGAATTATAAATGAGTGATTAAATCATGTCATCTTTGTAGAAATTATGTAAGTGTTTTTTTAAGCTTTTTTTGTTGTTGTTGTTTTGTTTTGTTTTGGTAGAATGTGTAGTTTTACCAGTGATAAATACAACAAATAAAGTAAAAAGTGAAAATCTTTTTTTTAAAATTAACCTCAGGACCCAAGACTTCCCAGCAGAGCACTGTAATGTATCTAATTGATCTGTAGCCACCTATATTATTTACCTTACCTGTCTTCTTTGTACATTCACTGTAAAGCTTCAACAATGTCCAACCATGTAAAAGTTACACATCACACGAACACTTTCCAAAAAGTAATATCATGCTATTTTTCTATACTGATGTAACCTCTTTTATAAAGGACAAAGAATTGAATGTATATGTATTATTATAATGATACCATGGTGATTTAGAGCATATTTCCATGTATATATTCTATGGTTAGAAACCCAAGAAAACAAACACTAAACAAATAGCTGAAAATCTGAAAAGTCTATAAATAACACTGCATTAGAGTTGAGGGGAAAAAAAGAAATGTTGTATTTGCATGAGGCGCGCAAGCTGTAGTCACCTCTCTGTTGTTGCAGATGAGATTGAAGTTGATGCTATAAATGGGCCGGGTAACTCCCTTAAGGGAGCCTCGGTTGACATGTGTTACTAAATCTTATGCAGTTGCCATCTGCTGCTGTGTTAACTGTTGGGAATGTTGACCTCCGCAGACACTGAAGTCATCCAAAACTCATCACATCTGGAAAAGCGGCCAGACCTTAAACTTAAAAATAAGAAATCTTGTTTTTCTTGTCTGTTAATATAAAAAAGCCAGAAAAACACGCACACACACAGCGCCGCTCATTTGAATATTTGTAATGAAAAGCCAAAGTTATTTGGAAGAAATATTTGAAGAACTGTTGACTTAGTTCCTCAGATTGCGTAGCTAGCTATGTTTACTTTGCTGAGTGGCCCAAAGTAGAAGTGTTGGAGTGAACAAGTCCAGACAGTATAACAGACACTATGGAGTTGGATGTGGGTGGATACACTTGCCTGGAGCATAGGGTCATGACATAAACGTACCAGGCTCCCTCTCTTAAGCAGTGAGTGACAGGAAGAGGCAGCGTGTTGTTGCCTTTCACGTGGGAATCACAGCTTGCAGCAATATTGAAACAAAAAACGTCTGCAAGACTTTGTGGGAAAATTCAATTGTGAGTTTTTTGGTCCCTTAATGTTTCTCTTAAAGTAAACTGCTGCCCAAAGTTTATTAGTTCAGATAACATTTTTGTCCAAAGAAAGGAACAGCTGTGTTTTCAGTCCTGCCCACAAGGTCACTCAATAGACATGGACTAAAAATAATTCCTTCTAAAATTTCTTGATGCAGTAATTGTTGTAGTTTCAAATGCCTCGAATGTTCTCATTCCATATGTACTTATTTATTATCAATAATATCAGTCTTTGTTTTCACCAAGATGAATGTTTAACTGCTGAAGCTGGTTTGCGGAGTTCTGAGTGCTGAATTCTTGATTTATTCTGACTAGTGGATAGGACAGAAACGGCATTTTAGTAGTGGCATTTGCCCAAAAGGAATGCTTCAAAGTACACTCTTCTTTGCAATGTCTGACAGTGAAGGCATCAGTAGTGTCAGAGTATCTGCTTTGCTGTCTTGAACCGATGTGCAGCGCTAATCAGTTTGTGAGCATTTGGAACTTCTCCTGACTACTGAGCCATACAATCTGCACACCTCAAAGACACCTTTCCTATGGAACAGCAGGGGGCTGCTCGCTTTACAGTTTGTAAGTTCTTCACTGAGTCTTGTGTAGAAGTTTGCAGGCTTATTACTCAAGGGGGGGTCTTCACTGTTTTCCTTGCATGTCCCATGGGTGTCTTTTTCAGCTGTAATGAGGCCTCCTGGACCAGAAAGCTCTCTTTAAAACAGGGAGTAATGAGTCCTTGTTGGCAGAGAGAATGGGGATTTGCTCTACTCGGTGGAAAGGGAAGGTCACTGAGAGGAGTTTTATTTTGGGAAACTGTCTTGTTTCTGAACCAAACAAAGCTTAAAGGGAAACACTACAAAGTCTTAGTCCAGAAATTGACTATCGTGGTCTAAAAGCAATTCAACACCTGCAAAGTTCTAAGGTAGAACTGACAGCTTATGTCCCATATCCTTGCCCCCAATGGCAAGTATTATTATAGCTGGCAATATCATTTAGATATACCATTTTCATACAAAGTGTTGCATATACATACATTATAATGGATGCATTTTTACTGGCTATATTCTTAACGGAATGACTAATTAGGGAAAAATGTTGCATATTGTTAGCACTCCCATCAAACATGACATTAAAAGAAAACAAAAAACTAAGTCACGCCATATACATATCACTATTTAGTGTTATGTGTACTCGTCCATAAGGAATGTTTCTATGCTGGTGTCTCTCCAATCACTAAAAAAATCATTCACTTATTTCATAATTTTATTCTAAAGGGTAAGCCTTTAGGCTCGTACCTCCTAAAAATCAGAAAATCTGGATCTATCTATTAGACTCATTTAATGTTTGGGTAAATTACTATTAAAACATTATAAATACTCCTTGTCTCTCTGTTTAGCTCAGTATACACAAACACAATCACAGTGAAGGCTGCTGCCATGACAGTTGTCCACATGACTTTCATTGACACCTCCACAACGAGGGTGAGCCTCAGAACATCAGTGCTAAAAAGGCTGGTTTGTTGCAAAGTGCTCTGTTGAAACATATGAAGTATGGTAGGAAGAGGTGGGCAAGATACAGGGAAGACTGAAGTTTTGAGACACTTGCCAAGGAAAGTCAATTCAAGAACTTGAGAGAATTTCACAATCAGTGGACTGATGCCGGTGTCAGGGCAGTAGAAGCCACCACACATTGACATCTTCAGGAAATGGGCTACAACTGGCACATTCCTAATGCCAAGTCCCTCCTGAATCTGAGCTAAAGTCAGGAGTCTCTTACCTGGGCAAATGAGGAAAGGAACTGGACTGTTGCTCAGTGGTCCAAAGTGCAAGGTGTTTGAAGTCCAGTGTGAAGTTTCTTGAGTCTGTGAAGCCTGTCAGACTGTCATCTGTTGGCATTCATGGTGGTTAGCCTACTAAGTACAGAGTCAACACAGCTGTCTACCACTAGATTTTAGAATTCACCTACCAGCGGTGCAAGAACTACTACCAAATGGTTTACTGACAACATTACTGTGGTTCACTGGCTGGCTAACTCACCTGGCTTGAGGGATATTGTGGAGAGGCAGATGAGAGTTTCCTGACTTCCTGACACCTAACCCAAAAATACAGATGAGCCGAAGGAAACAGTCAAAGCTACATTCTACATAATAACACCTCAGCAGTGCCACAATCCTACCACTTTTCAGATTTTGAACATTTCAGTGTTATAAAGACTTTTTGTGATTAATCCTAGAAAATATTATAATATTCTGAGATACCTCATTTCTGTTTTTCTTGAGCTGTAAGCCATATGCATAAAAATTAAAACAAGAAATATTTGAAACTTACATATGAATTTATTATGAAAATTTTTTTTTGGGTTGCACTCAACTGGAATATGGACATTATTATTAAATAGTTCAAATAAATAAATATTCAGATTTTTCTATCGTTTTGCAGTCTTTCATTGATTTTACAGGCATGACCATGAACATCAAATAGATCAAATATCAATTATTATATTTCTCAATAATTCACTACCGTTGCAAGAACATCCCATGTTAACGTTAACCTGAAAATGGGTTCTCGGCCTACACCGACCTACGGTAGGGAAAATTGAATGCAGCACCTGCAGACCTGGGGTGGGGTAGAGAGGCCAGCCAGCTTGCAACTGCCTCACGTCATCCTTCTGCACCAGTAATAGCATTGGAACAGCCTGCCACCATGACACATTCACGCATAATTGGCCCTGACAAGAGGGCAAATCATCAACACAGGCCTGATAAGCATTACAGCCAGATGACAGCGTACAGAAGTGTATTAGCAACAGTGTGACATATCATATTACCACCATGAATACAATAAAGGAGATACTAAAGACTATGGCAGCTTCAGTGACCATCTCTTTCTTAATTTTTCTGCTCAGCCAATATGCCTTATTTTGTGTTTCTACATTTTTTGCAGACTGCACACTGGTAGATGTGCACTTTAAACCATTTGTATTGTCACAGCAACCTTGATGTCTTAGTCTAGGACAGATTTAATAAGTAATTAAATATGAAGCTTTTCACAACTTATTATAGATGTGAGTTTGTACCGTTAAGTGTTGAGGGACACAAACAGATGGCGCATGTGGCAAATCTATATGAAAACACGAGTTCTTCGCTACCATCGCCAAGGTACAGCGAGAAAGGCTTGTGCTCAAAAAGAAATAAGTTTTTATGAGTTGTTGTGTCACTCACTCTAAATGTACTTACTTTGATTGGAGCTTTTATGACAGACTTGGGAGGCTGATTTCTGACATGCAGACAGTGGAAAATCCATTTCCCTTAATTGTTTTACCACTCGTATAAAAGGCAGTGCCATGTGTAACAGGAGCCTTCAGATACTGGGACAGGTCTTGAACCTGATAACTTGTACATGTTTTATAGCTGTTACATTATAAATTATTTCCACAGACCTGGGCCTTGAGGGATCATATTCTCTCAGCTTCAGTTACTGGTAACATCTTTTAATGATATTAACAAATTTGCAGCTCTAGTGTTTCAGTTTTATCTAGGAAATCTTAAACGGCTCCATGGTAAATACTTGGTTATGATATTATCAGGCACAGCCCATTGTGTGCTGGGTGGATCATATGGCTATTAAAAGTGGGCCAGCAGTGGTAATAACGAAGCTCATAAAGGCCTGCGTTGCTGCCTAACGGCGTGTCTGCATTTCCTGTTACAACAGTGAGATATTGGCTGGAAAAGTCGAAAAAGTGCATTCATTTTAGTGGTCACCAAAGCAGCTGCACTTAATTTTCCATGGGTTCTCATGAACCTTGTTTTTAAACTTTTATTCCATATTTGATAAAGGAATGCATTTCTGCTCAGCCACCACAGTGCCATAATCGGAGGAAATAAATGTCCACATACAATTTTACGAAATCCCTTTAGCAAATTGAATCTAGTTGCTGCTGGTTTTGTATTTTTTTTTGTATATCTTTGTAGAACTATTGCTAATAAATGGTGGTGTTATAAGTCATTTAAGTCACTAGTTTGTCTATATCAAAAAAATACCTTGCATGCCCAAAAAATGTTGACGTGATTGGACAATGGGAAATGAAAGATTGTTTTAGTCACAGAAACTATATTTAAATTTATTTGACATTACAATGTGGAAAAAAAATACAAATTTAGATCATTCCTATCTGTTTTACATCTGATATAGAAGAGAATGTGCATGAAATAATAACCTGCCAGATATCATCCTAAGCCATGAAGCCTTACTCTACCTCTGTGGCCACACAAGACATGACAACTTTTAATCTCAGCATGGAACTATGCCAAAGCCCATTTTATCCCTAAGACAGGGAGAGGGATTTGCTTCCACTAATGGAGTTCAAAGATTGCAGCATGTCAGATAAGGAGTCATGGGAAGTGAGTGACAGCGCTGGATATGAAGTGAGGAAAGGTTTGAGCATAGCTATGCGAGTACCAGTGTGTTGTTTAAAAGGGTTTTTGCTCCATCACTCGTCAGCCACTGTCACTCTGCCTTTTTTTTCTTCTTCTTTAGCAACAATTCTGACTTCTAACTGACAAACTGAGGAGAATGAGGAAATGTTACACCAAAGCAGCTCTGAATCAGAGTTAGAGGGGCACAGGCAGCATCAGACCAGACAGCTATTTATAGGAGATGACAGTTTGCAAATATCTCAATCTGGGGAAAGGCACTCGGGGTGACAATGAGGAGTGCCATGAAATTGGAGGAGTCAGCAGCCAGCATTTATTTCATCAGGCTTTTTCCAATGAGGTGCAATTGCCTGACAGCATGAGGTTACTGGTGGGTGTGTCATAAGGCCCTGCAAACCCATTCTGTATAGATATGTTTTTATAAGAAACATATAATCCAAAAATACAACAACAACAAAAAAAGCATAAAAGCGACAGGAGCGCTAATAGGAAACTTTCACTTCAGGTTAAAATAAGTTGTTGTGGTGATGCTTTGCAGTAATGCTACTGTAAGGAGTTGCAACCAAAAAGTTGTCAATTATAATAATGCTGTACTATTTTTTTTTTTAAACAGTTCTAGGATAACTTGTGCTTGATTGCTCTTTTAGATGCAGTTTGATGAGGGTTCATATTAATTTGGTCTTGTTATGCCCCAGTATATGCTACATGTTAACTTGGTTCAGGGACAGGAGGTTGTTGGCTTTGTGCTAAATGAATATTGTGCTCACAGTTATATTTGACATATCTGACATGGATGTTTAAGCTAGAGCAGCGGTCCCCAACCCCGGGGCCTCGGACCGGTACTGGTCCGTGAGTCGTTTGGTACCGGGCCATGAGAGTTGAGGCTCAGGTGTGAAATGTATAGTTTTTATAGCGGTTTTGAGCGTTATTTTTTTATCATTTACTCGGTTTTCCTGGGTCTTTTCAGGTGTGTTATGAATAAATCTTTTTTTCGGTACCGGTACTAGTTTTATTTTGTTGTATCGGTCTGTGAAAATATTGTCGGGCATAAACCGGTCCGTGGCGCAAAAAAGGTTGGGGACCGCTGAGCTAGAGTCTGGCTACATGTTAAATCATATAAATATTGAGGATGTTAAGTTTTGCATCTTCTGTGACTCAACAAATGTAAAGTACCTACTGTACATAATATATAAGTAATATGATAACTTTTTCAGTTTAATAGGCATTTACCTGTTGAGCAACTGACCACATTTCTGTTGAATTTGGCTATGAAGCTGCATTATGCTAATCATAAAACATCGCCTTATATGACTGCTTAGCTTCACTCACATGCAAACCTTTGAATTGCACTAATTGCACTTTACTTGGCTACTGTATACTCGACACACAACCGCCCTCAAATCCCTCTCAGCCCCCTCTGAGTGATGCAGGAATTAGTCTAGTTTTTGGATCAAAGTTGTGTCACAGCCAGTGACTTCCATGAGGCACTGGATTAGAGGAGATGCTAAACCAGTTTGCCATCAGATATGTGCAGCTGAGTATTACAGCTGTACAAACAATATTAAACAAACAGGGAAAGTATTTTCTAAAGGAAGCCAGTAATTCACCCAAAAATCAAGGGTAAGGTGGGGATGAAGCCACAAAGACTAAACTGCTTGCAACTAAAGCCCCATCCTGTGACCCAAATGATTTCCAGCATGCTTTTGTAATTTTAAACACAGCCATTTGGTGCTTTGGACTGTACTCGAGTGACTCTCCCAAAAGTAAATATGAACTAAAAGCCACGTTCGAAATGCAATCATGTTAAGTGCAGGCATATGTTGAATCGCCAGCCTATGCTATGTAAATTGTCATTTTAGTCAACTCTGACCTTTAAATGAGGCCTGGAACCAACTGATTTCATCAGCAACAGCTGCATTTTCTTCATGACTTCTAAAACGTTTGCATTCCTGGGAAGCTCAAATTTCTGTCCACTTGCACAAACCGATGCCTTTCTTTCTACTTTTAGTCTCAACCAGTGTTATGTTAACCTGGATTTTATTGAGCATGGCAGTGTGGCGCGATGCACACGCACGTTAAGACATCAGATGTCATGGTGCTGTGCGGCATTTGGGTTTCAGCTGTGATTACAAAAGCTATGGGTAACCCCACAAAAGACAACTTGAGGATCTGAATGTAAGCAATAAATATGACCCATCTGCATTTATAGACTTTATTCTTTCAGGTCTGTATTCCCCAGTCCTCTTTTTTTTTACCCACTTGTTTAAATTGGAAACAAAAAGCAAATATAATTACAGTATAATTAGGTGCATACCATAACAACTTACCTCTACATTTGAGCAAAAAAATGAATAATTAAAAAAGAAAAATACAGGTGTCTAATTTGGAACAATTGTATCTCCCTTTAATAATTCTGGCCTTAAGTTCTAAAATATGCTTCATTCTATAACAGAAAAGTACAATGACATCATGACAGCTGAAAATGATGAGAGAAGGCATAAATAATGGATGCGTACTAATCAAAACATGGCTTCAAGCTTTATGTGTTTTCTTTCCTGAAATCAAAAGTAAGCGTTTTAATCTATTCGTGCCAGAGATGCAGTTTAAAGCGAGGTCAAACATGTAGTCCTGTACATGTTTTCCAGACAGTGAGAGAAAAGCTAATGTAAAACATACCATTAAGGAGGGGCTGTTTGTGAGGTGATACTTTTTAATTGCTTCAGACAAATTTGTTTTGAGCCAAGCGTCAAATTCAGAATATTAAAGCAGATTTCAGCGAATGAGCACGTAAAAGGCGTGTCCTTGGGGAGCACTGCGATGTACTGGTAATGAGTGGAGGTAATGAAAGACTTCACATAGACAGATGTATCCATTTAAAATAGTAATAACTACAGTTAAGATGGCAAAGTGCAAATTGCACATAACTTTCACTAAAGCACATGTTTATTCAGACTCTGCGGGGACCTGCCATTTTTACTGTGTCCCTGGGAAGGTAAGGGAGCTCCTGATGACGCTCATTGCCCCTCAAACAAGGTCAAAACTGTGATAGAGCCAGTATGACTGAAGTGCTACTGGGTACTGTACCTCTGAGATCAGAAGAGGCTCACGGCACCACGTACAAGAAATCAACTGTTGTATAGCAAATGCTTTACTTGGTGATGAAATGCTTTTATGCATAGTAATTTAATAAAACTTCATTAATTTCCTCCGAAAAAGGATGTACGTTTCAGGTCTTATACTGATAACTTAAATGCTTCATATATTTAATTGCAGTAAAACATCATTTCTATGCAAAAAAGATTTCCATCTTGAAAAGTAAACTCTTGTCCCAAACCATAGATGGAGCATGTGTGACCTAGAAAGGATGTTTATCCATCCATATGGATGGTGTATCTTTTGAGTGACATGGCAAATGACACTTTATAGAGCGATGTCACTCATCAGGCTGCATGTACATGCTGGTTTGGAGGTTATGCTTAAACCCCTCACCTCTAGTCTGTTGTTTCAGGTACAGCCTGTTAGAGGTCAATAGACTGAAATGACAGAGCTGAACACTTATTCTTTCTGCACTGATGGAGAGCAAAGAGCAAGTTAAAGACAATACTGTTGTTCGACAGCAACCCGGTCCTTACCCGAGTAATCATTTGTGCCATTTAATTCCCCTGGCACTGTGTCACAGAGGTGCTTCCATGACAGCTATGTGGTTTTTAAGCCTTTGTTGTGGAGTCACGTGAAGTGATGGATGGTGCACTATTGAGTGAAGATCAACCTCTTCCCGTGCAGGGGAAGGTGTCTGCACTATGTGTGTTTGTGCACTCAGCAGTGCCGCCCCTGCCTTGTCTTCTCCTTGGAGGACCCGGCCATTTATCCTGATTTAGTCTGGAGTGGTAACATCAGTACTTCCCCTTTGTGTTGGACAGAGACTGATACTCAGCCTCCTAAAGCTTTAGCTTCTGCTCCAAATCTGTGGTGCAAAACTCTGAAGAATGGTGTTTGTTTAAAACTCTAAAGAGTGGAGTGGCATGTGTGTGTGTGGTGGGGGTGTGTGCACATGAGCGTCTTTGTGAAAACTGTTCACAGTCAGTATGCACAGAGCTCGCCTGTGCCAAAGCAGTGCTTCCCACGCAGCTAATGGCGGGGATGTGGAAATGACTGGCTGGCCATGGCGGTGGAGGCTGGGGATGTGTTAATTGAAAGTTAGGATCACTTTGTGGCCATTACAAGGAAACCTGAGACATGTTAACTCAACGGAGTTAGGCAGCACCTGCTGTCGCTAGCTAATTGTGTTGGGTTTGGTCATGTCTGTCAAGAGCGGGTTCTCATCACATTCTGCTTCCAGTTACAGCTGTATTACTGCCAGAGTTGACATTACGGAAGCAACCACAAGGGAGATGAAGCCAACCTGCAACCTCACTGCAATGGCTCGGGCTGACGGATCCTCAAAAGCCAATATAATCTCAGCCATGTTATTCTTTGTCATTTGCCAATTAATTGCTTTTTGTTCATGTTTTTTTTTTCTGTAGTGTTCATTCAGCCTAAGGTATGTGCATAGTATTGCATTTTTATGAGTCATTTTCTTCTCTAATTCCTTTTGTTAATTGACTGAGAGGGTGTCTGTTAGGATAAGAAAACAAAAATGAGCTGTGTCTTTCCAATTCATCCTCACTTACATATGCATCAGTCACAAACCAGGGTGCTGTGCAGATGACTCGCTGAGGAGGCATACTGTGCTTTTGAGGACCTGCTAGGGGCAGCAATGTATAATCTGATTTAGACTAGAGCAACCTCCTATTTATTTTTAATTGTCCCACTTTAGCATTTAAGAGCTATTGATCCCCGGAAAAGCATTAAGTGACAGAATCACTATTACTGTTAGTGCTCCCTGCTTGGGGAAGCCACATCAAAGGACATTTTAATGTCACTGACTTTCTGAGGGAATTTGAAGCCTGGTTTTGAACAGGCCAGCCTATGAACGGAAAGGACACACAATAGACAAACGTAGAAACAAATGTGAGGGCAATTTGCAGCTAATCAAGGAGTAGCCGGGAATTGATTTCTCTAGGTGAATGTTTGTAGAGCAAGGATTTTATAAAACAACAGGCTTTCGTAGATAGATGGATGGATAGTCTCTTGTTACAATGACTCCACACACAAAAATATACCCCTTTCAAGTGAAGCCTCCCCCCCTTCTTCTGCCACCATCCCCAGATGTTTTGATTAGCAGCAACTCGTATGCTGGTCAGATCTCGGGATTAATGATGGATAATTTGCCTAAGGTTGGCATAGCACACCGCCACGCTGCCAGCCTTTGGATGCCATATGGGCAGAAGCAGCTGTTTTCATTACTCTCCCTTGCCCAGATGTGTCAAACAGGATGCCGACTTCAATCCGCAGTCTTGCTGGCACTTGGTGGGGGGTGCTTTCTACTAGCTTGGCAGCTAATTACTTTAATGTAGCCGAGTACGGAGTCCCTGCATGTTTTTTAAAGGCCTTTTATAAACAGCTGAATGCCAGCTGTCACCTCTGTGCACAATGAGGGAAGATGGATAGGTAGAAGCTGAGTGTATGATGAGGTTGGCTGCGGGCACAGACCCAACCCGGACCAGGGGCAGGGCAGTCCCGCTCATGAACAATGGGAAGGTCATCCCAAATACATGCCGGTGAGCCATGTGGCCACCGCACCACAGTGATACCTCTCACTTTACTAAACTGCATTTTCAGATCTGACCTTGCCTGTGTGTCCGTGGCTCTGCATTTGCCCTCTCTCCACACACACACACACACATACACACACAAAAAAGCTACAGCGTTGAATGAAATGAATGTGAATGTGGTAATCTGAGCCGCGACGGTACAGTGCCAAGTCACAGCAAAGACCACACACAGGATAAGCTGGCACAGGAGCAGAGAACGGCAAGTGAAAACAGAAAGGCGGATGCTGCCAGAATGTCAGCTGGGTCTTTACATGAGATTGCACACACCATGGAACATGTGTTCAATGTGTCCCATTTCCTGCTGAGCAGCTCTGTTTTATTGTTCAGTGATAAATCCTGAGATTTGTCACAACTGCCACATTTTTCATTGTTCGGGCTTCGGCACCACTGCTGTCTTCAAACTGTGTGCAGTGTGCTTTAAAGTGATTGACACCAGTCAGATAAAACCTTCCTTTCATTCTGATGCATTGACACATGTCAAACGACCTGAATAGTACACATAATAGCTCTGTGCAGTCAGTCAGTTACATCGCTACAGCAGCACAGGGCATCAATAAGTTTTCATTATGTTGAGATGCCATGTCTATATTATGACTTAAACAGTGCCCAGCAGCAAGAGCTGAGTGTTGACATCATGAAAGGGTCAACGACGCCTGTCTATGGCTTTGATATTTCCATCAATAAGACTTCATGTTTCCACACCTGTATGTCCTCTCTTCTGTAATGATCAACAAGGGGTTGCCATCAGTCAATAGAGCATTATAGTTTCTTCCCAGGGCAAGAGATGATGAAAGCACTGTCTTCATCCAGCGCCTCCAGTCATCAAGGTGCTGTAACACATCCAATGACCTAATGTTTTAAATGTGTTGGGGGTTTTTTGTTTGGGTTTTTTTCCCCCTGAGAAAGGTTGAATTCAAACATTTGGAATTTGAGGCATCGCTCGTCTTATTGACAGGCCTAAGAACGTGAGTGATGTGGGGATGGTAACAGCAGCCGTGCTTCCTTGCAGCTTGATCCAACAAAGTCACAAGGGTGTTGTTTTGTTGTTGTTGTTTTTGTTAAGTATTGATCTTAATGTTGCGCTTCATGTTCGGCTTCCATTGGGGAAAAGATGAGTAAAGAGTGCATTTAGTAAATCAAAAGATCTCCTTTTGAGCAAGGGTATCAGAATCCTTTTTTCTCGTTTTCCCTTTCTTTGTATTTTGAGTGTCATTTTGTTCAAATTATTGACACCGCCTTAGGGAAGGTAACGCCGAACCTTTAAACTGTTATTATCGTGTATACAAGAGCAGCTTTAAATCCTGAGTGTAGTTCATAATTCAAAGTGGTGTTTGTTCATCGTGGCTCCTTCTACACTTTACCATGTAGTGTGCATCCCCTTCACAGCACTTTTATAGTCATACTCACTTTTGGGCCTCAGCCTCTTCTCCCATAGGAGCCTATTATCCTTCTTAACATATGCAAAAGCTTGCTGGATTGTGCATCATACTCACTTGGGGACTTGACACACTCGTATTATGAGGCTCATAGTTTGTGCGGGCTGCTCAGCATTATTGTAGGGGGTGCTTCTCATTTAGAAAGCTCTCCTCTTTCTGAGGGCTTTCACAAAGAAAGTCATTATAAGTTTTGAGCGAACATGAAGGGTCATACATCAGAGAGAGGACATTATTATATCTTGGTATGAGTTTGAGCATCCTATAAAATTCACAGTTTAATGACAAGATCGGAGACTGGATATATCTATTAATTTTTATTCATAGCTGCTGTTTATCCATTTTATCCAAGGGATGACCTTGCATTCTTTCTTTCTAGGGCTGAAAATTCTTTTTTTGGTATTTTATTCACCTACAGACCATTGCATTCTATTTCGGAGAAGCAAAATGTTGTAAATATTTTTTTTTAATTAGATTTGAGGACACAGAAAAACTAGCAGTTTTTCTCATCATCACATCTGTTCTAAAAACATACACTCAATAGAGATGGGGGGCACCTCAGCAACGCTTTGATTTCAGCTATGAAATTTTAATTTGAAAAAAGAAAGGAGGGAACATATTGCTTTCATTCAAATCTAACTTTGTTCCCTCAAACTGGAAGATTGGATTTTCTTAATTAAATTATCCCCCTTGTTCACATACTCAAGGGGGCCATTGGCTCAAGGCAGTGAGAAAAATGTGTCTGGGTTTTTGGATGCATGGCTGGCATAATGCTGGTTTGTGAAGAGAATGAAATGTTTTGTTCTGGTTGGACTCCTTTTTTCCATTCCATTTGGACTCCTTTTTTCTAACTGGCTGTCCCTGCTTTCTTCTGTGCTCCTCTGTGTTGTGCCAGCATCAGCCCTGAGCCTCTCACCGAGAGAACGCTTTGATGTGTCCCCACTGTGCCGCCGCCCCCCTGTGCCCTGATTGGTGGATAGCAGGCGGGGCTGGCGGGGCAATGTGGGAGTGGATGGGGGATGAAAGCGAACGGGGCAGCGAGGGGGCACCTGCACACAGAGCCTTGCCTGTGTGTCTGCTACATCTTCAACTGCTTCCCTTGACCGCAGTCTGAACTCCCGTGTCAGCGACCATCACACGGTCACTATGACCTCCCTTTCTCTCCCTCTCTCCGTCGCTCTCTCAATTTATTTCCCCTCTCTCTCGCTCCATATCCTCCTCTTTTCTTTTCCTCCCTTTTGTCCGTCTCTATATAAATGTGTTATGAGCAGAGTAGCAGATGACAGGTGAATCTTTCTGGGTGTGAAGTATTAAGCAGAATGTGAATCAAATGAAATTCCTTCTCTATTCAGACATTTATTTTACCAAAGCAGAAATAAAATCTTACTTAAGAAACCACGAGGTGTGGCTTTAATACTTCAGACTAGTCTTAATAAATGCCAGCTGGAGATTTTAATAAATGTGACAAAAATACATTTTAAAAAAAAGCTTCACTGCTAATCACTCAGTGTTAGGTGAATGAACAATGTCCAGCTACATCTGTCAACTCTAAAGCTGCTCCCTGATTCTCTGTTCTTTTGGAATTTGATTAACCATAAAACGGTGCATTATGACATTTCTATTTATGCCTATTAGAGCTGCCAGAAGGTCAAAGCAAAAGGACCCCCCCTTTTTTTCTTTTTACTTTTATTGAGATGTCTCAGCAATAAGGGTACTGTTTCACCACAGCTGTATGCCAAGGCTGGTCAGTGAGAAACAATGAGCGTCTCTGTGCCATCACATTTCAGGCATTGCTGTATGTAAAAGAAAGGAGGTTATGGTTCATGGCTGAAACATGGTTAACGCTTATTAACGACAAAGCATGTTTACATATTGTTTTGCACGTACAGCATTATTAAAATGCGATTTCATCACACAGCATGCGGGTGCTTTTATCAAGGTTGAATCTGCATTGAGAAACGGTGTTAGGTGATATAAAACTGCGCTGGTGTGTGGTTGGTTCCCCTTCAGTTCGTTCGTCTAAATGCTGCTGACATTACAACAATTAGCGCTTAGCTTTTATTAACTGTGGCGTTTTATAACCCAAGCTTTAAACTATACTCTCTTCATAACTGACTTCAGGTATGTGTCCACATGCATGGTGTAAAATGTTTTGTGTCCTGTCTTAAGGATGTAGCTGTTGATTCCTCTTCACTTGCAGGCCCAGTTGTGACCCTCTTCTCTTATGTCGCAGATGTATAGCCACGTCTGCGCTCTCAGGAAAAACTATACGATTAAGATCTGTCCTCTTTTTAGAGCTGTTTGCTGTACATGGATCTTAGCTGACCCCGTGTAAATGTAGTTGTTGCAGAGGCCACCTGCTTATAAATGAGGGTCATGGTTCAGGTGCTAGAGGTCATATGAGTTGGCCCTCTCTGTGCATAAGGGCACCTTAGTGGCTGCCATCGCTTCGACCCCCAAATGCTGAACGTGCATTTGATTGTGTTAGGACCAATAACGTATGGAGCTCCAAGGGAACAGAGAGGTCACCTCTGGGCCCATTGAGATGTGAAAGGTGACAGGCACCAGGATCTAAGCCAATAGAACTCAAAGAGCATCTGTCAGATGTCCTGGACAGAAGTGTTTGCTCAGCAGATATACAGCTTTCTTTTAAAGAGACACTCTGTGGATGGAATATACTCTTTAATGCTACATAATACGTTGGAGTGTCTAAAAAATTTTTTTTTCCTTTTTGTAAGGCTAATTTTTTTTTTTTTTTTAAATAATAAAACTGAATCTTCTAATCAATCTCATATCGATTTTAGCTCCATTTTCACTCACCTAGAAGACTGAGAGAAATTCCATGGGATTGTTAAAGAAGTGTAAAATACTTTCAAGGCTGCCTATGCTTAAGAATTTCAGAGCAAAGCATCACAACGTACAGCACTTAGGCCAAATCCCAAAGGCCGTGACTGGCGCAGCATGTCCCACATTAGCTCAACCACAGCTCGCTGAAATGGACTCGCCTGAGTGGAATGAAACCCTTAAGGCACCATGCACACCATGCCAGCGGCTTTATCAGACAAAGATCAATGGACAGCAGCATTCACTCTGAGCACCCAAGCTGCAAGGACAAATACAGTAACTTGGGGGGCTGTGAGAGTCATTGATAGGCTTAGGCTGTGTATGTGTATGTCTCACCCCCCTTTAATCAGGTTTCCCAACAGCAAACACTGGGCGTCAAGTGATGCGTTTCAGGCAGTGAGGCCTTTCAGGCAGGACAAAAGGTGGAAGAAGCTGTGGGACTCAGGGCCCAGCCCTCTCATTCGGTGAATGTCTCTCAGTTTTCCAGTGGCGCTCAAAAGGCCTTTGCCCTTCCAGCTGTAAAATTGGCAGACAGGGAGCCTCTAAAATCACCTACTACTGTGAGTTCACACAAAACTACAGCATTTACTTGGAAGGAGCTAACCAGGCTGCAGCACAGGCCAAATCAGACACTGGGGAGAGACTAAAAACAACACATTTTTGCACATTTTATGTAGAGCAGTGGTAAAAGAAAAGCGTACACATTAAGGTATGGGTTATCAGTTGTGCAACAAAATAAATGTTTTCGATTAAATATAACATATTACACCCACATTGTTATATTACTGAAAGAGTTCTTAGTTTACATCAATCTTATGACCATGTGGGAGAAAACAACTCAATATTTTATATATAAATATCTACATATCAAGCACTATCGACTGTTAATCTAAAAGAAATAGTAGTACATGCTTCTAAATGGCACTGAAAATCACACTTTTTTTTATTTTTAAGCAATTGTGTTTATGCTCTCTTTAATGGCTTATGCTCACTTTAATGCTCAAACATTGATTCTGCATGCTGATCCTCATGTTTGTCCCCCTATAAATTAGAGTGCTAAGTGAAAGAGCTGGAGGTCTGTGTTCATCATTATTGCATCACAAGCCGGTGAACTGAACAAGACGGGAGCCACAAGCCCCTCAGTAGAGAATATCATTTATTTATGAAGTGGCCCGTGACTTAAGAGGCTTGTGGATCTTATGAGGGATTTATAGTGCATAGCATCAAATGTTGATGTGCATTTAAACAAAGTAGCAGAGGTCACCATTACAGAGCTGGTTATAGTGGCTTCAGAAATCCTTCTAGGCTCTGTCTACTAGTAACACTAACTTTAAGCATAAAATCCAAACTTGAAGATGATTTTAAACTGATTGTTAAGAAGAAATTCCTTTTGATGTGCTAATGCTGAGATATTGTTCATTACCAGTTCTGATGCAAGTACAGTAATTACAGGGTCCAGATAGCAACTATTTTCTGTACATAAACTAGAAATTGCCTCAAATATTATTTGGCAGTTTAACCGCTGTTAATGTCGAGTGACTTTTTTTAGCCTCTGTTGGCGACTGTGCTTCTGTCTACAGGAAACACATCACGTATGACTATGCAGACCTATTTCTTTCACATTTCAAAGAATCGTATTAGCTGAGCAACAACACTGCAAATGTTTGTTCACCTTTTTGCCATTTTTATATAAAATATTAAACACAAACATACCGAAGTAGCTTTTGAACCTGATAAGATGAAGAGAAATTACAGAAGGTGTATGCTAATTATAATCATAGGTAGTCTTTGCCAACCTTTGCAAATTTCTGCAATTGGCTAACGACGAGGTTACGACATGGGCACCAGGACACTTTGAAGGGAGGCAGTAAAGGATATGTGCAGTTGACATAGCTCCCGTCAGTCGCTGTCTGGCCATGTTGTTTACATGATTCATAGGACTTGCTGCTCATCACGGCCTGTGGCACTCTGTCAGGAAAAGAGAGAAAGGATTGTAACTTTGGCCCTATTGTTTAACAGCTCACAAAGACGGAGGACACAGAAATTATTCTGAAGAGCAGGAGGCACACGGTGGAAAATGACCTTTAACTGCACTTCCTTAGCTGAATCTCATCCAATTAGAGCACTGTATATTTTCCCTAATAGCAGCTGATGAGGCAGGGCGTATGAGTGAGCACGCCCGACCGGCGTTGCTATGCAGCGAGATGGCTGCTTAGCACCAGAGGAGCGCTAGGGAATAAGTGAGCAGAGAGCTTTAATTTGATAGGGTTAGAATCCTGCAGGCTCCAGGGTCGTGGGTCACCAGGAGCTCGTCTCACACTGAATATGAAGAAATCAGAAGTAAATTGCTTACATCTGCTGCCAGTGGCTGTGAAGGCTGTGATTGGCTCCCAGAGGTGTGCACTATCTAACACAAGCAGTGGATGGGGGCCTTGGCGCAAAGAAGGCTTGTAATTGGAGTAATTCTGCATTAATAGATGTTAAAAATCCTCCAAGCAGCTGGTTTGAAAAGCAATGCCTTCATGAAATGCTGCAGGATCAGGAGAAGCATTTCTTCTTCTTCTTCTTCTTCTGTTTTTATTTTTTATTTTTATTTAAATCTTCTTTTTTAAATGTCTGCACTACAGTGCAAACCCCACAGCCATCTATAAGTGCTCTGGTTCCCCAATGAAGGCTGTGGCTGACAGGGGAGCAGATAAATAAGGTAAACAAAAGTGCCATGTGAAAATTACTATCCATCAACATTGTCCACAGACTGGAATGAAAGGAAATAGCATGTAATATTACTGTCAGTGAATAATACCATATCAGGTCAAAGCTTCAAAATGCCATATTGCGTTTTCCACTTTCCATCTATGGATTCTATACCAGCAAGCGGGTTGTTTGTCTTAAGTCTGTCATGTTTGCTGCTCAGATATTTCTCAGCTATTTCCATGCTTCAGATATTTTATTATAATTTTCTCTTGTCAGTGTGACACTGTCTAGTTGTTCATGTTACTCATCACAGTCCCTACTTTGGGACTGTGTCCAACAGAAAATGGGACAGGCTGTGAATTATCACAAATGCTCTGGCAAATGACACTTCATTGGAAGGTCTTTGTCACCAATTATGTGTCTATTAAGAAACAGTCAATCAGTCAATGTGCAAATAGCTAACCCTCCAAGGGCTCAGCTATTGACAGGATGCTGTCAATAGTCCATCTGATATGATTTAGCTGTGGAAGAACTGTGTGCTCACCATAGACGCTTGACAATCCTGCTGTATGTTTGGAGGCTAACATCTACTCTTGCTCGTTTATTGACCAACAATTATTTTAATGAGCCTTTTTAATGGAAATGTATTATTCACAGAAAGGAAGCTGAGCCGCTTGCTGTGTGCGTTTGAACCTTTTGATTACAAGGTCTTTGGTACATCAAGCATAGGTCATTTCTTTTCTTAGCAAAATAAAAGTTTCCATTTCACAGCAAGAGCTACACATTTTTGAGTTACGTAACGCAAATGAGCCACTCTTCTCTTGTCTTGTGGCCTCCAGCATATTAAGCAGCGGCTACATCTGACTTAACCAAAACGCAAATTGGATGTCTGGCAGACTAATTTGATTTCCCAAAAACCCTGAAACTGAAACCCTGTTAGTTACCTCAAATGATGGACACTAATATTGTGTTTTCAGCATGTAACTGCAGCTCGGCATGGTGTCCCATCCCAATCAAAACAGTTGCTTCCCAAATGTTATTACATTATGTTGCCATTTTCAGATAAATGACTGTAAAACGGCTCTGCATCACCATTGATGTCCGTGCACAAACACATTAGATTTACTGGCTTACTCTGGTTTCATAGAGTCTCACTGTCTCATTTTAGTAACTTATATACTTGAGATAATGTGCTACGAAACCATTACCACGAGTGAAAAAACCCCATCTCTTAACTACATACAGTACTAGCATGGAGGTAAACATTTTTTGATCATCTAAAGCTTGAATGCAAAATCCCAGAATCCCCCTTCCCCACAACAGTCAAGCTAAGTTAATTTTCAGTGTTTCAGTGGCATCATGCTGCTCTGAAAGCTGTCGCCCGACATGCAGAAATAAGAAGAAAACAGGCATTGCTGTTTCATATGGGTGCTGCGAGATGTTGACTGCTGCTTCCAGACTCTCTTCCTGTCAAACACTGCCTGGATTGTCAGTTAGAAAATTATAAAATGAATGACAATTCTGTGGCAATACCCAGTCAGCTGGTTGCAATAGTATTCACATTTAGACACAGCCTGATGGATAATCAAACATGAAGCGAAACATGGCCGCAGAGCACACGCTAATACACTCATGCCTCGCATAGTTATTCCTTGCCATACAATGCATTTGATTTGCCTCAGCTATTGCCATTAGGTAGATAAGTGCATCTTTTCAATTTCCCCCCAGGCACACTGGAGACTCTTTATGTTCAGGATAGATCAGACTGGCAGTGAGAGAGCTAAGGACCTGATAGTCCTCAACTATCCACCATAATTACCATGACAGACTCACTTAAGCTTCTCCTCCATCTAGCACTGTTACCGGCACAGATCTCAGAATTCTTGTTGTGCATAATGGTCATAAACCTCCAGAAAAAAAAAGCGAGAGGTTATTGAATCTACAGCTTGGAGCTAATAAGAAAAAGTATCACAGGAACAGGTGGACTGCATATATTCCATCGGGGTGTTGTTTAAAGACTGACAGGGATCAGATTAATTAGTTACAGATTGTATAAGGAGTCAAGCATGTTGTCTTTTTTTTTTCACTTGCTGCTAGCACATAAGCAGATTTTAGAAATGTTACCAGCTGAGAAACTAACTTGAAAATAAACCCATTAGCAAAATCACCATTCTTAGGAGAATTTCAAAAAAGTATCTTTGCTCATCTTTATTTTTAAATCCAATTTTCCTCATCAAGAAGAAGATTCAAATGGTGTGATTGCTTTGATTTCCCCCTCTCTCTCTCCCATGCTCTTTTTTTAGGCACATTTGAATAATAATTCCTTGTTTCTGATTTGTGAGGAGGGCAGAATAAACAGATAATCATTAAAAGCAGAGTAGTCTTCTGCTCATAAATCAGTTGTGGGTATTCCAGCTGAGGTAGCTCAATAAGATTCCCTTAAACATTGGCCCATGGTAATGGGAATATCTGAGGGTCAATCGGGGTTAGGCAGTCTTCCTCAACAGGAAATGAGCTTTTGGTGGGCTGTGTTCCCAAGGTAATGAGCAATGTGTATGTGTTTAATCTTAGCTAATATTGTTATAATAACTGGATAAATTATTAAAAACAATCAAATGGTAACATTCTAAAGACCACCAGTAGAATTTGATTTTGTTGGGTTAATTTACTCCTTGGAGCTTGGTTTTAAGGCATATTAACTGTCTAAGTTCCTTTTTTAAGTGTGAATTTGATAAACCTTGGACTTGTTGGGATAGACGATGACACTAGCTGTAAACTACATTTTATGTGGTCAAACTACCCCTAGCAGAAGTCCTCTTTATCTTCATGTATGCATCCTCTTTAACTCTTTGCACATAGTGCAATCATTTCGCTCCCACCAGTGAGCCAACGAATTTTGGTTCCTTTCATCTCCTGTAAAGTCATTATTGCCTCGAATCTGCAGTAGTGATGGGTGCATGAAATTCATCTCCTGATATGCAAATGGTTTCATGAATGCTCCATATTGTATAACCACATGCATCTGGCATGATTGGGCAATGTGGGACAAATAGCCCTTAGCCAAGGCATTTTCCTACTCAGCAAAAGCTAATGTTGAGGTTGGACTCATGTTCACAATTACCATGATAAAGGTGAGCAGGCAGGGGAAGAATAAATTGTGGAAAGAGAAACTCCTGTGCCCTATACGAACACAATACATACTTAGTCCTGAAATCACAGAACAAATGCATCAAATAAATACTTTATTCATGTGGAGCTAATTTCACCCCTCCATTTTGATCACGTCATTCCCCCTGGAAAATTGCAATTAAGTTTGGAGAGATAAAACATGCCAACTACTCTGCATTTCAAGGCTTGATTGGCCTATCAGCTAGTCAGTATGCTGCCATGGTTTTCATCACTGTTAATTGATCCTTTCTTTAATTAATCTGGAAAGGAAAGCCCATATCTCTATCCTGTCTGATCGTCCCCTCTGTCTGTCATAACACAATAAAGGCCCTATCCTACTGCTAGTAACTCTGCCTTAGCTTCTCCCTCTGGCTCTCGGCCAAATGGACTATTTATGGTGCACCTATCTAACGACAAGCCTGCTGTATGGAGTTCAATGGCTGGGTTCATTAACAGTGCTTTACCCGGCTACGTCTAATTTGCATGCAGTGACACCTTGCTTTTAATATAGATGTGAAGGTTAGTGGTAGGCCACGCCACTTTCTCAACTACCAATAGCCTAAATGTTGTTCTTCCATCTCCTCGTACCCCCACTGTGGCTAACACAGCCGCATTTTCCTTCTCATTCAATTATACTCTAATCTTTTCTTGGCATGCTTTGTTCCTTTGCTTGCGTTTGTCACATATGTTACCATGCATTATGTTAGCATAGCCAACTGTCAGATCAAATTAAAATGTAGACATTGGTTTTTTTGTTGTTGTTTTTTATTTCAGCAAAGTGTTTAATAATCACAACATTATCCTATAATTTTAAATAATACAGGTAAGATCAAATATTACTTTATTTTTTTAAATCTGTGTTTTAAAGTCATGCTACAAACTTGCCTAAGAGGTCTTTATTTGGGGTGCCATGGGTGTGATCTTCATTCAGGAGGATACCTCAAGACTTTTTGGAAAAAATGTACTTTCTTTGTCCAAAGTCTTTGCCCTCTCTTTTGTGTATTTTAACAGTTGGCCTGTGATTCTGACAGCTCTACCTGCTGTAATGGGTGCCTCTAGGAAGTGTGAAACAAGGTCTTAACACTTGGCTTTTCACTATGAATGTGTGGTTCTTTCTGTGCTCACAGTTAAAGTTACAATTGGACCATAAAGCGTTTTTCCCCAACAGACTGTAAAGAAATGGATGGGAGGCAGCTGAGAAATGAACATGTGAGTATCTGTTTCTGTCTAATTAAATCCACAGAACAGCCTCAAGCCTTCCTCTGCCAAGACTGGATTCAAACAACTTGAGGATACTGTAGCTGCCTTCTGTGGTAGCACACTGCCACCTATTGTTCGAGGGACTCCTCTCTGCCTCTGAAACCTTTGTCTGGCTCCTCTCTTGATTGCTGAAAAGACAAGTTAGGTGGTAACAGATAACTGATGATAGTGACATCAGTCATCTGCCAGCATAAAACACTCTTTTAAGATCACATATCTCTTTTGAAGGCTTCTTTATTACTATTTGTACAACACATAGACTACCTCTAATGGCACAAATCATCAGAGCAGGAGAGTAATGCAACCCCAGCTCTTATGTGTTATCATTGTGAAATGTGTTTTCTTAGTGTGGGATTCTGCAGAGGCCCATTTGTTGTTGTTGCTCTCGAGAACAAAGCAAAAGAAGAAGTGGCAGCTGGAGGAGCAATTTTTGTCCATCAAGGGCTATTGAGAGTTCAATTATTTATCTTGTGAAGTGTTCCAAGGATGTGGTCAGCTCATCAGGGTTATAATGCACGGAGTGAGAGGACATGTGCATGGAGCATAGGGAGAAGGATGTTGTTGTAGTCTGAAAAAAGTCAGCTAAAGCTTGTTTCCAGATACCAGCACTCCCACGCTCTCCGCAGCTAATGAGGAGGTCTTTAGAAATGGACATTGTTCGTATCTCCTCTGGTGAGGAGGACAAAACACTTCATGTCAAACACCTGACAAACTTAACCTGACAATAACCAGCGGGGACTGCAAAGAATTAATTCATTTGTTGTTTAATAATATTTCTTTACTGAAGTGCACAAAGTAAAACGCCATGTCAAACTATCTGGTTGCACACTGTTGAGACTCTGGAGGTCCCAGTGACATTCAAAATGAAAGAGAAACATGTTGCCCAAACAGGATTATGAGATCAAAGAGGGACTATGTTTGTGAGTTCTCCTTGCGAAAAGCAGAAGAAGATTTTAGTATTAAAAATAGAAACTATTTATATTTAAAATATCTTTATTAAGTATCACTCAGCTGACAGTGATGGGAAGTCTTTTAATTTCTAAACTGGATCTATAGAGAGACCTCTATTTTCTTTACAGTTCCCACCAGTGTACCAAGTGTGTTATTCAAATATAAACAGTGGATATGAAATATATATGACAATTAAACCACATGTAACATTTTTCTAGTCTTATCAACCACTATATGTCATGTTTACCCGCACATTCCTGGAGGAATTTCACTATCAAAGACACACCAGTGACACACATGAGGACAGTTTTAGGGGTTTGGTATGTTCCCCGAGGATACATGTGGACTGGAAGAGCTCAAGATCCAATCAGAATCTTCTGGTTAGTGGAAGACCAGCTCTAATTCTTGAACCATATTGTATGCATTACTATACAACAGGAAAATAAGCATATTTCATTGAACTGTCTTGCATAATTTTCTAGTTTTGACAAAACTTTGGCTGGACAATGAAGATAGAGCACAGCAGGAAAAAAATCCTGCTAGCAGCCCCTTACGGGCCATCTGCCTGACGCATTACTATAGGAGACAATAGTGTTTTTTAAAACCAGCCAACAAATATTTCCATTCACTGGAAAGCAGGGCTTTGGTCCTGCTTAACCCAAGGTAAGCAGAGTGGCAGGGGAAGTGCTGTACTGATTAGAGGAAAATTTATCATCTGCATTTTAAGCCAAGAAGCCTTGGGCCATAATTTTTCTAGCAAGGATACATAACAACTGTTAATGCAGAGCATGGCAGCAGAAAATGCATTACATACATAAACAACATGAAAGTCCCAGATGACATCATGGATTGTTTTTGGGTCCATATTGCTGCATAGCAGGTAGAAAATATGTAGTATGCACTATAGAAATATCTACAATATTTAAATACAGAACACAGCAGATCTTCAGAATATTGGGATCTTTTTTGACCATTTTTGTGAAATATCAGAGATTAAGTGGTAACTTTAAAAAAAATCTGAATGTAACTTGAATACATTTGAAGTAAGACAACACAGAAGTGTGATCCAGTCAATCTCAAGCAGCTGTTAAAACTGTGCCTGAAGAGAGATCCATCACCAGTTTATTCAAAAAAATGAGCCGCTTTCAGAATTCCTGCTAATGTCCATCCATTTCTCCTAGTCAAATGGACTCTGGAGAAGTGACTGATTTTACACCGAACTCAATAATCCACAGCCTGTGCAGTGCAAGCAGTGGAGTTCCACTGTGCGCATGTTAACACCATTAAATCACCTCAAATGTCTGCATGATTCAATTTTTTTCACAGTGTCCGACAACCGAATTGAATTTCTCCAAAGTGGCTGTCCATTTCCTGTCTGTGTGACGAGTGGCTATCGTTGCCAGGGATTTCAGAACCATTCTCCCATTTGCTTAACTTCCAGATCACATTTTGAGCAAAGTGCGCAGCTACCCATTTTCCAAAAATAAAAATGAACTGGGGAAAAAAAAAAGTTAAATGAGAATGAGACAAACATACAGTTTGTAGAAAGTGATTTTAAATTCGGTGAGGTTTTGTTTCTTTTATTTCTAATCAACTGCATGTGGTTATGTGACAGAGATAGGGTTCTTTCTTTGTTTTTGTGCGTGTGTGTGTGTAAAGCTGTATCCACAAAAAAACCATATTCACTGTCTAAATTTTGGAATTGCAGCCAGATGAGGCCCTGGCCTTGTACAAGCCTGTCACTGGCACTCTATAGCACAGCGGCTCTTAGTGGCCGTGACTCCATGACCTGCTTTCCCGTTCATCATGAATAGCTGCTGGCACCTCTCTTCAGCCTGTCTACTAGATGAGGAGCAAGTTTAAAGAGATACACCATTTTTTCAGTACCATTACATTTTTGCCTTGATTATGTTATTATACTATATGCTGTGTCCACACGGTTCTGCACAGTTTGACAATGCCCTCCGGGTCAGGTATAAGAATAACAAAAAGTAGTCTCCTTCTGTGTTCCTCAAGACTGTTTGTACTACTCTCCATGCAAATGCTCAGCTGCAAGAAGCGCAGAGAAAGTTCAGAAGCATTGTTGAGCATTTACGAAGAACTGACTCAGTTTGGCGTTCTCTGTTAATGGCTAAAACCTCTGAAAACAAAAGACATCGTTTATTTTCAATTGGGTTTATGAAGGCTCAAAAATTTCTCGCCAAAGATTTGAATTCTGCTATAACAGTTTTCCCTTAAAAATATGAGACGTCTAATCAACTCTAAGACAAAAAACCATTTCTTTGTGAGTGCAGCTGTAGATGGGCTGAGGAAGACAATGTTCACGTGGGCTGGGGAACACTGATTCCCTCTGACAGACTGGGCCTGTTTGCTACCTGCTTAATCCCCAGCATTTTAAAACGTTGTTTGGAATAAACGGACTAAAGGGAATAGAGTACCTAAGAGCTCAAGAAATTGAGAGCTCCACAGGCTTGATTGGCAGGTCTTGTCGGCGAGTCTCTTCCAGTAAGAGGCACCTGCCTCTGCTCTAGTGGGATCCCTGCCTCCAAAGTGAAGCGCAAAGGCATTGTCTTAATTATTCCCCAACCCCACGCCCCCACACCAGCGCATCTCAACAAGGAGGGGGGAAAAAAAACACAATTAACGGTAAGCATTTAGGGGAGAGAGATTATTTACTGGGGCCCATCCAGTGGAGGCAGACGCTCAGTGGTCCTGAGAGACAAACATGTCCATCAGCCTGGGGAAGCCTTGCAATCCAATTAAAGTAGAAGTCTTTCAGGCGGTCAGTGCTAGCTGATGGTGTTCATCATCCACCGGTGACATTGCTTGAATAATTTCTCATTTTAGTCCCTTACTAGCAAAACATTTCTTTTTTGGAATAATAACTGCAAAATATTCAACAACATGAGATGTTTGTATGAAGAACAGAAGACCAACCCGCAGCAGAGAAACACAGAAATCACGCTTGCTTATTCATAAAGTGTTGTTCAAGTAGTGATCTTTGGAGCCCAACACAATGGAGTCAATAGGAAGATCATTAGCCATCTATATGGAAAAATTAATAAGTGTTAGTGGATTGAACAAGGGAATTCTTATGGAGACAACAATAAGAATGCAAGCATGTGACGGCAGGAAGATTCCTGTGTGCACTATGTGGACTTTACTACAGTCGCCCAGGCTGAGGAAAAAAAGGAAAGGAGGAAAAAAAGATTGCTGCAATTCAAAGAGCATGACTTTACTTGGAGAGGCAAACCAAATGAGAGTCTGGGCCTTGGGTCTGGGGTCAGCTAGCAGGTGGGAATGAGGTGAACCAGAGCGGGGGAAAAAACAGGATGGCAGAGTGGGGACGTCACATCTGGGCTGAATTAGGAAAGTAATACGGCGGGCCCAGGAAAGTGTTTGAGGATCTGGCAGATCTCCTTTCCCTAAGAACAGCAGGTTAGTATGTCAGCAGGGAGTCCAGATGAGAACGATTAGAGGTGGCCTTTGAGGAGCAGGTGCCTCTTCTACCTCTGCTGCTTAGCACTGAATGCACGGTCATTAATCTTACATTGTCATAAGGCATTTAAGCAGATGATACTTTATGAGCTTGTCAAATTCCGCCTTGTATGTGGTTTGTTTTAAATGCATAATTTCTTATGCATGGACCATTATGGAGCAGCACTCGGTTACATTCAACAAGCACTGGAATTAAAGCTAGAATCTTCTGCTGCAGTGTAATGGAAGAAAGAAGAAAACAGGGCATCTTAATCATTGTAAGTGGATTACCTCACCTAACATTACATCATAGCTGATTTGGTGAACAAATTATTTGACAATATCGCAATTTAAAATCAAGTGGCTCGCAGCTTCACTACTGCATGACCAGTTGCTGCCAACTGCTGTATTAAAATGGAGATACAGCCACTGGCAAAATCCTGTAAGAAGCCAAGAGTAACAACAGTGTCTCCTTAATAGTCTCATAATTTCCCCTATGGCTCTATCATGCTCACTGTCTCACTCTGCTCCGCCACCCCGCCTTGCTCTGTATACCAGGGATAGACACATTTGAGAATTGATTCAGCGCTACATTAAGTAATCTAGTAATCATTTACAGCAATAGTTTTGGGGTTTTCTTTGAGAAACAGAAGCATATTAAACAGGCATTGGTGTCACTACGAGGAGAATGGAGCGGTTTCCATGCAATGTGAGTGCTATCTGACTCGGACGGCCCGCGTTGGGGTTTTTGCTCTCCTTTACGACCTCAAGCTGTACAGTGAAGTGGAAGAGCGTCTTTTTCATGGTACAATTTTCACCCCATTTCTTTGCATTTCATTGTTATCCCTATCTCCAAAACAATTCAGTCATGCGGCTCTATGCAAAAGAGCAAAGCATGCATCTGCTCACAGAACAAGTGGAAAGAGAGCAGCTGTGGACACAGACCGCAGCATGAGAACTACAGTGTAGCTGTGTTTGTCAACATGAAAGGCTCGAGACCAAAAAAAACCCCCCAACCTGTTTTACAGTTTTACATCAGCAGAGAAACATTTTGTTATTCGTTTTATGATTGTGGGCATTTTTGGTACATTCAGGCTCGCTTGAGCATTGAGATGGTGATGTAAGTAGTGATGCTGGGGAGCCGGATTAGCTGGTTGTCATACTTTGCCGTTTTTGTTAGTTTTTGTTTAAAAGGGATTTCAAAACGCGGCTTTCTGTAGTGCTCATGAAACCTGAAGTGCTTTAATAGGAGTTCTGTGGTCTGTAGCTGTGAGCGATCTGAAACATGGACAAAGACGGGGAGATGGAAGAGAAATCTAAGCCAGAGGCAGTCTAGTTTGAACAGCTATACAGACTCGCCTTAAGTGCACCGGGCAGATTTTGGGGTGTAAAAGAATGAAAGCGGTAATTCTCACCTGGCGCTGGTTTTTGTTATAGAAACAAAAAGGTTGCTTTTTTTTTTCTTTGCAGAAAATTTAAGAAAGTTTTTGTTATTCTACTGGAAGCACTTGTTAGCAAAATCGAACGATAACAATGAACAATTATGAATGAACAGTACTTTCAACTGTAATTGAAATTGTGTAATGCCCTTCAAAATGACAATTCCAGTTGTTGTTGTTGTTGTTCAGGACATTTTTAAAGGAAGAAAAACAAATTTTTGAAAACCACTTTTTCATCCGCTTCAACTAGTGCCTGAGTGAAGTGCTGTCTTCTCCCCTCGCATAGGTTTCAGATGGAGGTGTGGGTGGTTGCAGATCAGTAATGATTTACAAATAATAAGTGGTGGAATGAACAAATCAATAAATCAGTAGATCTCTGGATATTTGTGAGGCAACCTTATTTTTTATATTTATCTGGGTCTTTTATTTGTTTTCAGCTCTCCAAGGCAGGAGCAGGAATCCCAAATTATCCAGGGGGTTAGGGGGCGCAGTGCCCCTGAGCCCCGAGCCCCATAGCAGAGGTAACGTATTCAATGGCCTGGGGCGAGTGGAGGAGAGGAGCGGCCCTGCTGCATACTGATGGCAGGGAGAGAAGCCAGTAATTGGAGCTGCAGAGGAGAGGGGAGAGGGGGGCAAGCACTGGGAGATGATGGCTTTGTTTTCTCTCTTCCTGTCTGTGCTGCTCAAACTCCTCCTCCCAGGCCTCGCTCTCCCTCACACTCACTAAGTAGAGATATGGAGAAATTGAATAGAGATACTTGCTAATTGGTCTCTTGCTGCTTGCTTAAAGGACCATAGACATTCTTTTTCATTTGCCTATTGAAACTAATAAACTACATCTGTCCGTGTGTGTCTCTGTGTGTGCGCCTGCGTATGTGCGTGCGTGTGTGCAGTTATTCAAGGATTACATGAAGCGCTGTGTTGTTCTAACAGGGAGGAAAAGAGGAAAATGTGAGGCATTGCTAATACAGTAGATTTAAAAATGGTTGTTATTGTTATTAAGACTGAAAGGAGAAGCCGTGCTCACCAAAATGAAAAAGAAATCTCAGACTAACCTATTTGTAATACCCTATCAAAGCTTGACGAGTTCATTTACTGCTTTATTTCACTCCACTGCCGTAGAACATATGCACTGCGTTCATGAAAGCCAATTTAAACCCTGTGCTGCCTGATATGATGTAAATTGGTAAATACTATCCTAATCAGAGCACATCACAGTTAATTAAGAAAATTACTTTGACAAACGGTTTGAGACTGGTGTAGGAGCTCAAGCCAATCAGGCTCATTCCTTATGGTGGTGCTCCCTCATGTGGGTAGGGAACGGTGAGAGTGCTGTTACATACATTGTCGAACATCGCTATCAAATCGGCCAGGAGAGAAGCGGATGCTTTTGGCGAAGTAAGTCCCACAGCACCGTCTGTTGACATTGTGAAGTGGTATGATATATGCAGGCAAATTAACTAAAAAAGAAATAATAATTTTTTAAAAATGGAGAAGAAGTTTGTTGTGGCGACATGTTCGAGTCAGCCCTGCTGGCCAGTTGGCCCTTAAACAGGTTGAAGTCCACAGGTCACAAGAAGGACACAAGCAAAGTGAAGCTCTCATTTCCTGTCAAAAGCAGCGCAGACAGATTCTTTCCAAGGCATCAGTCGCAGGCTAATTGGGCCCCGGTGGGTGACACTGCAGCATCATAAATAAAACAAACACAGTTGTGGTGTTTCTGCCACTGGACTCTTTAAACCTTCATCACAGAATAAGCGGTTCTGATGAAACACCCAGCCTAATTACTCTGGTACAGAGCTGTTATCTTTTCTGCCTCGTGTAATTGATCCTCTTTTTTTTTTTTTTTTTTTTCCTGAATGCATTTATGTTTTTAATCAGAAATGAGAGCATGCATTGCCTGAGAGCTTGAAGACCTTGTAGGAGCCGATAATTAGCTGCTGTGGTTAATGGGCCTAACTGTGCTTGTGTGCTACATGACTCTACGGTGTCATAATGTGGCAGAGCTCAGAGGAGACAGTGCTCAGGGGTGATGCACGTGTGATTAGTCTCCTCACTTCACCAAAGCCCTTTTCACACCTTCACTTTGCAGTCAGAACCACGAACCTCTGGTGTAGAAAATTACATATCTTTAACTGCACTCACTAATCAAATGTGCTCTCTGTGAACCTCTGACTGATCCATGACCAGTGTTGGGTTTTAATAGTTTTTTTTTGTTCTCTGAAAAAAGGACTAAAATACTGAAACACACAAGTCTTGTACTTTCAAAGTGTTACGACTCAGCACGGCAGAATGTAATGTGCTCCCTTTAATATGTGTGTTGCGTTCATGTGTTTGTATAGCAGCATGTGTGCTAATTTAGATAAATATACAGCTTGCCCTGGGCCATGAATTAGAAAGCAGGCTAATATTGATATACTTTGAATCTCTTGCTTCTTTTAAATTCACAATGAATCAAAATACATCAGCTGCCCACCTGGCATATTGTGTGTTCTTCATTCTGCTCGGTGTCCTGATGATTTCACTTTGTTATTCAGCCAGTGGCTCCTTCCTTGGGACCATATATTCATATTCATTCTGAACCTATAGAATGTGTCAAATAGAGGTGTCCTAATTGTGTCCTTGATGAAAGGCTATTAATATTGAACATTTTCACGTTCACCCGTGTACCAGTGCTGAGGAAATGTGTTTTTCCCCCTGTTTTTTTTTTTTCTTTCTCCAAGACAAAAAAACAGATCTGTTCATATCTCTAATGATACCTGATTCCCCAGGGGTTAGCGGCGAGACTAGCGGTGGCTTGAGCAGATTCATCAAACAAAATATGGTGCTCTTTCCTCAGGAGGCTGAGAGTCACATTGCGTTATATCACTGTTAATTAGAACGAAATATGCAGTTCAATTATTCTTTGTATTGTTTCCTGACGCGCGGGCTTGTGCTAACTATAGAGCACTGATGTAACACCAAATGTTAGAAAGCTTAACACTTATTTCCGCTCATTTTTTTTCTTTTAACAAAACTGCAGTGCTGCTTTTTTTTTTCTCACACACACACTTCCATTCCATTTTTCAGCATAACAAAGTGACCCCATAACTATTCCAAACAGTGACTGTAAAACCAAAGCGTTTATTGTGTGAAAATTCTTGTAGCTCTTCTAAGCAGTGCTGTCATGATACTGGCAGCAACTGGCCTGATCGGCTGGGTAGCCGGGTGGCTCACTTGACATTGTTTTTTGAAGCAGGCACTGGCTGTCCTGTGACCAGTGTCAGTATAGCACAACCTCTGATCCAGGAACAGCAACTGTCAGGCCCGCACCTGTACGGCACTGAGACCTTGTGTCCCCCTCCACGTCCACAACGCAAGGTTGTGCTTAGACATGCTTTGCATCTCATCGGCACTCATTGGCCCAAGCAATGCTCTCGAGACTGCCCATGATCCCAGCTGTTGTCTTCATTTTAATGCACTCTGAATAATATTAAAGCAGAATCAGTTGAATTTATTAATGCAGCTCGCCCCTTGGAGAGATGCTTTTAAAGGCCAATGATTTAATTTCAGCTCTTAAAGGCCATCTTCAGTTCTTGATGCTATAAAGAATTATGGCTTTTGCCATCTCTTAACACCAGCGTGTACTGTGGGCCACAAAATGAATTATTAGTAAACTGGAGCTAGTGCAAACAGCTGCTATTAGCGACCATTTTTCTCTCTGTTGTTATCTCACTTACATTGCCGCCCGTATTCCCAGAGACGACATCAGTCCTGGTTACTATAATTTATGTCTTTCATCAGGAGAGACTAAAGAAATGTGCCAGCTAGTTAAGGCGCAATCTGGAGGAAAACAGCTCAAGGTGGCTACAGCATCATTTTAAAAACTCCCAATGCAGTTTCATGTAGACGTGTTAATATACACTGGGCTAAACAGTCGCTAACTGTATTAACATCAGTATGTTCTGCGTTGTGTTTTACAACTGAGCTGATGCACAACAGGTCATGTTTCATTTGGTGCATTGGCGTGTTCTGTTTAGAGGCAAATCGTAACCTCTGCCGTAATAATTTAGGCCATTTGGGAATTGCAGAGCAGCCAGTGATCTCCAGTGATGATCTGCTTCTCCGGTGGTACAAAGAGACCAAATAACACATGCACAAGCGCTTTAACACATGCAAGTCAACGGAGAGCGCTGCTTTTGTTGGTTTTTCCTCCCGTGCGCATTATGTCTGTCAGAGGGGAGGTCAGAGAACCTTAACAGCATTGTAACAGTAACAATTACTAAGGATTTGTTGAGAACACTGGCTTATTTAAATGAGTTTTGTGTTCTGTTTTGTTTTTTTCCTCTATGCATCTCCTTGTAAAGCAACACAGAACTGCGACAAAGGGTGCAGTGTTCGCTCTCCCTCTCTGCACTTGGTAGTTTGACGCCCGCTCCAGGGCTGAACATCAGAAGAGCGGCTGCTGAAAAAACAGGTTGTATGGGTCCTTGCACACAGCCTGCCTGTGGTGCTGCCTGAAGGACTGCCATGGAAACAAGGAGTGTGACAGGCTCTGGGGGGATCCGCCACAGCTGCAGGCACTTCCTTTTTGACAGCCTGATGAAGACATCACTGCCACACCATGCACAACAACAACTACTACTGGAGAAAGAATATGATCAGACAATGTTAACTGCTGTGTGGCTGAAATGTTCATTAGCAGGCTTGTAAAACATCCAGGGATTTTCCCCACCGCATTCAGGGACCATATTGCACAGTGACTTCCTCTGCAAATATCTGCAACTGTCCCAGGAGAAAATATACTGATAAATAATTCCTTAAATATGATTACAACACTTTGAAGAGGGGCTTAGGTGTGTTTGTGTGTGCGTGCCATATGTGCATATAAGTAGAGAGCATGAGTGCGCACCGGTGCATGCAAAGTAGAATCAACAATTGTTGAATCCCTGTCAGACTGTTCGGTATGATCCACTGAATATGAATGATACGGGGTACATCCAAGTCCACAACCTCAGTGCCACAGATTCAAAGATTTGACAGCTTGGAGGCAGGCAACCATAGTCCCTTAGGACCTCTCGTAACTGGAAGAATTTATCTTTATAATAATATATATGTCAAATGACACATCATTTCAACTAAGTGCTATTAACCAAAGCGATGACTTTAGATAAACTGTGTTGTTTTTGGCCCCATATATGTCACATTCTTATTTTCACTTGTTCTGTCAGATATTTAGATGAAATCCGGTTGTTTGCTGTAATGTCTCTTAAAAGTACCCTGGGAGTGTTGCTTAATTGGTTTCACCTCTTGGGGACGTTTCATCGGGTTTTGCATTGGATCTGCTTGTAACCCCCCCTTACACACCTCCCCGCGATGCCCTCCTCTCAGCACAGCCAAAACCAGCTTCCCCCCCCCCCCCCCCAAACACCCCCCCACCCAAACACACCCAAGCCCCAGTGGAGCCAAGAATGTAGGAGGGTTTCAGCCAGTGTGTGGGATTTAGCTCGTCAGAAGCTCAGGGTCACCTCCACACCCTCTCACTTTGAAATGGACCCCTGGTGGCAGCTCCTGGGAGAGCCCAGTGATGTCTCTATCAGCCTGTCAAAAGAGATAGCCCGGGGCTCCACCAGGTCCCCCTGAGCCAATCAAACTCTTCACAAAGCACAGATGGATGCTCTTTCACCAGCGTGCTACTCCTGAGGAGGAGGGGTGGGAGGGAGGGAGGGGACCCGGCCGTGATGCTCAGTCCCCCAATTGGTTAGAACAAACTTCCATTGCTGGAGTCCACTCCTCAGTTCAGCTCAACTTCAATTATAACTATATATTGTATTGTATATTGTGAAAGAGAGTATCTGCCATTTATCTAGTGGGCAAAGAAGGAAATACTACTATTTCTAGTTTTAATTTCCTCTTATGTACTCTCATATATTCTACAGGATGCAATTATTTTGAAGAACAGTTCTTTAGTCACTTTGTGAAACATTTATGTGAGCAACATAAATAAGAAGAAATACTGTTTTGCACAATCAAAAATGATCAAAGATGCCAATCGATCATTTTGCGTATTTAAAATTAATATGCGCGGGAACACTGAGAGATGATACGCTATATCCCTTGACTTTGAAAAACTGTTGCGGGAATACAGATGGAAAAACAGAGTACGTGTGTGTGTGTGTGTATATGTGTGTGTACGTGTGCAACCATTAGATAGGCCAGGTGATTTTAGTGGAAATATAAAGCACTAAGTGCCGGGGATGGAGAGAGTACTCTCTGTGAGATGAGCTCTTTCTCTCTCATCTGGACCCTGTTATTGTGAGAAGGCAACAAAGCAATACATTAGGAAGCACACTGGAGCCACACAGCTTTGATGTGAGCTTGGTAACCAAGGCGCAGCAGTGGCCGGTGTGTGAGCGCCGTTTCAATGGCTGTGTTGTGTAATCAGATGTGTTTACTGTGTATTCAAGTAAAGAAGTGGTGTAATCCATGCTCACAAGAGTGCAGTTATTGGAAAAAAAACAAGAACTCAAACTGATCAAGATTCTTTATTCAGGATTCTTGCAGATTCTCCATTTGATGATGCAGACACGATGCTAGGAGGTAAAACTTGCACGTGAATTTAACAGGAAACACAAAAACTTTACTTAAGCCAAGCAAGTTGGAAATAATACATTTCATGACTATATTTGTTTCTGAGATAAAATTAGGAGTGCTTGTAGGATTACGTTAAATAAAGCAAATCTATACCACAAAAAAGATAAATTCAGTACTCTGTCCTTAATATTTTAAATATAAACAAAAAATATTATTTCACCACAGTTATTTAAAATATATGTGACCTTTAGTTAAATGAACATATAAAGAAAAAAAGAACATTGCAGTGGTTTGTTAAGTTTGTATTTTCTTTTCTTTAAGGCAAATTTCTCAGTTTTACCAAAGTCGAAAAAAAGCCCCAGATGCTTTTCATTCCTTTCTAAATTATATCCAAAGATGAAGGCTGAGCCTCGCAATGCTCTCTTTTCTTTACCTCCAAGCTTGTGATTGACAGCGCCATGTGCTGCCCTCCTAGCGGCTGCAGTTCACAGCCCCTGTCAGGGGGGTGGCAAACACACAAGCCAGAGAGCGGCTAGCTGCCCCTCAGCAGCAGGGAGCAGAGTTAGGGTGGTATGATGGGGTGCACGGGGTCAGGGGCTCTGCTGGCACTGGAGCATTGTTGTCAGGTGGATTGCATCATGCCACATTTAGAAAGAGACCAGCCTTTCATCCAGCGTGTCCGCGGAGCTTACTTTTTCTTCCGCGCCTGGTTCTGGCTGGTGGGCGCTCTCAGCACACTGTACTGCACCTGTAAAAACAAACAGGAGTTTGGTCAGAGGCAGGTAATCCGAGCTCAGTGGAGCGCACGGTAATGGCTCCCCTGAGGAGAGCTGGTGCAGGGGAAAGCGAGGCAGGCTCGCCTGTAATGAATCATTTTTTAAACACAGGAGCAGAGGGGATTAATCACAGGGAGGAAGGATTTGAAGAGTCAAGGGTTCTGTACCAGTGAACGCCCCCCTCATTCTGCACCACAATCACAATATTAGAAACAGACATCAACTGCTGAGATGACCTGCCAGCCAGGCCAGTGAGGGAGTTGCGAGCTGCATAATCACTCAGTGTAAGTTATGTCCTCAAAGAAAACTTTGTAAGTGTTTAGTGTTGTTTAAGCTGAGCGCTACCAACACAAGTTGATGTATAAGTTTCTTTATGGCTTTGCAAACCTCGGCGTGACTTTAATTTCTCCGGGCTAAAACTGGACCTGAAATGTGATATTTGAACTTAAGACCTTGTTCTTTCTCCTGGCTACATATGTAGTGTTAAACTCAAGGAACTCAACTCATGTTACACACTTTCTCATCCATAAATTCCCGCATGTGCTTGCGAAATAAGAATCGGGTTTATTCGGACGCTAATTTTTGTCTTTTTTTAAATTACCACCAAAATTCCCATCATATGCCAAAGAGGGCCGATCATAGGGTAAGCTGAAAAGACAAGTTGGAATTTGAAAACTTGCTTTGAAGCTTGCTCGCTGAGCTCAAACAATACGGTGAATCTGTTGAATAAAGGTAAGAACTCTATGCTAATTAGCTGCTCTCCATTATTAGAATGGGAGATGGAATGTGGGAACAAAGTGACTGCCTCCTGCATCAGAACATGAAACTGTCCTCAGAACTGACAGATGCTTCTTATTTCAAGACAGACACTGTGTTGTCAGAAGTCCCCGTTTGAGGCGGACTTTGTAGATGTGCACAAGCACTAATTGCCAAGTCACATTTGCAAGAAAGACAGGAGTCAATTTTCCTCCTTTGTGGTCTTCTGTGTCCACACCTATCTGAGGATTGAAGTTCTAAGTCAACAAAAAAAACAATATGTGGTTTATTGTTTTTGGGTCTCCTGTGTATATGATGTTAAGGTTATTTTTCACAGCGCATAATGGAACGTACTTATGATTAATCTTAAGAGTGTTTTGTTTCCTTTTTTTATGACTGAGGCTATTTTCAAGATGTAGTTCCTCTTTTAATCCAGGCTAAAAAAAAAAACAGGGAGAAAAAAAAGTATTGTTTCTATGGGATTTGAAAATGAGTCAATTTCAAAGCTCAAATAGTGTATCCCAATGGGGGAAAAAGACATACAAAGGATTCTGAATCAAAATGTATTCACCACCTTGTTTTGCCAACTCAGTCAGCCAAATCTCAAACAACACAGGCTCCCTCCAACATCACAGAGAAGTCAGCAATGGCTTGCTGCAGAAGGACATCAAGGGTGCAGCTGAGAAACAGACTAGGGTGAGAGTGCCTTGCCAGATCCAGACTGTCAGGATTTCTCGCTCTATTCTGTCTGGTGAGTTACCTGCGAGATAAAGGCATTGTGTGGCACTTCATTTCCTGGCTAAGCAAAATCCTCAGTCAGAGAGCGCCGAGCACCCAGCGCCACTTATAACACCCTGACAGCTCCTCTCAGCTCTGTGATGTAAATGCAAATGACATATCAGCCATGGCTAATATGTAATCACATATGGCACCCAGCAAGTCGACTGGGGCTCGCAACTACATTAATTGACTCTACCACCCTGAAGTGACTGGGGCCACATCAGAGTTTCTCTGCTGACACAACAGCCAGACACGTCAGGAGCCCTCTCTGTCGGCATGCAGCCAATCACTGGCTTTTATGTCACAGCGCTTCAATCAGCCGTGCAAAATTGCTAATAACGGACAAGGCCTCTGCAATATGGCTGAGGAGAGATCTGAGCATCTCCTTATTCGGGCAATGCAGCAGCTACACGGAGTTGCACTGTGGAATAATTGGGCCAGGCCCGCTTTAAAGGCGAGTGTCCATTAATAATCAAACAAAGCCAGAGGATATATCTCTGCAACACTTGGGAATTCTGGTACAGCAAATAATGCGGACATCTTCAGGGAATTCTCTCCATATCTGTATGTAAAATTGGACCTTACCTTTTGAACATCTGAAGGCACCCTCTTGAGGAAATCCAGTATTTCATTACTGTCGATACTATATGGGTTGCGCAGCTTCTTGGTAAATTTGTTAATGCCTGTGAAAACGGGAATGCATTATTAAATAAAGCTGTCGTACAGGACACAAGTTTCTATAGTTTTATATAGTTTTGTACTGTAAATAACACCTATAATAAAAAACAGTTGTGCAACTCTATCAGTGCAGAATTTCCCTACCTTGTTTAAGTAATAGCTGAAAAAGAACATGTGCAAGAAGGGTGTCGCTGTTGCAGTAAACAGTGTGTTAAGTGGATGAGTTGTACATAAGGAACATTATTCAAATATGATCTTACCCTTTATTAACAAAGTTTATTTGTAATTATTAGAAGGACTCCTGACCACATTCGCAGTGTGTGCTGCATCCAGTTTATCAAATCACCAGTAGAGCAGGTGGTGTACAACGATTTTGAATCAGCAGTAGACGCAAATCACTTTTCAGAACCTCAGTGCCAAATGGTCTCCCCTTTGACATCCTAGGATGTTATAGTAGAACTCTCAAAAACAAATGCTAAACATCTTCCCGACTGAACCCTGTAGATTCTTCCACAAAGGGTAATAATGGTCTCTGGATTATACCAGGAGACGCAACTTCCAAACAGCAGTATTACCCTTCGACATATAAATTACTATTTACTATTTATCTCAGTGTGTAAGTTGGAAGACTGTAATGGTGTCACATACGCACACATCAGAACAGGATATCCAGGAAGTAAAGTTTAAAAAAAAGCAGGAAGTTTAAAGGAGATAGCGTCAAAATTTTATGGGAAGAAAAGTTTTTTTTTAAAATCACAGATCTAGGCACGTCTGACATTTAATGGGTGTAAAATTGTGCATTAACTAATCAATGACAAGTGTTTATCAGTCATTCAAACAGTATTTATTAACCATTCATTAATCGGTTATAATGTTTTTGAACATGCATGCATCAGGTCGTTGTAAAATCACAATAAAGATGATTCAAAGATCAGTTATTAACCCATTGGCATTAGTAATTTTATAAACAAGTGAAAGATTATGTAACAACTTTAGCTTTAGCTTACTAAAGCATCTGAATCTCATTTAAGAATAAAATATTTAATTACCCACAAATGTACTATTCATTAATAGTAGTTACAAAGTGTTAGCAGTTACTTTAATTTGAACTATAGGTACTCGGTTATAACAACTTTTTTCCACTTTTGTTTGCTTCAATATGATCTTTTTGTGTACATCTATATTTACTTTACAAATAGTTCCATACCACAGAGGGGGAAAAAAAAATCTCTTGGGTCTTGTAATGGGACCATTATATTCACAGCTCAGTACTGCCTGTACCTCAGCATGCAGACAAAGAACCTAAGGACTTAAATATGTGCAAGAAACTTGAAAGGCTTGCCTTGCAACCACAGAGATGGGGGTTAACTGGGAAGGCAGAGGAGTGTCTCAGACTGTGTGTTTTTTGTTTGATATGGTGGTTTTTTGGTATTGATTGTGTTGAAGGCAGTGTGGAAGTACAGTGGTTGTGGGCTTACAGCTGGAGGAGGAGAGCCTGTTAAGGGCAGCATATCTCCCTGACCACTGAGATGACGGTCTATTCTCTATGACTATAGCAGATAATGAGAGGCTAGACCAGGAGCCTACAGACTGCCCAAGGACATCATGTATTATATACAGCTTGCTACTCTACCTCTGCTTTGTTTTCACACAAACCCTCGGTCATACCTCTGCTGGGCTCTGCTACATCAGCCCACACTGGGCAGAGCAAACCTCTGCAGCTGTCTGATCTCTGTGCATTTGCAGAGGTGTTGAGATGGCATAGTTCTTAAATTAGTGTACTTCATTAAATCATGGATTCACAGTTAGGAAGACGAAAAGAAGTTGTGTTTTGCAAAGATGATATAGGTATATATTTCTTTCTATAATATTTGTAGAGATATTTTTGGTTTTATATATATGTATATATGTATAAATGGATCAAATAACAAAAGGTATTAAGTATCTTTTGTGAATTAAACATGCTTGCGATTTTTCTCCACATGTGGTACTTACCCCATATCAGTACAATGTATCGCAGTGGGATCAAATACAATAGCGCTGCTGCCACAAACAGCACCAAGCAGGCCAAGCATGACAAGAATGGGACAGACCAGTTGAATATGCTGTAAAAAGAATAACATGTCCAGTTAAGTTTTATATATACACTACAACAATAAAATGTTAGTAATTTAAATGTATTATGTATAATAAAATCCAGATATTTGGCAGGTAATTATGAAATAGTCATATTACTTCTTAACTCGCTCCCCGATGTTTGCAATCTCCTCCAAAACGTTCTGGACAGCCAGCACTACTTCCTGCACCATATATATCTTGTCAATCAAACCCTTTTTTCCGGGTTCCTAAAGTGAAACAAAAAAAATGCACAGACACTGATGAGGTACACTGTATGTCAATTGTTGGGCAGAGTAGACAAAGACCAGTTTATCTCTGCTGTGCTATTATGTGTGATTTATCTATTGAATGGCCCGTAATGAGCAAACACTGTACATCTTCAGACTATGCTTTTGAAGATGAGACAGACTCGGCCATCCACATAACAGCTTCAGAGCACTGAGAGATTTCAGCTTTTGTCCGTCACACACAATGGAGCTGTTGCACAAGTGCAGCACAATCAAGACTCTCCGGTAGATGAAAAGTACAGAAAATGGCCATCTGCAATCAGACAGACTAGACGACCTAGACAAGAAGTGCAGGGGCCTCACAACTTAGGAGCGATTTTATTCCAGGAACCTGCACAGGACGAGTCTGAACACGTTTTGCTTCCTAGCCTATCCTAACATTCTCAAAAAAACAACAAAAAACACACACACACACACACTTCAACCTGCTTAGAACACCACGCACGAATATTATCACAACCATCGCAAAGCGCGCTATTTGCTTTTATGCATTGAGATAATAAACAAGGTGGAAAAGCAATAAGTCAGAACGAGAGCGGATTGGGCTGTTTGTCTTGAAATGAAGCAAACGTGATTGCATCAAACTTGGAAATAATGGCAACTGTGAAGCCTTCCAGGGCAGAGAAGTAGACTAGAGATAACACGAGTAACACAAGCTAAAGAGGGCTGAGGAGCCTCACATCAAAAGGAGGAAATAATGACAGGAATGATGACAGAGAGAAGTGTGGGAGAGGGAGAGTGAGAAGGGGGATGAGAGTGTTGGGGGTGGGGGTGGTTGGCTTGCTCTAATGGACCCTAACAGGAGGCTTGAGGATGTCTATATGTTTGTGTTACAAGTCAGCTGAAGCAACAGCCAGTGTCCATTGACAGGGCGCAGACAGAGTGCCTTTATCAGAGCTTCATGAGGCAGCCCCTGGGAACACGCTGTCTGCCAGCACAGAGAGACTCCCCACTGCTGGGCCCACTCTCCTCCACGAAAGGCGCAGGAAGAGAGCAATTCCCACACTAGCGGAGCCTCCCCCACTGGGCTCCGATCTGGACAGACACTGAAGGCCTAGCACTGTCCAAAAAAGGAAAAACTATCACAAATATGCTTTCTGTGAGATTAACATCTCACGGTCTCATTATGAGGAAAGACGACTATCTGTGTGCACGCTTCGTTTTTGCTCTCCCCCCTCACTGCACCGGGAAACAGAGGAAACCATCCTGAGTGTCTTTTACTCCACATCAGGTGTTAGTTGAGCTGACTGGGGACGCTTTCAAGTTTATTTTGAAGGCGCGGAACATCTTCAGAGTTTGCTAAAAGCCATTACGAACCGTGTTGGTAAGCTCCTGCAGGACTTAGACAGCCACACATCAAATGATAGCTCATTTGATATGGAGCCTCGTCAGTTAGGCATTCCTTTCCTTATTTCCATTTAAACTTGTTTAAGCAGCCCAATTACATGACTTGGAATTCAAATATATTACAGTATGAGATACGAAGCATTATTTATCTACAACGGATACGCACGCAAGGTAAATCTAGGCCCCAAAAGAAAAAAGAAAAAGAGAGAAAACCATATTGGCTTTCATTTCTAAAAGAAAAAGCAGACAAATAGATGTGCTCTGAAGTATGCATCAAGAGGCAGAGCTCTCGTGATTATCATTATTCATCTGCTTTAAGATTCCTGAAATCCTCCATCTCCTTAGCGACCAAAACTGAAGTCCTTCCTACATTAATCATGTGATGATATTCTTTGTTCATTTCTCTTTTAAGCATGTACTTGAGCGCGAAGAAAACAAATAAATAAAAGATCTCCCTCTTAAATGGGAAAGGATGGCTGAACTGGGAATGGACTAAACGAGGCCTAAATGTCTACTGATTAGAAAACCTGTGTGAAATCATAGTCTCATTTCAGATAAAATTGTAAAAGCTTCCTTTTAAGGTGCTGTAATGGAGAACCAATTTGATCTCCCACACAAAGGTAAACATGCTCTCACAGACATGTGGAGCTATCAAAAGCTGGGGGGGGGGGGAAGCTCATTTAGCATCATTTTAATTAGAATAAACGGTGCCAAATTTGAATTCTCAGACTGAATCTTTTTTTTTCTTTTTTTTTCCTGACATGGATACAAAATCTCTCTAAACAAAAAACACCTGCGTTCCTGAAACAAGCTAACAAACAATTTGCTGAGATAGGGCTTTAATGTAATGTTGGGTCCACATGCAGCACGACGTGCACATCACAGATCACGACATGGGCAGTCTGTCTGGCTGGCGTGCTCAAGGAGACCCAGCGGTGAATGTGGACTATCGGGTGAGTGATGGAGTAACCCCGCAGCCCAGTCTAGCACCCCCACAACCACCTCCTCACCCCCCCCCCACCAACTCCCCTGGGCTGGGTTCTGCGAGCAAGTCAACCTCAGACTTGGACGCGGGGGTGTACAGGCTGTTTCCTCTTCCCTGTTCGTTTCTGTTGGAGATCTATGGACTTGTTTTGCCTCTCTGTTTCTTTATGTTATGATTAAATATTGTCTATGTGCTCCATTGATACCTAAGGCCAAAGGGAAGTCACTTTGGCCACACATAATTTGTAAGCCCTCTCCTTCCCTGAGGACAGATTTGTTCACAGGCAGGGAATCTGTTCTGTATTATCCTGCTGTAATGCTGCCTTGCCTTTCGTCTCTCTTTAACGTCATGCCTTCACATTCTTGCCGCTCTGACTGAGGTTTACATATTTCCTTCCTCAAGGGGGAAAAAAGAGGGGGAGATAAAAACATATTTGAGTGGTAATCATAACCTTCTCAGAGGGAAAAGAGACTGTGGGGAAAAAGTGAGGCTTTGAAGTCATCAAATTTAACACTGATCACTCTTTAACCCCAAATATTTTTAAAGAAGACTTTGATAGGGTGTGTAAAGCTACACTGCTTGATCTAACTGCATGATATCGCATTCAAGTGACAGCAAGACCATAACAAGACTTTCAAATAAGCCACTTTAAATTAAAGCTGACAGCTTAAAACAAACATGGGTGACTGCTTAATTAGTAAATGAAAGGAGATATTTCATTTCCTCTGAGTGTGAAAGGGCTTAGAAGGCTCATGGAAAAACCTTTCAAGAAGCTTTAAGAGGTGAAGGCTGAGTTTGCAAACACATGGTGTATATATAGAGAATCATAAACCAAAGCAGTTTGTGGGAGAAAAAAAGAGACATTTCTCGCTTGTGTGTTGAAGTTTCAAGGTGAAACCAATAATGATTTTTCTGACCTCGTAATGTAATGATGATTTGGTCAATTCAGTTCCCAGTTCAATGTGGATAAAATGCTCTCAGCGTTGCCGCTGTTTGTTTAAGCCTCGGTTTGCCTGTTAGTAGCTGTGATAGGAAGTGTGGGTTTTCCACTTTGTATGTGCAGACATATCACACGAGTTTCATCTGTGAATTAGCCCGTCCTTTCAGACAGGATTTGCAGGATGTGCCTGTGTTTTTAAACAAAGCTGGCTTTTTTTTGTAGCCCCTGGTTATCACAGCAGAATATATTGAGCACATTATGGATATGAATCCTGGGCCTAGACACGCAGCACAGGGGTCATTGCTTGGAGGCTTTGCGTTAGTTCCACACTTCATTGCCATAAAGCAATAATACACATCCCTGTTAACTTTTTTCCCTTCTGTACTAAAAAAACAGCGGGTTGAGTATAATTGAATATTATCTGCTGTGGGAAGTATAATTTTCAGGCTACTTAAAGATTTCCTGTTGTTCTGTTTTTCAAGCGATGTCATTATTATTTATGATTTCTCACAAAGGAAAAGTGAAGATAAGTGATAACCTTTTGGGGTGTGGTATGTGTTTGTTACTGTATCCCGTTCTAAAAGATCATACTCAGTGTAACTTCTCCCTTTAGAAAAGGATGACATAAGAAAATCTACTTATTTTGTCCCCAAAAGCGGACTCGAAATCTACCCTAATGATGCGGTTTGGATTTGTAGAGTGCTGCAGAAACTCTGTGCAATGCATTCAGGATTGATACTGAGCGCCCAGAGGAAGAGAACAAAGAGCTTTGTGCTACAACTGTTTCACAGACTTTGAATGCATGAAAATATGGAAAAGCGCTTCAGAGAGCTGTCATTGTGACTATGCTAAAATACTGACTAGGACCCGTGTGGCTTTTTTATTTTGTCTGAATATTTCCTGAGAAGAAATTTGCAAAAGAATCACAGCTATTTGGTTGAATCGGGTTTGTCTCTGCCACAAGCATGCACGCATCGCCATGTTTGATTTAACCTTAGTTATTCAGAAAAAAATATTTAAAGGATTTTTGCTCAAGCCGTTGTGTAAAATCACAGTGAAATGTTAAAACAGCATGCGCTAAAATATGTATTTACATTCATAGTGAAACTGAGAGGAAATAGCATTCTAGCAGAACAAGTTATCCCTTAAAATGCAAGAAGGAGACAACATAAAATACCTTCTCGTCTTCCTCCTCGTCGTCACCTATGGTCATGTTCACCTAAGAGAAAATAAAGGGTAGAGGGTGAGTTCCAACGAATGGGACATGTGGGCACTGGAGCATTTTTAACAAACACCTAGTAATGAAATTTTCTTTGAGTACATTCACCCCTATTGGGAGAGGCTTGTTTCCATAGAGACTGCATCACAGGGGTGACCTCACACAAAAGCAGAGGTGAAAAAGGGCCTTCCTCACAAGAGCACTGTCACACCAAAGCAATCTCTTTTCTTCACAACATAAGCACACAGAAAAACAGAAAAGGAAAGAAAAAACACATTTAATTTGGATGTTGTTGCCTAGATCACTTTATATCAAGTCATCCCTGACCCCTCTGTGGTGCGCGCTGTGGCATTGCCTGGGCACAGAGTTGTGTCATTGCCGGCCAGAGGGTCACATGGGGGTGACAGAGGCTCCACACTGGATATGAGGTTGATCCTGGGCTTTAACATTGCCCAGGGATGGCATCTTGAGCCAGCAGCCATAAACACAATGACTGGGACAGAGATTTCGCTTTGGGGAGGGTGCGTGAGGAGGCCAGGCCCCTGGCTGGCCAGTGAGAAGGCTTACAACACAGTGAAATTGGGGGGCAGTCAGAAGTGTGAACAGCATTAACCTTCACAAGCATGTGTAGGGCGAGAATAATTTCCATAAGACTAGATAGAGAAAAGATAACACTGTTGAAAGACCTACAGTCTTCCACCTACAGATGTGGACAAACAATATCAGCAGTCTGTAAGCTGCATCGCATATTCATAGTCACTTCATTTGAGTGGCTTTTTGCTGCTTGAGGTTTTGTATTTGGAGACAACATAGAAACTAATGTTACTAGCTATGAGCTGCATACAGTGGAAAGCTGCCACAACTGACTGTAGTGTTGGGGAAGATATTTTTTGGGGAGTGGCTCAAAAAGTAATGATTTATGTTGCTGTATTTATGCCCCATGTGCACCAAAGGAAATTAATTCCTTCCACCGCTGGGTTAAAGGGACAAATCCCCCCTAAAAAAATTTACATATACACAAATTTACACATTTATCTCAGCTGTAGTCCTCCTTTATTCACAAATATTAATTCAGTGATAGTCTGCCTTCTTCTGAGTAGAATGAAACCAGATGGCACTTATCTCGAGTCTCTCAAAGCACCAAAAAATAAAATAAAGAACTATGCAGCAATGTCTCTTTCCGCACACCAGGACCTGGTCATTCAAAAAATCCAAAAACATTGTTCTTAGCTTAATGTGGAAACTGTTTTCGCTCTTACCAAACTATACAAACCAACCGTATCACTCACATGAGAAAGTCCGTCTACCCCTGGCGAGTTGCTTGTGCTGGTGACAGCACAGCAGGATGTAAACACAGTGTCCCCTCCCATTCCGATGTAATTTTAGCTGCTTGACTCTTTTGGTTGGCAGATGTAGATCGTAGAAAGAAAATAGCTACTGTTTTAAAATCTGCTCACAACAAGGTTTGTGAATCTTCACTCAAAAAAAAAAAGCTGGTTTAATTCAATGTAAATTTTGAAATGTAATTTTGCCACATAAGCACAAAGAATCATTTTTGGAGTGTTTTTGAGTAACCAGGTCACATTTTGTTCTTCTGCTTTGAGGATCTTGTGCCAAAAAGAAGGCAGCTTACAGGAGATAGCTCCAAAACAGGGCAATTCACACCAAAACAATCTACATGGATGAAGCACAGTGGAGGGCAGAGAGAAAAAATGTGATTGACTTTGAGATGAACTATCCATTTAACTTGTTACAAACTGTTGCACTGTAAAACCATGCATTTGACGAAAATACTGAAGTTACGAGTCCTCATCGCTTACCAGGTCTTGGTTGTAGCTGGCCCTTCCGGTTGAGAGCTGGAAGTAGTTCCAGCCTATGAGGAGAAGCAGGAAGAGGGGAAGCATGAAGAGTTCCCAGTGCCACACTGTCAAGAGGAAGATCTGAGGAGAGAGAACATGACAGTATAAAGCAAAGCACACAGCACACACCACTGTACCCTCACCCAGCTTTCAAATCTCAGCAAACCTTTTCACAGAACAAAATATATAATGGTTTTAATCACGTCCTAAATTTCTTGATGACAGCTACAGTACTAAGCTCGTAAGATTTACAGCCAGTGGCAACAGATTTTACCCCTGGCAGTTTGAAAGTAAAAGACATTCAACTTTTAATATCATGAAATCCTATTTGCAGTATACACACAAATAGCACTGTGCTGGCAGAGTGCCTTACTGCTGAACAGAAAGTCTGACATGGATAGGCATGATATGCTGCCTTTTAACATCCACATCAAATCCTCTTAGATTCAGAGACAGGAACGCTTTCTGACGAAGCACATATGGCAACTAGAAAAGCATTTGCAACATTTACCCCCTCCGTGGCAATGATACTGAGAAAAGCCAAGACCCCTGGTAGAAATAAGATGGATCACACTGAATGAGTAATCCCTCATAATTCTGTAAAGGAGTGGTGCTAAGCACGTTGCACAACACCCACTGCATTTCACAGTAGAGCACTAATTGGACGGCTGTATTTAAACCCATTTAGTGACAGCCTAATGAGTCTGCCTCCAACTGAAATGATCGGGAATGTTTGAGGGGGATCACACCAGCAGGTTGACATGGATGAAATCAAAAAAACTTTTAAATGTCCCCCACACGCTATATTAGATGTCCTAAAATGTAATAAAATGCGAATACGTGCCAGTGCACCCAACATGGCCCACTTTTATTTACCACAATTCATCTTGCGTATACCTTTTCTGTAATTAATGCTTCCTTTGCAAAAGTTACATTAGCTTTCACGTCCATTTCAAACGTAGTGTAACTACTATGTTGAACCCACACGACGGTCACAGTGTGCAGTCTAGGCTCAAAGAGCTGGAGGCTGCTTAGAGTATGAACAATATGTTCGAGTTAAGCTCGAGACAGGATGTGAAGCACTGAGGCCTTCAGGCCCCAATAGCAGGCCTGTAAACAGCAGACTGCTCCTGTCACAGCAACCATGCGGAGTCTGTGCATGTTGCTCTGGGGGGCAGTCTACCTATTGCCACACCAGGCCTAGGTTCAAACAGCCACCAGGGAAACGTGTACCGTGACTAATGCCGACAACACTGTGGCCCAAGAGCCCTGGGCTTCGCTACTGTACTGCTTATTATCCCCTCTATGCAACCTGGGTGGGAGGGGTGAGTGGGCCAAAGTGCCGTGCAGAAAGCAGTAAGATCACCAAGATGCAAAAAATGAACAATATAAGCAATATGTTATTGTTACAGCTCATTTGAATTACGTACACAAAAACAAACTAGAGCTGGTAAATGATTTTTTTTAAAAAGGTAAACAATGAATATGCATGATGTGCAGATATAGCTGCGCTACATCTCCTCTCGGTTATGAATAACTTACGTCATGTGTTGTCACCTGAGTTCCCATGAGGCAATCTAAAGAAATGCTCCCCTCACCCCAGAGGAATTCTGCTGGCTGGTGGACAGGTAGCTTGTCATATTCCCAGTATTTTCATTTAAAAAAAAAAAAGAAAAGAGAAAAAAGGGGGGAAGGGAGGGTGTGCCTGGAAACTGACACAAGCCCAGCAGGAATGTTGAACCTCCTTGCCCTCCCTGCAAAAGCTTCTACATTAACCACTAAAGTCTAATTGCTTGGTCTCTGTCTTCCTGTGCAAGTCAACAGAGGGAGCCAATTCATTTCCGCCCAGGGAGCCAGCAGAGAGAATCTGTCACAGGTATTCATAATCGCCCACTAATGCAAATTTCTTCTCACAGCGTTCTGGCTCAGTGGACAAGATAAAAGCCTACAGAAATACAATGCCTTGTGTCTAAACTGAGTGCTTAAATGAGGGTATAAACCAAAACTGTCAGAAATATCTTCTCAATTCCTCCCTCATGGTATGTCAACCCATGTGTTCAGGATTTACATGCTTTTTTAACACTAATAAAAACGCCGGAGAGAAACATCTGGGAGAGGCGCTCAGATTCCTTCACTCAGGTGCGCACACTGAGACTTGGCCGTCAGATATTCCGCAGTAATGAGAGGAGGCAGGGCTATTCCTTCCCCCTGTCTCCGCACATTCTACAGAGTTTCTGTGAAATGGAGACGGAGCTAATTCCCCACTTAAGTGGTTTATGTTTTATTAGCAAGCAGCTGAGTGATTAAAGGACATATTGGACAAAGTGCAGCCTTTCAAAAGTAAGTGTAAATTTGTAGGAAAATAATCTCGTTTTTAATTGCGTTCAGCTCCATTTCCGAGCCCAGCCGCATATTTTAATCGTCTTTTTGTCAGCATGACATTGCTAATATGTAGCACAAATACTTAAACGGTGATTTATTTCACCAAAAAGGACACAAAGCAGCAAATGAAAGCCAGAGTAGTAATAATTAATGATATACCTGGGCATTGCGGTTTACCCACAGCAAAATTGGATAACGAGCGACTTGTAATTGAACAAGTGTTGGTATGTATGTCTGGAAGGAGTGTCTCTAATGCAGGAAACCTCCCTTGACAAACACCATTTAGCTGAAAAATGTCTGTATGATTATGCACATGGTGCCTAGGGAGAAAAAAAAGAATGAATTAATAAAACTATTAGCACACGGTGGAGTAGATGATGGAGATGCACTCTCCTTAGCCACCTGTAAGCGCTTGGAGAAGGGGGCAACCCTGGGCAGAGCAATTCTGCCAGGAGGGTTAAGAACAGCCTGACAGATTTGTTTTATAGTGCCATTAATATGATTCCACTAAATGCATTCTGCGCCTTCTCATGCAGATCCCCTGGCCAGCAGAATCCAGCACCTAATAATAAAGCACTCAGCGATTAAAAGTGTGAATAAAATAACTTAAAGCTGAGCAAGCACGGTAGCTTCCACCACCCACACTCTCCCTGGAGAGGGAGAAGGGACTGTAGCAAGAACAAAGGGACAAAGACACCTTCTATATAAGTTTCTATCACTGTAAATTGATTAACAGGGGGTGGCCCGATCTACCAACCTAAACCACTGACTGGCAGATACACTGCCAGACTACCAGGCTGCCAAATGCTCTGTTCATGCAGACAGACTATAAATATAGACCTGATATCAGTATAAGATAAATAAAACTGTTGATAATCCAAATAAGTGTAATGTCACAGCACCAGGGCCTTCACAAAATCCTTATTGTTTCTGTTTAAAAAAATAAAAAATAAATAAAAGCTTCTTTTTTCCCCCTCCCCTCAGTGTGGTACATTTCAAAAATACCCTTATTTTTAAACTATGCACCAAGCAAAAACACAAAAGATTTAATCTTGGCTCTATCTTCACTATTTCTCTTCAGTTGCACTCCACTTGGAAAGCTAAACAAAGCGAGAAGAGCGCCAGCCAGCATTATGAGGGTCAGTCATGGGGGCTGTGGACGGATGCCAGATTATGTGAACATACAGTGAAAGAGTTTAAGACGGACTATAGGCTGCAGGGTTTGTGTCTGAATGTGTGTGGTAGTCTCTGTGTGTGTGTGTGTGTGTGTGTGTGTGTGTGTGTGTGGCAGAGAGACAGCAAAAAGGACATAATTGATATATGTGATTAATGGCAAAATATGAACGCTACAAATAGTAAAATCATAAAATTAAGTCATGAAAAAAAATCTTAGGAACTTTTACAAAACCTTGAATCATTTTTATTGTGACTAAAATTTTCCTCTTATGGGTGAAATCAAGGGCAGTAAAATGAATCTGAAAGACCTCAATTACAATACAAAAAACCCCAAACAAACAAAAATAAAAATAATGAATCAAAGGCATAAGTAGCAACTCGGCTCATGCGAGTCCTATTTTTTGTTTTCAGCTGAGCTGAAACAGAGTCTGGATGAGAGGGCTTATGTGGGGGACAGGCGCGGCAGGCTTTAAAGTAGCTGTAAATGCAGAGCAATGAGACATGTAATTTGTGTTGAGCTCGGGCCAGTGTGGGGACAGGCTTTCAGGGGGTGTCGGAGGCAGAGGAAGCACAGATAAGATTTCTCTTCAGGGCAGGTAGAGTGTGTGGGCAGCCATAGTGCTCTGAGCTAACGCTGAATAAATATTTCACATACCCTCAGCTCAAGTCTTATCGACTGAGGGGAGGGAAAGAGAGAGACAGTGAGCGTAAAAGGGGCTACCTTTGAAACAGGGAGCGATACGGTGGGGAAAAAAATCATGTTCCTCTTAAGCAGAGTGAAATCATTTGTGGGAGTTGCAAAGTGTGACACAATTAGGAACAAAATTTTTAAATAAGTATATACTAACATTATTTTACATACCTAAAGAAACAAAACTGACTGTTTTTTTTTTATATTATTTAAAATTAATATTCATTTTTCTTCAGGATAGGGTATAAATAGTACAAAGGTACCAATTTTAATTATAAATGTCCAAGTAAATAAAAACAATTACATTTCTTAGGAAAGCTCAAAACCTAAATATAGTGTTATACAGCGCAACTGACATCAAATCTGTGTGCAGTACTTTTTCAAAGTCAGACCCAAATGATTAGCATTGAATGATAAGCCTGTAAGTCTGCCTGCGCGGTACAATGCAATAGTGATAGCTCTTCATCAAAGCACTTATGAAGAGCAGCTGTGCAATGGGAGGCATTAGCATTTGCACACGGGGACATTTCTGGCCGTTGTCTCCCTGCCTGTCTGACACATGCCAGGGCCAGAGTAGCGCCAGTACAGGCTGGAGCGGGGCAGTCAGCGGGGGCCCCGTGGTGCCTGTCAGTAGTGGCTACGCTGACCCCGCACTCCGGCACTGGCCACTAGTGTTTAATCCGTGTCGGGAGCGTTAACACTGAGCGACCTCCCGGGTGACAGATCTGCCATGCAACCCTTCTCCCCTGAGGAGGTGTGTGTGTGTGTGGTGGTGGGGGGGTTGGGTGGCAGTGGCACCGACTCTTTCTCCCTGTCAGCTCAGCTCACGTCGGGGCCAAGACCAGCCCCGAAACAGCCACACACAGGGGTGGACAGGTCGCTACCTCAGCTGCACAGGGAGAGGTGTCCTCTGTGAGTGGGAAGGTGGTGATGATACGGCGCAGACAATGGGGTCAAATGCAGAGCATACTTCAACTAGGCTGAAAACATGCATAATATAAAACAACAAAGCGCAACAGATGCACTGACAAAATCTTGCCTTCTCATAATACCGTAACTACTTAGTAAAACTTTCAAGTGAATTCATGCTGTTTTCTAACTGTAATGATCGGCAGTGGTTTCAGTTAATTCACGAGCGCCGGCAACTTTGAATGTCCTAAAACATAAAACATTCGCAGCCCTAATGACGTGAACGTTAGCACAGAAAGCTTATTAATCCCACTAATAACGTGACATGTTCCAAGGTTACACACTGAATTCAGCCGGCCTCAAGAGCTGTCAGCAGAAAACTGCTATTTGAGGGCAGATAAATAATAATAGCGTGTTAAATCAGGAGGCACTGCTGAGCAGTTTGCAAGTAGTCACAGACTATCATTTAATAATTAATAGATCTCGGGCTAAAACACCATGAACACACACCGCCATCGCTGCCATCATTTTTTTTCTCCCTTCTAGACACATTCCCACTGCACAGCCTGTGAGAACTCCCACAGCCACAGAGATGGAGAGTGTAACCCTCATGAGACTGAAAAAAACCACTCCTTTAAGGCCTCCAACTTTTTCAAACAGAGAGAAAACAGATGTAAAGCAGAAACAAGGAGACGATTCACAGGCGCACGCGGACCTCTTGCTTTTCTCGCAAAAAGCCCAGGCACGCCGCAATGCAGTAAACCACAAAAGAGCACATCGAAGACTCACAGAGCATCTCATATTCAGGGACGGTGTTAACAAGAACAATTATGACAACTCTGATTGTGGCCTTCATCTTGGCCAGGCTGGTGTTCTGGTTAATGGCTCTGACTGCTGTTGCTCTACACAGGTGGTCTCCTGAGACCTCTGGAGCCAGATCTGACCCCGTCCTGCCCTCATCTGGGACGACGATGATTCTATCAGCCCACAAAAAAAAAAGAAAAAAAAGAGCGCCCGCTGCAGCTGCCAAGTGTGTTTACAGCTGCACCGCATCAAACATTCATCAAATGCCATCTTTACAGTGTGTGATGTGAGGCAATCAGCATTTCACAGGCCGTCAAATGATGTCTAAAGCAGTTGTTACCTGGCAATGTCGAAAAGAAAATGGTTCAAATACTCACGAAAGGTTTACAGGTTTCTTTCTAGTTAGTCCTGACAGATGAGGTACCTCATATGTTAAAATATTAATTCTACTTAAATACTTAAAACGGTCTAATGACAGCAAAGCTCAAAATAAGCTTTCAAGTGTAAATGATCCCCCTCCTTTTTTTACCTTTCAACCATTTCATCTAAATCAAAATTGTTCTCAACTTTAAACTCCAGATTAATTTGGCTTGTTAATACGCGCTCATTTCTTTCTTTCTTTTTCATCTTTTTCTTTTTTTTTTTCCTGGAAGAAACTTGTGTCTTTTGGTTTAATGCACAGAATGGAAGATTTCACTCCAAGTTGTTCCCACGAATGGCTCCTGTTGGGAAAAAGTTAGTGATCTGATCTCTCCAGCGCCTCCGCTGATGTTTCTAGCAGTGCTGTAGCTCCATCTACAGGTGGTATCCTTGCGTGCAGCAAAGAACTCTGGGTGACCCCTCTGCAGTCGCTGCTGATGTATAGCACATTCATCTCGCTCAGTCTTAGTGAAAAGCACATCTAAAGGCAGTTATTTTATGAAGATTTTAGCTGTCAAATTTCCCTCTCTCTCAGAGAAAGGAACATGCTGTTGTCAAACTCTTTAAAAGCCCAGATCCTCAGCTCATTACTGTAGCATAAACAAGAAGAAGGGAGGAAAAAAAATCCAAATTTCATGTTTGTATTTCCACTTACTGATGAAAATGTTTATGAGGATTTGCCAAAACTTTGTTTAAATGCACGACAAAGATTTTTCTCCCCTTTTTCTTGTTTTTCTTTTTCCTTTCTTAAATTGCATTACCTAATTAGAGAGACTATTTTAAAACTGCAACCCACTGGTGGAAAACTGAAGGTAACTTCAAAAAGTATGGACTCTGCTGATGAGTTTGCACAGTCAAAACAAGCGACCGCCCCGCGTTCACAAACTGTAACAACACTGCAAGTCTTTCCATTCCTTACGGAGTCTCCTCTCCCACAAAAACACTCGTTAGTCGCCCAGCCAAATAAGTCAATGTGCAGCTTTCTGATTGCTACCCACGGGGGAAATCAAATTGAGATATATATATATATATATATATATATATATATACACACACACAACTTGCTTATTCAGTCTTTGGAACCAGTTCACTGATCTCTGCAAAATTTGAGTACCTTGCACACCCTAAACCAACAACCTCTTCATAATCCAGTTATAAAATCTACATAAACAGGGTAGCAGCGTAGACTACGTGCTGTGTAGAGGTCAGAAAATTGGCCTGTGGGACTGAGTGATATAATAGCTAAGTATTCCTGGTAAAGCACTACGTGAGCATCCCGCAGTCCCAGTAAAAACCACAGCTGTGGTAATGCATTACAGGATGTATATAGTGTAAAAGGGTAGGACTGGTCTGCCTGCATGATAAATAATGTATTGTAATGTATATTATAGCTAGACCCACCGCTGCAGTGTTTCCAACTGCTATACCCTGAGAAGCCCTGCGCTGCCTGCCACTGTGGAAAAGAGCAGACACTAGTGGTATAATTATGCACATCTGAGAGGCAAGCAGAGGCCATCTGTCAATGTCTGAATCAGTTACCTTATTACCACTGCCTAAAGATATAAAGATAGGAGTGGGAGCTGCTTTCATTAAAGCACATGGTGGCATGCTGCTTTAGACAGCTCCAAACAGTAACTTAATTGGAAACGATGACTTGGAGGAGGAGAAGTGACTGTACGGTGAGCGCCCTTGGAGTGGGCAGGGGCACGAGACGAGGATGGTGGCATGGCACCAGGCTTGTAATGACAGTCAGTCAGGACCTTGCGGTTGGCCTCGTTGACAGTGAGGCGGTAGCAGAAGGAGTTTTTTTCCTGTTGCAGTATTTACAGTATTGTGATTTGCATGTTTCATTGTGCCTGTTGAAACTATAATAAATCACTGAAAAGGGGGAAAAAAAGAGCTTTTCACTCGCTGTACTCTCAGTCTGCTGATGAGTGGGTGATGAATAACAATGGCAGTTTCGCTCTCTTTGGGCAACTCTCGCCGTCGACCTTCGACACTTAGACTATTTGAAGCGCACCTCTTCACGGGCACAGGCGTACTCTGACTGGTGTGTTACTGTCTGCTTTTTGCACGCTGGTATCAGTGTCTGAAAACGTGCCAGTTGTTTCAAATAAAAGGATAAGAATTGCAAGAATTATCATTTTCACCGACAGCGAACAGATTATACACAGCTGACGACGGGGTGGGGGGGCTACACTGCCGTAACAATGACAGTCACCATGAGAAAAGTGAGCGCGAGCCTCTTTCCTCAATTTTAAAATCTGCTGAACTCTTAAACAGCAGGTGGAGTAGAAGTGGAAATGAAAGATTAGAGTGTACCACCTCGCACTCCCATTGCCTGCGGAGGATCTAATTATAGGTGGAAGAAGATGGCCCCATCCCGCTGACCTGTCACCTGTCAGCCTGCCTATCCTCCTGCGCTCCTGCCCGTATCCATGCCTGCCCGTCTGCCTCCAAGTCTCTCGCTATCTCGCCCGCACTCTCGCTGAACTGTCTTCCTCTTTCTGTGCTCCAACTTTCTTTCCCAGATAGTAGCCTGCCTCCCACTCTCCTTATACAATTGGCTGCATTGTTCTCTGCCTTCCTGTCTGTGTGTCTGCTGTCTGCCTGTCTATGTGCCGTGCTGTTCTAAAGGCTGTGATACACTGAGCCTGGCCATTGCCTGCGGGGATTTGCACCTCAGGATCAGTGAGAAGGGCTTATAGAATACACCAGGTATGAATTGCATGTCATCCTGAGACAGAGCAGACAGAAGAAAGGCGGTGAAAGGAGAGTTCTTCACACACCCTGTCTGTGACCGCTTCCTCACCCTGACACAGCGCTGGCAGGGCTTTCATGGTAAGTGTGCACTCTTAATCATGACATTACATGTGCTGTACTGCAGGGGATTCACTGGGTGCTTTAAGATTATTTAAGCTTAGGACCTAAGATCACATACCCTCATTAAAAACAGCTAAACAGAGACATTTAAACAAGGTTCAAATCTCAGAGGCAGACTGTCACTACTCTACCCAAGGAAGCTGAGACTGTGATCCTCCTTACACCATCCCCTGGGTTAGGAGGCTTTGCTAAGAAGTCAGATGTACAAACGCCCAAACCCCACACCTTCAAATACACTCTAATGTCATCAGAAGTGAAGGAAAGCCAAGTGGGGTTTGATTTAAAGGATAAATCACATCCATCACATTGCACATGGGATAAAAACAGAAGGCAGCCATTGTTTTTCATGGGAAAAAGTCCAGCAGGGAGAGAAAATGGCTAAACCAAAGAATCTCTTCAACATCTAATTCACATAAAATGAAAGAGTTAAAACTGGGCTGCAGTGAAATGGGACAAAACTTGTTCGCCCCTAGGCTTAAAGAGAGTTCATTAACATGAGGCAATGACTTACCAGAAAGGCTATTAGACTCCGTTGCGTGCTCTCCCACTGAAAACAGCTTTTAATGTACTGTAACGTGGACAGAACTGCTGTGCTGATTTTGCGGACCCGATATATACTCTGGGCAAGAACCTAATGGGAAATAATTGGAAGAAAACACCAGTTAGTATCATTTTGATACTGGACAAAATGTTTATGACTTTGCAATGAGCTTGGATCGGCTTTACAATCCCTTATTTGCCACGTTGAAGCCAAACCCAATAAAACTAATTAGGTTGAGTAGAACAATCTGAACTACGGCCTATGTGTAGATTTTTAGTGGCCACTTTTTTAGGACATTGTGAGGAGGAGACTTTATTGTAAGCTTTTAGTTTCTTTTGCAAAATCTTGCAAAAACCAATCGAAATCACCTTTTTGTTGAACTTGATGGTTTCCTCTGTTAATTTTGCCTCCTTGGGCTGGAAGGATTTGACACTAGCTCCCACCTGAGGCAAAGAAAGAAAACAAACGAATGCTTCCGTTCGTTAAGACTTTTCACAACATATAATACAGGCTATTATCAACATTAACAATTTTTGACCAAGTTGATTTGATCTTTACTTTGTTGTAGATAACCTCCAGCACCAGAGTGATGCTTCCTTTAGACGCACTTCCCAGTTTTTCTTTCTTCAGTAACAGAGTTATCTCCTGGTCATTCTTAACCTTTGGGAAATTCAAAATAAATACGTACATATAAAAGTGATTTGCTACTTTTTTTAAACAGATAGTTATAAACTCAGCAGACTTACAGTAAGTAAAGGAATGGCCACCGTCCCCAAAAAGTTTGGGGCTTTGTCTCCATTTTCATCAAAGACTGTCAACTCGACCACATCGGTGATGTCCTTAATCGGGCTGCGAATGAACAATTCAAATGTGATCAATATTAAATTATATATCCCAAAAGTTTGCTACAGATTTGCTTTTTTCCCCTACTTGTATTACTTACAATGTAAAGGATTTTTTCCACTCTGGATTTACATTCTTATAGACTGTGTGAGTTTGAAGTTTAGAGTTCCCCAGCTCTATAACGCACAGGGCGTTGCTTTTTCCTGCAAAACAGCAACAATGTGATGTATCCACAATTTCATTGCACATGTTCAATGGCAATAAAGGGCTATTCTATTCTTATCTAAGAAATGAATCTGAAAATTAAAAAAAGATGATCTGGAGTAGCTGAATACCATTAATGTCTGTAGCAGGGAGATCATTTGCCCTGATTACGCCAACCTGAAGGATGCCAATATCTCTCATGCAGTTGTGCGAGTTTTTTAAGCTCTGGAAAGATGAAATTGAAAAATGTTAAACAAAGAAGGCATAATTATTCAGTGTGATACTGCTATACATATATTACATCATATATTCATCTTAAGCAATCCCATCTACATCCCAAACTTGAACTCATTACTGAACCGGTTGGTGTTATGTGCATGACTACTATTGTCCTGTTTTTCTTTTTAACATTATACAGGTACAAAAGGAAAAACGTACAAATTTCTCCACCACTTCGTCTTTCTCATCAGGTTTTGACAAGGTAGCATTTTCGATGTCAGAGATGGAGACCCCCCAGACGGATCTCAGGGTGATCAGAAACACCACTCTGCCTTTTCCTGGGTTCAGCATATAGGAGTAGAGTTGCTTCTCATTAACCGTAAGTGTCGACACGTCAACCTCAAGCCTGGCGCACAAAAAAGGAGATTCGCTCAATTGAAACAATTTGTAAGGAGTGTGAGTTCCTCGGGTGAGCGAGTGTGTGGGCAAATGTAACTTTACGAACCAGGGAATACTCACATCCCCCATGATTCTTCACTCTTCCTCCCTCTCTTTGAGCACATCTCCACCTGTAGAGGTTCCTGGTTATCTTCAAACTGATTGAAGTCAAACTGCTCTCTCCACTGGGGATTTGGCTGAATGCAAAGGTTCTAAGGGCAGAAAAGATGCGGCTTCAGCACATACAGTAACACAGAAACACACACACATACACGAGCGCGCACAAACACTTTGACGCAATGTCAGGTTTAATGCATTATCAGACTGAGCAGCTCCTGCATGACGGCTGGATTAAGTCTTCACTCAGTCCTACCAGAAAGAGGCAGGAGAGGAGAAAGAGAGGTATGTTGCGCGTATGTGTATCTATTTGTGTGTGCTTGTATGTGTACACCTCAGTAGCCACTGTGGGATTGTAAACACTGACAGCTTCCAATTAGAATCAGCTTTGTTCAACAAACAAACAAGCAGAGAGGAAAGCAGAGAGGTTTACAAAGAAATGACACGACAACATGAGACAAGTGCACCATGGAATCATCAGGGGGGAGGCCAACAAGTACAGGTAGATGAACAGGGCATGCTGGGTATGCAAATGAAGGCAATGAAGCCCGGCACTCGAAGCACAGTTAGAAGTGAGTGGCAGCCTTGCCCAGTCTAATGAGCTGCCTCTGCCATGGCCCAGTGAGCCAAGGTGGAGGTGAGTCAGTGGCAGGCGCCTGCTGGGAGAGAAAAGCGGGGAAGTAAGAGAGTGGGCCTAGGAAGAAAGTTAAAGTCTAAAGAGCAGACATTAAAAAGACAGAGGAGCACGGGTAAAGGGAGTGTAGGAGAATTGCAAAAAGAGAGCGACTTTTAATGAGACCAGTCCAACCTTGCTCTTGTACTTCTGATCACCGAGGCGAAAGCGGACGTAAATGTCACCCTGGCCACACTGCGGCATGTCCTGTCCCTCCACCAAGGTGATACAGAGCACCCCGGTCCACATCTGGTTCCTCAGCTGATTCTTCTGTGTTTCAGCCGAGCGCTGAGCCGGCGTGGCCTGGTTCTGCTGCGGGGCAAAGATGCACACAGATAGTTAGATCTTTTTCTCTTTTCTTTTTTTTTCCTCAACGCAACATGCGCGCAAGCTTTGTGAGATCGCTTCCCTTTTACCTGCTCCCGCCTCAGCCTGGCATCTCATCATGTTCACAGAGTGCACAAAAGTAGGACAAAGGTTTACATTATACAGTGCATCTCTGTTGGTGCACATTAGCACATCTCTACTGACAGGCGAGCCACACCATGGCGGCTCCTGGAACGAGAGGAAGAGAGGGACGTCAGCGAGCAGCCAGATGTCCCTGGCTGTGACAGTCCCACTCATCACTGGCTCCCAGACTGAGTGTGGGGAGGCAGGACACTTGGCATACTGCACCAGAGACAGCAGGCAGCAGTGAGTAATGATGCAAACCACACAGCTCTCTCTCTCTCTCATCAGCAAATTATGCATACATGCAGCATGTATAGCCAGCATCAGAGTTTTACTGCATGTTAGCAAATGTATCCACTTTGAATTCAGCCAGCAAAGTAACGAGTGTTTTTCTGCTCAGGTGAAGATATCAAACTGACCAGGGTACTGTGCTTTCAATAAGCCTTCAAGAGCAGCAAATAATCCACTTCTCCCGCCGTGTGTCACAGAGCAAGTGTGAGAGAGAACGAGAGACCTTGATATGTTTCCATGTTAGAGTTCCCGTGAGGCTGTGCGGTGATAGGCCAGGGCTGTAAAAACAAACAGCACAGAGGTTGTGTAGGGCTGACTGTAATTAAAGCGAAGGAGCGTAATCTGCTCTCGCTTCTTTGATTGCCCGGCTCCTTCGGCTGCCCCGGCGACGGCGCTTCAAACAGCCCCACTGCAACTCCCCTGCCACTCCGGCCCCTCCTCAATAGCTACGGGGTCGCAACCCACATTGCCACCCAATCCGGAGGGGATCAAAGCACATCTCGGGGACCTGAATTAACATGGAATACCACAGGCACAGCCCTATAAATATCAGGCCCTTCAAAAGAAGAGGAACAGAGGGAGTGGAGGAGCGATATAAAACAGGCCTCAGCCAAGTCATCCCAAGTGTTTATCTTGGACACATTTCTATCTCAGCGGCCAATAAAACAATTCCACTTAACTGTAAGTGGCCCCTAAAGAGAATCTATTCCTGGTCTTAAAAGGGCTGTGCGATTGCTTCCATATGGTGGGACAGCATGGGGACAAGCATGATGAGCTCAGACCCAGGTCCATTTGGCTGGTGTCTCAGCACTGTCCATCCACAGCTGTGATATTACATCCTAACATCTGGGTTATTGCCCGCTATGCCTGGGAATTATCAGCCTTGCCGATCTTAGTCATCCCACACTGGCAACATGCCTCCAACAGCCAAGCCCCCCCCCCCCCCCCGCTCCCCTTCCCTTCCGCTTCTCCCATACGCCCCCTCCTGTTTGAAACACTGTCACACAGCAGACTTTTACTCAGGCACTTGCAATTCCCTGTCTCTGTCGTGGTAACACAGAGGGAGAAAACGATGTTCTGACGGAGGGGGAGTAGAGCTGCAAGAGCCGGATATTCAGCACTTCCAGGATAGGTGTTAAACGCAATAAGATATTGTACGTTTGTCAAAAAAAAAAACATGAAATGGCGGGGGGTAAAAATGGCATTGTTACATTGTTAAATTAGCACCGTGATTTAGGCAGGAGAACAGCGCGCAGAGTCCCGCCACACATTTCTGTCTCCCTTTGAGTATATTTAACCATCTGTAGTGGATAACCTACAATGTGTATGAAAATGGCATTCATTCCTTTGTCATCTAATTTCAAATTGAGACTGCCTACTGGACCATCAAGAGACTGAACAGTGGCAGATGTAGTGACAGCATAGGTGTGAAAATAAACCCAATCGCTGCAGTGTGAGTCCCAAACAGCAACCCTCCTATTTCACTCTGAATCTAATTACTGCTTCAATATATTGAAAACCACTTGAGAAGAGACGGAACTTTGTTTACCACAAAACCAAATACTGCTCTATAATGCTCATCAAAAGGCTCTTTCATGACAGCATATTCAGCGAATACTATTACTTTGATTTTGATCAGAATGTAATATTGTACCATACTTTCTTTACACAAAATGATTCCACTGACTGAATATAGTATGCATTGCTAAAAAGGTTAACTATAAAGCAGAAAGGAAATAGGCTGTGCTGATAACAAGGTTACACACAAAAGCCTGAGTCCTGAACATATGCCTCGTTCTTTGTTGCACCATTGTGTAGTGAGCTACTGCCCCCTAGTGAGTTAGATTAGCCTAACCATAAGCGCTAATGAGGAAATTAAAAAAATATCATGGCATTAAAAGCAAATGTGAAGATTTAAAAAACCCATACCTTATTTCTTTTGGGTCCAAATCTCTATAAAATTGAGAAGAATTGCAATGAATGAGTGCATAATAGCAGGTAAGAATATAGATTTTCATCACACAAACACTTGTAATGTCTGAAATATTCCTACCGGGCCTTTTTTGATGGTGGCGTCTCTGAACATCAGGCAGACATCAACAATAATGACTCCCATGTCATCTTCTTTGCTTTTTGGATCTTCGAGACGCAACTCCATTTCATTGGTTCTGTGAGGAGACAGGAAGGGTATGAAGATTAAAAATGAGAAGACCCCTTGTGCATAAGCTAATCTCTAAAATGTAAAAGTATTACTCACTTTTGCAGTTCAAGCTCTCTCAGGGAAATAAAGCTGGAACCCATGAAATCATCAGAGGTCCGATTTTTATCATAGACCTGCAACATTATTAGAGGTATGGCATGTATTAAATTAAACATCTCTTGGCCTTGCATTCAGACTGAAATTGTCCGGTCTGGCACAAGACCAGTGTCCCTTGCAAAATGCAATCATAAATAAGCAGCGCCTACCCGAACTTCTATGTTATATTCTCTGTCTCGGAGAGGGTGGGAGAAGGACTCGTTCCAGCGAGGGTTCAGGTCTTTATAAACCACTTTGCTTTTATAGAACTGTTTTCCTTCAATTTTGAACTTCACATAAGGATCACTGGTACCTAAATGAAACACAATAAAGGGCAAATCAGCAAGAGAGTGTCGTGCGACACAAGTGGGGGAGCGATCTTATGTGTTAAATTATCAATCATCAAGCTGGTTCCATGACAGCATATAGAGGAAGTGGAAATACTAAATGGAAACTAAACGATGTTAGCAGCTTGTCGCTCTATTAGTGTACACTGTGCATGAAAACGCACATTCGTATACACTCCCTCCTCCCCCCCACATGCTCGTCGTGTGAGAGAGTGAAATATGTATGGAGGAGGTGTACCCCACACATGGCAAAAACAGAAGAATGTAGCTGTTTAATTGTCACAGGGTAGAAACACTCGCCAGCATGAGGCTACCAGAAACCAAAATCTAGAAGCAACCAGTGTTAATCCTCCAAGCTTGTTAAGAAAGTCTGCCTGTGAGTGGGGTGGGGGTAAGGGACTTCTTTGTTTCTGCAATTGCATGCAGATTGGCCAAAAAAATGAAAGCCAGCCCCATGCCTTCATTTGTATAGGGGAATAAAGGGGTGCTTGAGAGAGCCTGCAGGGAGGCTTGAATCACATGACAAAGGCCCTGTGGGGATGGGCTGTCAGGCCTGTCAGCTCCCCACTCCAAATGAACATCTCGCAAAGGCAGGCAGGACCCACAGCAGCTCCACCCTGCCAGCCTGTGACAGGGAAACCTCCAGGCAGCTTGACAGGAGGAGAATGTGGCAGCTAGCAAGGAGAAAAGCTCTGGCATGACTGAGAATGGTGACGATGGAAATTAATAGGGGGAAAAAAAGGGGAGAACAAAAACCAAGGAATGGGAGAGGGGAGGGGCTGGTTATGTGGGTCCTTTTAGAATATGTAATGACAATGTATGCCATTGGTGAGCTCTTGGCACTGTGTTGACTGTTGGGCAAACAGTGGAGAGATAGGGGGCGTGTGGGGATTGCATCATCACTGTGCCATCTTGTCAGGGGAAGTGAGGTCTCAACTAGCTTAGAAGTATGGCTGGGAGAGCCTTGTACCACAAAGCAGCAGCATTTCAAGTACCACCACCATATATAGCTGTTAGGTGATGGGAGGCACAGCAAGGTTTATAATTGGTTAGAAGGAAACTGATGAGATTAACATAGCTTTAAAATATTGACCTTCTACGAGGCCAATTTGAACACATTTGTTCTAACCTTAACATAAAAGCCAGAATGTTGCTTTCATTTTGGATTCTTGATCAGCCTTCACAGTTTTCTCATATGTTGTAATTCAACCTATGACCACGTGAGGGTGTAGCTTTCCCAGAGTAAATGCCGACCTAGGCCTCAGGGGAAAGAAAACTTTTTTCCCTCTCACAGATCAATGCCAGATATGGGGGGAAACAGTCATTTAAGCACACAAAGATTTGAAACCACCTTTCAAAATATCTAACTGATTTTACACACGGCGACTCGTAACGTAACCAAAGCACGGCTCTGCCACTTTAGGAAGTAAACATCAAACTATCAAACCAAAAGACATCTCTAAAGTAATTACAGTGGTAGACAGCTTTGACTTTAGGAGGTAAGGGATGCCTTTTCCACTTTAAAAATCTACAGGCAAATAGTCGTCACAATACCAGTAGTGTCTCATCGTATCGTCAGCCTCTTGTCATACTCGTTTGACTGCATACTTTTCTAATGTTTTGTTTTTTCTTTGTCTGTGCATAACTTCACATGAGATGTCTCACCTGCAAATAGGAGCTTTAACTGAACTGACCTGAACTGAAGGATATCTCACCTTACATTCCTGTCACAGTAACAATAAGACTGACAAGATCAATATGGACTTCACGTGCCTGTAAAATTTTATCAGATTGTCCCTAGGAGCCAACAAATAAAGAAATGCATTGTTTTACTGTATACAGGACATGTGATCTATCTATGATCTAACGTTTTGATAGATACGGATCCAACCAAGACTGTTTTAAAAAATTGCTGTTATAAGAACAGGATTTGATGTTAGTTTATTCAAATTTCTAAGATCTAGATGAGATCTTTTAATTTTACAGGTTGTTAAAGGTCGAGAGCTTATTTTATGGATCACCTGTAGGTTTTTGGCGTACCTGAGCGCTTGTCTCTGATGACCAGGTTTTTTCCTCGTTTCAGGTTGATTTTCAAGAGATACCTCTGGAATGGGGCAGGTACTCGATCCTCACACCCCCCTGTAACATCCTGCGGAGAATCACTGATATTTGTATGCATTTACCACACCAGATGATTAGCTTAATAAAATGAAGACAACTCAGTGGATACTCACTGAAGCATTTTCGTCAAAGAAGTCAGCTGATTCACTGGCAAGCTGTGTAAAAAAAATAGATTTTTAAAAATGTTGTGACACTTTATAAAATATAAAACTGCGCAATCATTTGAGTCGAGGACAGCCAAGCCATCTAGGTTTGTGTAGCATTCCAAGGGAATCATAATAGCGTTACTATTATTTATTTAGTCAGTTGTTTGCATTATTACAAAAAAGGTGTCTATTAATGTCTTGCTAATGACAACCTATTGCATTTGGGTGAAAAAGTCAGTAGATGCTTTGTAGACGTAGCATCTGAAGAGAAAGTGAATTCTGCTTGACCTCTTTTGTGCTTTTTCTTTTTTGGCTTGTTTGCACATTGTGTGACTAACTGGTAGCACAGGTTTTTATCTTTCTTTTTTGAGGTTTGTTTTCATTTTTTTATTTTAATCTAAGAGACATCTAAACAAAAGTGGATGCTTCTCTCCACACAGGGACTTTAACTTGAACACCAACCAGCTTTTGATGCTTCATCAGTTGAGTGATTTGCCTAAAAGCTGCAGAGATCAAATGTAATAAAACCAAAGGTCTGGGCTCAGGTTTAGAAAAGGTTTCATTCATGACTGCTTACTGGAGGATACAGTAACTACAACATTTGGCTTCATTTGCAAAAGCGAGTGGAAAAACAAAGCCACACTATTTTGAAAGCTAAATGAAAGCATGGAAAGGTTCAAGTAAATGTGTCCAGTGATCCTGGCAGTTTTTGTGCTGTTACTTCATGTTACATTTACCGCAACTATTTTCTTAAGCAACTTCTCGTGACAGTTGAGGTTCATTTTGATGAGATAACCTGTTTATATATATATATATCAATCAGTTGGAATTGATGTCAGTTGTCACAGTAAACGGAAATCACTAGGATCCACTGACTATACATGTGCCGAAATATATAATAATAAAAATAATACTGACCTCTTCCTCATCCTCCTCATCTGCCGGGGTTTCATCGAGGAGATTCTCATCTATGAACTCGTTTATCGGCAGGGGAGGAGAGGGTTCTCTGTCTTGTTCTTCCACATCTCTCACCCAAGGCATGTTGGCTTTCTCTTCACTGGGAGTGCCACATGCTGAGTTCAGAGAGTTGCCATCTCCACTTTCCAAAGGTCTGCCCATAGAGTCCAACATCAGCTTATCTATACAAGCATTTTGTCTTTTTGTTGGTGGAGTCCCTTTTTCAGATGATGTCTTTTTCGGCTCAACTGATGAGTTCTGTTTTTCTCTATAAGGGTTTATTTGCTCTCCCATTGATTGTGCTCTAAACAGCGCTGCAGCAGCAAGACTTTCTCTAGACCCCTTTTCTGAGACTTCTTCACTTCTCTCTGGAAGGTCTGGTCTTGGTATGGGATCTTGTCCACTGTTAGACATTTTCTTTCCTGTAGGAGCTGGTTCAAAAGGGAATTTTGATAAGGCCCCTTTGCCTTTTTTGTCTATTTTAGCATATAACTCATCTACAACTGGGTTCGTTTTGTTCTCTAAACCAAAATCATCCATTTCTTCATAAATGCCCAGGGTCCCCGGGGGTGTGCTTAATCTATTCAGAGCTGGATTTGAGTGATCAGGCTGAAGAAATCTGGTTTTGATTTCTGGGATTGGATCACTTAGTTTGTCTGCAAACTCTGAACTTGCAATAGAATCAGTATCACTCAGACCAGGAGAGATGCCAAAAGCAGCAGAAGACAGCGAAGCATCCTCGGTAGATGCTTCACCTGGCACCATTGTTAGGTCGGGTACAGAGATACTTCGTCGATTGGCCAGATTCCTACCCTGCTTGGCCAGTGGCTTCTTGGCGGGCTTCTTTAAGATGGGAAACTTGGGTTTCAGACGGAATCTCTCCGCTAAATTCTTTTTCTTGTTCTCCATCTTGAGGGTTACCCTTTAGATTAAAATAATCAACAACAGTGAAATTGAGTTAATTTGCTGTGCATTTTTAGAGGTCTAATGCACATAATTTATATAGAAGCTTCAGGGAGATCAGCTGATGTGAACATACTGGAGACAGTCAGTGAAAAAGATCGACTTGGGCAACGAGTTAAAAGGAAAAGGCTGAAACTTTAACCCCTGCAATGTTTCTGTTATGCTGTAAGAATATTTTGCTGACATGAAAAGTTGCAGTGTAACAATGCCCCCCATACCTAAGGCATGGGGGGTAGCTAACGCTTTAATCAGCATGAACATTTTGGAAATTATATGCCATGGGCTTCACAGATCCCAACTCTACTGAACAGCTCTAGGACATTTTAGTGTCCAACATGATGTTCTACCACTATAAGTAGAACAGCGAATTATATTTTGGGGGAAGGATTTTCATCTCACCAGTAGGTTTAAAAAAAAAAAAAAAAAAAACTGGTAGAATTAGTGCCAAGACACATTGAAGGTAATGTGGCAGACTGTGCAGCCCAGCCCCTTACTCATCTTCCTAATGTGATTTATATTTCCTGTGTGTCGTTTAAGCTTGAGTCAAATTTTATAAAGAAGAAATTGAATTTATATGGAGGTTTGTGACATATCAAGGAGGTAGGTAGTAGGTTGGCAGCATTATGGCTAAGATTTTATCAACATACACAAACCACATTGGGACGAATGTTTAGTGTGATTTAATGTGCCACTTTTCTGCCTTTCACCTTGATTCAACACAAAAAAACATATTACAACAAAAACAATCTTACCAATAATGCTGACATTAAAAAATTAACAAATCTGTATTTTTAAAAAATAGCTGGATATACAGCAACCTGAATGACACTCAGTCTCATTTAGAAAAGGAAGACACTGGAACATACCTGTTCAGTTGAGCTTTGTTGTCAAACCTACAAACTGATTTAGTTCCCACCCAGAGCAGATGAAATCATTCCAACAGACAAGTTAGCTATCCCAACTATGGCCAACGAGCCGAAGTATTTAAGGCAACAGATCACGTAGGATCCCAGACAAGTGATTGGTGGAGGAGCAGCAGCAGGTGAAACTAGCCGTACCAGTCAAACAAGGCGAGTTTCAATGACTATGTGAATGCCTTTCAACTGTTCAGTCCTACCCAAGTTGTCTGTGATAGATGGAGCAACACAAAGTACAGTTTGACTCCACTTATGTGGGCTAAGAAAAAAAAATCTGACAAGAATTATGGAGTAAATTAAGACAACGTAGCGAGAGAGTAAACCAACACGGCAGCGTTGAAACTATGAAACAGTTGCTCACAGCACAGCAGCCTGTTATGCCAGCTTGCTCTGTGTTGATTTGTATATTTGACAGTTTATTTGCATTTGTGAGGCAATTTGTCTGTTTTACGACTTGCATTCTCTCATATGGGTTCCATTATAGCCCCAAGTATTTGAAAATATACTTAATACCTTAATCTAGCCTAATTATACAATACAACTGTCTTTCCTATGTGTCCAAAACAGTCCCAAAAATGCTGCTGATGGATTCTGCAACATGACTGAGGCATATGAAATGTCAGGGAGGATCTGGCACTCGGTAGCTGCCTCACCATACTCAACTCCATTACTTTCGTACACCCCCATATTTGTTTACAGTAGAACGTGGTTTAGCCTAAGCTAGTTAAAAAGGAGCATTTGTGTTTGCAAAGTATAAACTATAGCTTTCTGTCTACAGATAGAAGCTAATGCAACAGACACACTGGTTTTCCCTCTCTCTCTCTCTCTCTCTATCTTTGTCTGAGCCTAACAGTTGAGACTATATGACAACAGATGTGTTTGAGTCTGGACTGTCTTGTTCAATATTTGCTGATGTCTTTAGGAGATCAGGCCCACATGAAAGACCCTCTACTTGGCTTCCACTTGAAAGGCAGGGTTGGGCATCAGAACAGGGCAAGCCCCTATGGCAGGTGGCCTGTCGCCCTCCTTCTCGCTCAACTCAAACAACCCAAAACCCTGCTTGGTTACTCTACCCATGCACAGTGGACATCTTCCAGCCTAAATCACAGCTGGTCTCAGGAAGGAGAGCCAAGAACATGCACTTGGGGACAAATCTACTGAGTTATGCACATGCAAGCCTACAAACTGAATACAGTCATTAAAGAGTGAGCCTGTGGACTGAGTGGCCTAAAACATCCGTGATGTATGTTTGATAAATGTAGTTTTAACTTTTTCTTCGTATTTAAGAGTATCAATATTATATTGATATAAAGTAAAGTAAAATTACAGTAGATGTATTGGCAATAACTGACCTAGCTGCTAGTGGTAGGCTAACAATCTGATTCTTAGCTGGATTACAATTGGCCCAGAGTTACTTCAATTACGAGATATGCTCAAAATGTGCACAACACCGTTAACCTCCTGAGACCTGAACTCTTCCATGGCATGCATTTTTCATTTCTCTGTGATATTTGGGCTGATTGGGACCTGATGAATGTAAAAACAAAGAATTACCAGATTTTTTTTTAACCTGATTTTTGATTCTAAGACAAATGAGAACCACATATGAGGATATTTGTTTAAAATTTTGATAGAACAGTGCCAGTATAATGTCCTTGTAAGTGGATATAAGGCCCTTGTAGAGCAAGATTTAGTATTTTGGTCTAAATAACCCAAAATGTGATGTCCAGGTCCTAGGGGGTTAAGTTTGCATAACATGTTTAGACAATGTCTCAAAAAGAGCCCGCACGGCAATCTTGCTCAGCTAGATACCAGGGAGGCCACAACTTATAGAGCCGTTTTTCACTAAAGCAGCAGAGCAGCCAGACACAATGATGATCACTGGCTGGCTTGAAAAATGAGGAACTCCATCATCTAAAAATAATTATATAACTGTGGCTATTTTCAAAAGCTGTTGTCCCAAAGACAGTGAATATGTGGCAGAAAGTACAGATGTTTTAAACATGAGATTGCAGAGTCGAGTTAATGAATGAAATGAGGCCTGTTTGGCTGCAAATAAAGTGGTTGCACCTTTGCATTATTACAACTGACAGTTGATGGAGGAAAAAGGGCAAGAAGATCTGGCCATATTCCTGCGCAAGATTTCCTGAACACGGTGTGCCAAATTTCAAGAATGCGCCCAAAAAATGTAAATCTTACCTGATCCTGGGCATTCCCCTTTTAAGTTCAGCTTCTTGGGCATTTGCAGACAATGTTATGCTCACCTATCGGATTGCTCCCTGAACACCGAGCGCTTGCACTGTGTGCACATTGCTGTTTCACTTTAACAGTAAAGTCTTTTTTAACTGACTAAATTTTGCGTGAAGGATCACCTGGATGGATCTAGCAGTTTTCAGTTGATTTCAATTTATCCATCCATTTTCTCAAACGCTTATCTAATTCCAGGGAGCGGTGGGCAGGCCGCGAGTCTATCACACGAATATCTGCGCTTACATCACAACACCAGTTCCCAAAAAGTCGCCAGAAGAAGCTTTTAAGCGCTGTTAAGTCAGAATAAAGCAGAATTTTGCTCAGACCTTATTATGTCCTAGCTGAAGGTGCAAAATAATATTTATTTCAGGTTCACCTGTGTTGTTCATTAGTTAAATCCTCATCATAAAACTGGAATTGTCAGTTAATTTTTATTTTTATTGCTAAGTTACTGGTCTTCTTATAATGAGGATATACATGCATGCTCTTCATTTTTAAATTAAAAAACGCATTACAAAAAACACGAAAACAATGTTGAGATTCACAAACTCGTTAGTTTTTACTTCACATTGGAATAAACTACATTTTTGTTTGTTTATTTATTTATTTTTTAATGAATGTCTTTGACTAATTAAATATGATAGCACCTTAACCAAGTTTCAAACATGGAGAAAAATGGAGTCCAGGAATAAAGTGCCAAAGACTGTAGTTCCTCTAGGTGCCACTTGTGGCTCTTTCCACAAGGGATTTAACCTGGTACCAAAAAAGAAAAGAGATGGAGTCTAGTTTATCCCTTCATAACAACTCTGAGTGAGTACATTTTGCATAACTGAGTTAAGGCTGTGGCCATATTGAATGGCAGGTGGCCTTCCAGTCTCATTAGGCCTCACCTCCGCTATGAAGTGAGTGTTTTAATGCATGCTGTTCTAATCTTGCGCAGCATTTTTAAAGGACTAGCTGAGTAATGTTTTGAGTTGCCGTGTGGTGCAGACAATCCTTTGCTTCAGATTTGATGATTGTGTCTCTGTTGAACCCACACAGTTTATTAATGAAACTTGTTAACCAGTCTAGATAGCTTAGCTGATAAATGACCCCTCCAACACTAACACTAAGGATTAGTCCAAAAGGTGTTGATGCTGTCCAATGTTTATGGTGTCTGTGACCATTGTTTGACCATGTATTCAACAATTAATTTAACAAGTATGCATTTTTCAGACTCATTCCCCTGATAACTGACAACCTGATTCAGTTTTCCATTCTACCTTAATGATTTTATGGAAATGAATATTTAAATGTGTCACATATAACAGTATAATGCCTCAGATTTTCTACAGTGGTTAGATTGTAGAGTCTATGACCCACACCCCAAATGCACACACATCCCACCTTCCCCACTCAAACTTTAACTACACCCATGTTTACATGCGCTTAAGGAAGTGCAGGATTTTGTTGTTTCCCTCTCAGGTAATCTGAGCATCTGATTAGAGATTACACTGTAATAACAGTTCTGTACATAAATGGATGATGAGACCCTGCCTACACAAGATGTGAAAAAGCAGAGTTTTCTAGAGAAAGTTGACTTTAATTCAGAGAGAAAATTTTGGCCAGCACATTTAAAGTCGGTTCTATACTTCGAGTAGTAATTGCTCAGCCTAACATCTATGATTCAGAACTATACTCTAATGGATATTTGATGCACTGAACTGTTCCCACTGCTTCAAGATTCAAGATCCTTTTATTTGTCACGTACATAGTTATACAAGTATAACACGCAGTGAAATGTGACCCAATCTTTCCCAACCATCAGACTCCAGCTGCCTGTTTAAGATATCAAGGAATCACACGGAGAACGTGTGCAAAAACCTCAAGATTCAAAGTGTAACAATTACCTGCATGGTTTTTTTTTCTTACCTTAATAATGGTACCTTAGTCAATACCTGGGCAATAAAATGCTAATGTTAGAACTGTGCAGCTGGGCAGTGTTAACAAACTAATATGTAACACTGAGTGAACAGTTTGATAGTTTGCCATGGGGAAATGACCTTTCAGGATTTTTTACTTGTTTGACAATACCTCCCTGTAAGTAATCCTTTACACACACACACACACACACACACACACACACACACACACACACACACACACACACACACACACACACACACACACAAACTGCATTCAAAGTGATCAAAGTGAAAGTAAAGCAATAGTTCTTACCAGGGTTTGAGCTTAAGATTTAAACATTGTCAGTGGTCAAATGGGTTAAATCTGTAACTATTTAATCTGTTGTAGGAGAGGTAATTATTTTCAAGCCTGTGCTGACCTGTGGCTCAGGAGGTAGAGCAGGTCATCCGCTAATCGAGGGGATTAGAAGATGACCTTCCAATTTGAGATTGGAGATACTGAGGCCTGTGTTGCTCCTGATGTGTTCATCCAAACTAATGTGTGAGAATGTTAGCTAGAAATCACTTAGATGTTAAAAAAAAAAGTGTAGAAAATGAAAATATAGTAAAAATATACAGAGTTGTCCTCTAAATGGACCCACCCACTAATAAACACTTTGACTTGCCATGACTAGAAAGGAATAGGTGTATTAAAGATGTCTGCATTCCATTTATGGGAGGCCCTGCTATTACGTATGTTGCTGCAGGGTCACGGTTTACTAGGACATTGATTGGAACTGAGTCATGAGTCATTAATGTCATCAGCTCCACCTGTGATTTTCCTGCTGTCAGGAATGAAAGTCTATTGCAAAAACACTGTGTAGTCCTGTGAAAAACAAAACTCTTACTGCTTCCATGGGATTTAAGAGGGTAGGTTTCAGCTGCTAAGTGAGAACCAACAACCTTTACAAAAGCAGAGGGTTTGGTTTTCTGTCTGAAGCATCCAGGTATGTTAACACACTAAACACAGTAACATGGTCCTCTCCGGAATGGTCTTCCCAGCAAATCCTCTCCAAAGTAAGACCATACAATGTTCAGAGAAATTAAAAAAACCAAAACAAAACTGAGAACTATGCCTCAGACTCTACAGGCCTCAGTCCATGGCAGAAATTAGAAAAAGACTGAACAAATACGCGTTGGTTTGGAAGCATAGCTTAGCATAGCATCCAAACATAACACAAAACTTTGTACACGATTTCCTTTGAACAGATAAGACCAAAGTAGAGCAGTTTTGCCATGATGCACAGAGCCATGGAATCCAAACACAGCATATCAGCATAAACCTTGCATCATGGTGGTGGAGGTGTGATGATTATCTTTTAGCTATGGGACCTGGGCACCTTGTAGTCATTGAGTTGACCATGAACTCCTCTGATAAAGTTTAACTACAACTGAAACTATAGAGCAACGATTACATA